>NC_041385.1:129247410-129283751 GCF_002162155.2 Triticum dicoccoides
CTCCCCTTCCCCGATCCAGATCGGGATCGGGGGAACGAACCTTCCCACAGCGACCCGACCCTGTCGACCATCCCCGCCGTCTCGACGCCGCGCGGAACCGCCCTGCCTCCTCCCCGACGCGCTCCACCGACCTCGATGCCGCCACGATCCGTCGTCGCCGAGCACCATTCGCCGGAGCTCCTCCGCCGTCGCCGGAACGCCGTCCCCGTCCTCCTCCCCGCCGGACTGCGCCCGCCTCCCCGACGTTGCGATGACGCCTCGTCTCCGTCCTCCTCCACAACGGTCGCCCTCGAGCCTCGCCGCCCCCCTGGTCTCTACTCGAACGTGAGGACCGCCTCCCCTCTCTTCCCTCTATATCCAGCGCCACCTCCCGTTCGTCCCCGCGCGCTAGCACGAGCGCGCCCTCGCCATAGCCACGCACGGCCGCGCCCCCTCACGCACGTCCCCGTTGCCTCTCGCCGTTTGCCCGCGTTGTCGCGCGCCTCCCCTTCGCTCACAGCCCCGGCGCCATCCCGACGTGGCCACGCCGCTACCGCCTCAGGCAACCGGCCTCGTCGTGGCCACTGGCCCCCCTTGCCTTGGCAACCTGCCGGGTCCGCCGCCCCGCGCCCCCCTGGGCATGCGCCCGCTCGGGCTGTGCCCTGCCACCGATGTTCGCTAGCACCGGCTAGCGCCCGAACCCACTAACGCCCCAGGGCCCTATGACAAAGGGGGTCCACTCAGAACGTTTTTTTAAATAATAATAAAATAATAATAACAATAATAGATTTAATTAATTAATTAACTAAAATAATTAAGTTAATTAATCCTAGATAATTAATCTAATTAATTAGTTAGTTTAATTAAACAGTAATTGGATTAGTTAAACCCTAATTAGACTAAACAGTCAATGACAGCTGGGACCCACACGTCAGTTTGACCTAGTCAACCCCCTGTTGACTGCTGACGTCATGCTGGCGTCATGCTGACGTCAGTAAACACTGTTCTGGATAATGTTAGTTTAAATTAATTAAATAAATTCTAAAATGATTTAAAACATTAGAAATTGATATAAAATAATCCGTAACTCGGATGGAAAAACTTTGTACATGAAAGTTGCTCAGAACAACGAGACGAATCCGGATACGCAGCCCGTTCGTCCGCCACACACCCCTAACATATCAAACTCGCAAGTTTTCCCCTCCGGCTCCTCTGCCTGAAAATGCGGAACACCGGGGATACTTTCCCGGTTGTTCCCCCCCTTCATCGGTATCACCTCATACCATGTTAGGGCACCCCTAGCACCGTTACTTGTCATGTCATGCATCACTATGCATCTGTTTGCTTAAGTATTTATTGTTTCTTCCCCCTCTTCTCTCTCTAGACACCGAGACCGACGCCGCTGCTACCCAGTACGACTACGGTGTTGACGACCCCACTCTCTTGCCAGAGCAACCAGGCAAGCCCCCCCCCCTCTTGATCACCAGATATCGCCTATTCTTCTCTATACTGCTTGCATTAGAGTAGTGTAGCATGTTACTGTTCGGTTACTCCTATTCTGTTGCATAGCCTGTCATTGTTGCTACAATCATTGATACCTTACCCGCAATCCCAAATGCTTAGTATAGGATGCTAGTTTATCACCATTGGCCCTACATTCTTGTCAGTCTGCCTTGCTATACTACTGGGCCGTGATCACTCGGGAGGTGATCACGAGTATATACTATACATACATACATACTACAGATGGTGACTAAAGTCGGGTCCACTCGAAGAGTACCTGCGAGTGATTCACGGATTGGGGGCTGAAAGGACCTTTGTCCCGACGGCCCTCTGTGTGGATCTTTGTGGCGGAGCGACAGGGCAGGTTGAGACCACCTAGGCGAGAGGTGGGCCTGGCCCTGGTCGGCGTTCGCGGTTGCTTCATAATAACACGCTTAACGAGATCTTGGTATTTGATCTGAGTCTGGCCATTTGGTCTATACGCACTAACCATCTACGCGGGAGTAGTTATGGGTATCCTGGCGTCGTGGTATCAGCCGAAGCCTTCTTGACGTCAGCAATGGAGCGGCACGCGCCAGATTGGACTGGAACGCCTACTCTTGTATAAGGGAGGCTAGGTCTGCTTCCGGCCGCCCTCGCAACGTGCAGGTGTGCAATGGGCGATGGGCCCGGACCCCTGCGCGCATAGGATTTAGACCGGCGTGTTGACCTCTCTGTTGTGCCTAGGTGGGGCTGCAACGTGTTGATCTTCCGAGGCCGGGCATGACCCAAGAAAGTGTGTCCGGCCAAATGGGATCGATCGTGTTGGGTTATGTGGTGCACCCCTGCAGGGAAGTTTATCTATTCGAATAGCCGTGTCCCTCGGTAAAAGGACGACCCGGAGTTGTACCTTGACCTTATGACAACTAGAACCGGATACTTAATAAAACACACCCTTCCAAGTGCCAGATACAACCCGGTGATTGCTCTCTAACAGGGCGACGAGGAGAGGATCGCCGTGTAGGATTATGCTATGCGATGCTACTTGGAGGACTTCAATCTACTCTCTTCTACATGCTGCAAGACGGAGGCTGCCAGAAGCGTAGTCTTCGATAGGACTAGCTATCCCCCTCTTATTCTGGCATTCTGCAGTTCAGTCCACTGGTATGGCCCTTTACTCATATACCCATGCATATATAGTGTAGCTCCTTGCTTGCGAGTACTTTGGATGAGTACTCACGGTTGCTTTCTCCCTCCTTTTCCCCCTTTCCTTTCTTTCTGGTTGTCGCAACCAGATGCTGGAGTCCAGGAGCTAGATGCCACCGTCGACGACGACTCCTACTACACTGGAGGTGCCTACTACTACGTGTTGCCTGCTACGACGGCCAGGAGTAGTTAGGAGGATCCCAGGCAGGAGGCCTGCGTCTCTTTCGATCTGTATCCCAGTTTGTGCTAGCCTTCTTAAGGCAAACTTGTTTAACTTATGTCTGTACTCAGATATTGTTGCTTCCGCTGACTCGTCTATGATCGAGCACTTGTATTCGAGCCCTCGAGGCCCCTAGCTTGTATTATGATGCTTGTATGGCTTATTTATATTTTTAGAGTTGTGTTGTGATATCTTCCCGTGAGTCCCTGATCTTGATCATACACGTTTGCGTGCATGATTAGTGTACGATTGAATCGGGGGCGTCACAGGATTATTCCTCTAAAGGTTGTGCTACTTCGCTCAATGCGGCTCCAGTCTATTTCCATTTTTTTGAAGAGTTTCCTCGTAGATGAGGTTTAGTCCGCTGCCGCCATCCATGAGTACCTTGGTAAGACGAAAGCCGTCCACTATTGGACTGAGGACCAATGCGGCTGGTGCTCGGGCTGTTCGGAATTTAGGTTCGTCGCTGGCATTGAAGGTGATGGCTGTGTCACTCCATGGATTTGTTGTTGCTACTTGGTAGACTTCGGCGAGGTTGCGGATTCTTCGTTTTCGCATATTATTTGATGCGAAAGTCTCGAAGACTGTTGACACTGTACTGGTACTGTTGGAGTGGTTTTCCGGGGCTAGAAGCTCCTCGCCACTTTTGGCCACCTGCCGCAATATCCAACATGCTCGAAGGCTATGTGTTGGGGTGGCTCCTTCTGTACTGTGAATTTTACAGGGTCCGCTGAGCCATCCCTCCAGTACGGTTCCGTTCCCTTTATGGGGTTTTTTGCTTTTTGGTTTTTGTACCTGGTGCCTGAGTGTGATGCACCCTTTTGTTACGGACTAGGGTTGTATTCGGGGCCGGATTGTCCCAAAACTTAGTTTCGGTTTTCCAGAAACTCTCCATCGCACAGTACTTTTGTATTATGGACGCCAGGTCGGCGAAGCGTGTAATTTCACGGTGACTGATGGCGTGCAAGAGTCCCTCGTCCGTGCAATTATTGCAGAAAATTGAAATTGCGTTTTCCTCTCGGCAGTCCTTTATCCTGTCCATAACCAGGAGGAATCTGGCCCAGTAATGATGTACTGTTTCAGCGGGCTCTTGCCGGATTTGAGATAGATCGCATATGTCTGGGTGGGTGGGTGGAATTGCGTCCGGAATCCTACCCATCTCAAGGCTCAAGGGCCGAGAAGTTTCCGAATTTGGAAGCTTGGATTGTTGGACGTTGTTCAACGAGTCTGGTTCGATGCCTGACTTTAAGTTCAGTGCTTGATCGAAGTCCGTCCCTCTGGGGAATCCGGCATGGAGGGTTCGGAAGCCCGGACATGACTAGTTTTTAATACAGGAGAAGTGTCGCCGCGTTGTTCCTCTACCACCGCAACGTGGTGGGTAACCTGGGGAGAGTTAATCTCTCTCAGATCGGTTTTAAGCCCAATCTGATTGTAGTCTGTAGCGACTCCCAGGGCGGCGATGCGATCCAAGAGCTCGTTTACGGACGAGAGCTCTATAGGATCCAGCTACTCGGCGAATTCCGAGTTGACGTGCAGATTGCTTTTGAGGACCCGAGAGGTCATCGTCGAAGCGGTGGCCGAATAGGCGGTCATGAGAAAACCACCCAGCCAGATAGTTTGGCCGGTGGCCAAGGCTCCTTTGGCGAAGATACCGTCTTTGAAGACGGGAAGAGGCATCCTTCCTATCGGTGACGGCACAGAGGAACTCTCAATGAAAGCACCAATGTCGGTGTCAAAACCGGCGGATCTCGGGTAGGGGGTCCCGAACTGTGCGTCTAGGCGGATGGTAACAGGAGACGAGGGACACGATGTTTTTACCCAGGTTCGGGCCCTCTCGATGGAGGTAAAACCCTACTCCTGCTTGATTGATATTGATGATATGGGTAGTACAAGAGTGGATCTACCACGAGATCAAGGAGGCTAAACCCTAGAAGCTAGCCTATGGTATGATTGTTGTAATGGTTGTGTGTCCTACGGACTAAAACCCTCCAGTTTATATAGACACCGGAGAGGGCTAGGGTTACACAGAGTCGGTTACAATGGTAGGAGATCTACATATCCGTATCGCCAAGCTTGCCTTCCACGCCAAGGAAAGTCCCATCCGGACATGGGACGAAGTCTTCAATCTTGTATCTTCATAGTCTTAGAGTCCGGCTGACGATGATAGTCCGGCTATCCGGACACCCCCTAGTCCAGGACTCCCTCAGCGGTGCTTAGGTGAAGCCCTGCGTCGGTAGCTTCATAAACACCGTCATCACGCCGTCATGCTGACGGAACTCTCCCTCGAAGCTCTACTGGGTCGTGAGTTCGTGGGACGTCACCGAGCTGAACGTGTGCAGATCGCGGAGGTGCCGTAATGTCGGTACTAGGATCGGTCGATCGTGAAGACATACGACTACATCAACCACGTTATCATAACGCTTCCGCTTACGGTCTACGAGGGTACGTAGACGACACTCTCCCCTCTCGGTTCTATGCATCACCATGATCTTGTGTGTGCGTAGGAATTTTTTTGAAATTACTACGTTCCCCAACAGCAGCATCCGAGCCAGGTTTATGCGTAGATGTCATATGCATGAGTAGAACACGAGTTGTGGGCGATACTAGTCATACTGCTTACCAGCATGTCATACTTTGATTCGGCGGTATTGTTGGATGAAGCAGCCCGGATCGACATTACACGTACGCTTTCGCGAGACTGGTTCTATCGACGTGCTTCGCACACAGGTGGCTGGCGGGTGTCAGTTTCTCCAACTTTAGTTTAATCAAGTGTGGCTACGCCCGGTCCTTGTGAAGGTCAAAACATCACATACTTGACGAAATATCATTGTGGTTTTGATGCGTAGGCAAGAACAGTTCTTGCTTAGCCCATAGCAGCCATGTAAAACTTGCAACAACAAAGTAGAGGACGTCTAACTTGTTTTTACAGGGCATGTTGTGATGTGATATGGTCAAGACGTGATGAGATATAAGTTGTTGTATGAGATGATCATGTTCTGTTGAAGGCAACTGGTAGAATCCTTATGGTTGTCTCTTTATTGCATAAGATGCAAGCGCCAAATAATTGCTTTACTTTATCGCTATGCGATAGCAATATTTGCAAGAGAAATAGTTGGCAAGACAACCATGTGACGACACATTGATATAGATCAAGATGATGGAGATCATGGTGTCATGCCGGTGACGATGGAGATCATGACGATGCTTTGGAGATGGAGATCAAAAGGCACAAGATGATGATGGCCATATCATGTCATATATTTTGATTGCATGTGATGTTTATCTTTTATGCATCTTATTTTGTTTAGTTTGACGGTAGCATTATAAGATGATCTCTCACTAAATTTCAAGGTATAAGTGTTCTCCCTGAGTATGCACCGTTGCCAAAGTTCGTCGTGCTGAGACACCACGTGATGATCGGGTGTGATAAGCTCTACGTTCACATACAACGGGTGCAAGCCAGTTTTGCACACGCAAAAATACTCGGGTTAAACTTGACGAGCCTAGCATATGCAGATATGGCCTCGGAACACTAGAGACCGAAGGGTCGATCAACATAGTGATTTTCACCATTGAAAACTACTCCATCTCACGTGATGATCGGACATGGTTTAGTTGATTTGTATCACGTGATCACTTAGATGATTAGAGGGATGTCTATCTAAGTGGGAGTTCTTAAGTAATATGATTAATTGAACTTTAATTTATCATGAACTTAGTCCTGATAGTATTTTGCATATAATGTTGTAGATAAATAGCTCGCATTGTTGCTTCCCTATGTTTTATATGTGTTCCTAGAGAAAACTAAGTTGAAAGATGATAGTAGCAATGATGCGGACTGGGTCCGTGATCTGAGGTTTATCCTCATTGCTGCACAGAAGAATTATGTCTTTGATGCACCGCTAGGTGATAGACCTATTGCAGGAGCAGATGCAGACATTATGAACGTTTGGCTAGCTCAATATGATGACTACTTGATAGTTTAGTGCACCATGCTTAACAGCTTAGAATTGGGACTTCAAAGACATTTTGAACGTCATGGACCATATGAGATGTTCCAGGAGTTGAAGTTAATATTTCAAGCAAATACCCGAGTTGAGAGATATGAAGTCTCCAACAAGTTCTATAGCTAAAAGATGGAGGAGAATAACTCAAGCAGTGAGCATGTGCTCAGATTGTCTGGGTACTACAATCGCTTGAATCAAGTGGGAGTTAATCTTCCAGATAAGATAGTGATTGACGGAGTTCTCTAGTCACCATCACCAAGTTAGTAGAACTTCGTGATGAACTATGGTATGCAAGGGATGACGAAAACATTTTCCAAGCTTTTCATGATGATGAAATTGATGAAGGTAGAAATCAAAAAAAAGGAGCATCAAGTGTTGATTATTAACAAGACCACTAGTTTCAAGCAAAGGGAAAGAAAGGGAACTTCATGTAGAATGGCAAGCAAGTTGTCACTTCCGTGAAGAAGCCCAAAGCAAGACTAAAGCCTAAAACTGAGTGCTTCTACTGCAAAGGAAATGGTCATTGGAAACGGAAATGGCCTGAATATTTGGTGGATAAGAAGGATGGCAAAGTGAACAAGGGTATATTTGATATACAGGTTATTGATTTGTACCTTAGTAGTATTTATAGTAGCCCCTGGGTATTTGATACTTGTTCGGTTACTAAAAATTAGTAACTCGAAACAGGAGTTACAGAATAAATAGAGACTAGTTGAGGATGAAGTGACGATGTGTGTTGGAAGTTGTTCCAAGATTGATATGATCATCATCGCACACTCCCTATACTTTCGGGATTAGTGTTAAACCTAAATAAATGTTATTTGGCATCTGTGTTGAGCATGAATATGATTTGATCATGTTTATTGCAATATGGTTATTCATTTAAAGACAGAGAATAATTGTTGTTCTGTTTACATGAATAAAACCTTTGATGCTCATACACCCAATGCAAATAGTTTGTTGGATCTCGACCGTAGTGATACACATATTCATAATATTGATGCCAAAAGATGCAAAGTTGATAATGATAGTGCAACTTATTTGTGGCACTGCCATTTGGGTCATATTGTTGTAAAGCGCATGAAGAAACTCCATAAAGATGGATTTTTGGAATCACTTGGTTATGAATCATTTGATGCTTGCGAACTGTGCCTTTTGGGCAAGATGACTAAAACTCCGTTCTCCGGAACAATGGAACGAGCTACTGACTTGTTGGAAATAATACATACCGATGTATGCGGTCCAATGAGTGTTGATGCTCATGGTGGGTATCGTTATTTTCTGACTTCACAGATGATTTGAGCATATATGAGTATATCTACTTAATGAAGCACAAGTCTGAAACATTTGAAAAGTTCAAAGAATTTCAGAGTGAAGTGGAGAATCATCGTAACAAGATAATAAAGATTCTACAATCTAATCGTAGAGGAGAATATTTGAGTTACGAGTTTGGCCTTCATTTAAAAACAATGTGGAATAGTTTCACAGCTCACGCCACACGGAACACCACATCATAATGGTGTGTCCGAACGTCGTAACTGCACTTTATTGGATATGGTGCGATCTATGATATATCTTACCGATTTACAACTATTGTTTTGGGGTTACACATTAGAGACAACTGCATTCACTTTAAATAGGGCACCATCAAAATCCATTTAGACGACGCCTTATGAACTGTGGTTTGGCAAGAAACCAAAGTTGTCGTTTCTTAAAGTTTGGGGCTGCGATGCTTATGTGAAAGAGTTTCAACCTGATCGATAAGCTCGAACCCAAATCGAAGAAGTGCGTCTTCATAAAATACCCAAAGGAAACTGTTGGGTACACCTTCTATCACAGATCCGAAGGCAAGATATTCGTTGCTAAGATGGATCCTTTCTAGAGAAGGAGTTTCTCTCGAAAGAAGTGAGTGGGAGGAACGTTTTGATAGTGTGATCAAAGCATATGGTTTTATACATACTTTTGGAGAAGCCTATATTTACAAGAAAGTGAGTGGGAGCTCTGTAGCATTTCTAATACTATATGTGGATGACATATTGTTGATTGGAAATGATATAGAATTTCTGGATAGCATAAAAGGATACTTGAATAAAAGTTTTTCAATGAAAGACCTCGGTGAAGTTGCTTACATATTAAGCATCAAGATCTATAGAGATAGATCAAGGCGCTTGATAAGTTTTTTCAATGATTACATACCTTGACGAGATTTTGAAGTAGTTCAAAATGGAACAGTCAAAGAAAGAGTTCTTGCCTGTGTTACAAGGTGTGAAATTGAGTAAGACTCAAAGCCCGACCACAGCAGAAGATAGAGAGAATGAAAGTCATTCCCTATGCCTCAGCCATAGGTTCTACAAAGTATACCATACTGTGTACCAAATCTATTGTATACCCTACACTGAGTTTGGCAAGGGAGTACAATAGTGATCTAGGAGTAGATCACTAGACAGCGGTCAAAATTATCCTTAGTAAGGACTAAGGAAATGTTTCTTGGTGATGGGGGTGAGGCAATCCTGGATTAAGGGGTCCTCGGACAACCGGACTATATACTTTGGCCGGACTGTTGGACTATGAAGATACAAGATTGAAGACTCCGTCCCGTGTCCGGGTGGGACTCTCCTTTGCGTGGAAGTCAAGCTTGGCAATTCGGATATGTAGATCTCCTTCTCTGTAACCGACTCTGTGTAACCCTAGCCCCCTCCGGTGTCTATATAAACCGGAGGGCTTAGTCCGTAGGACAAGAACAATCATAATCACAGGCTAGCTTCTAGGGTTTAGCCTCTACGATCTCGTGGTAGATCAACTCTTGTAATACTCACATCATCAAGATCAATCAAGCCGGAAGTAGGGTATTACCTCCATCGAGAGGGCCCGAACCTAGGTAAACATCATGTCCCCCGCCTCCTGTTACCATTAGCCTTATACGCACAGTTCGGGACCCCCTACCCGAGATCCGCCGGTTTTGACACCGACATTGGTGCTTTCATTGAGAGTTCCACTGTGTAATCACGATAAGGCTTGATGGATCCTTCAATCGTCTTCAACGATGCGATCCAGGGTGAGGTTTTCCTCCCCGGACAGATCTTTGTATTCGGCGGCTTCGTACTACGGGCCAACTCGCTTGGCCGCCTGGAGCAGATCGATAGCTATGCCCCTGGCCATCAGGTCAGGTTTGGAAGCTTGAACTATAGTGCCGACATCCGCGGAGACTTGATCTTCGACGGATTCGAGCCCATGTCAGGTGCACTGAACAGTCATGACGAGCATGACCTAGATCTACCATCGGTCAGTATTCGGGAGATCACGCCTGCGGTTGCCTCGGCCATCAATCCGGAGCAGATCGTACCATCCGAGGACGGGTGGATGGACCCCGCCGCGGAGGCCGCACACTCATCGGTGCTTGAGCCGAACACATATTTCACATCCAAATAAATCTGTGTCATCGGACCCTCGGACTCGTCTCCGGCCACAGGCTCCGAACCGCGTACGTCCGTGCCTATCAAATCTGATTGGGCACCAATCATGGAGTTTACCTCCGTGGATATCTTTCAGCACTCGCCCTTAGGTGATGTGCTAAAATCATTGAAATCTCTCTCTCTCTCTATCTATCAAGAGACTCTTGGCCGAACTATGTCCGGCTGGGGTGGGAAGCGGACGACGAAGAAATTCGTTCCCCACCCACCACCCACTTCATAGCCACTGTCGATGACTTAACCGACACGCTTGACTTTGACTCCGAAGACATCGACGGTACGGATGATGATGCTGGAGACGAACAGGAACCATCGCCCACGGGGCGCTGGATAGCCACCTCATCATATGATATATACATGGTGGACACCCCAAAAGAAAGTAATGGCGAGGATGCAACGGAGGACAATCCCATCAAGCAGCAACCAAGGCGACGACGTAGGCGCCGCTCTAAATCCCACCACAGTAAAAACAGCGATAACAGCACAAGAAGAAATAATACCCCGGTCGACTCCAAAGAAAACGACGACCCCATGGACCCAACGATGGAGCAGGACGAGCCCGGGGACGGCGAACATAGTCCGGAGCCGGTATCCGATCATGGAGATGCCAAGGGTAAAACTCATCAATCTGTCACCGGAGAGGAGAACAGTCCGGACGACGATGCACTCATCATCCCGGAAAAACCCTTGGAGCAAGAGAACCTCCATAGAAGGCTTATTGCCACTGCAAGGAGCTTGAAGAAGCAGAAGCTGTTGACATGGATTTTGACCAAGATAAAATAAAATGCATAAACCACATAAAATATAAATGCAAAACGACAGAAATCTGTTTTATGATGAAAAGAATCAGTTAATAAAATATAATCAATCGCTCAGTGGATGATCGACAAAAATAAGCATATTATATGTTCGAACGTTGATAATGCACACATTAAACCAGAAATTATAAAATATGAGAAAATAAATAAATATTCATCAAGTTCTGTCTGTCCTGTATGTACGCACATCGTCGCCGACGGATATTGATCAAAAATTTCACCGTTAAAGACGACACCAATATTGTCGAAGCATCGTGCAATATGTTCCTCCATCAAAATATCGTCGTATCTTAATGAATGCACACAAAATAAATTTGATAAAGATAGCTAATAATAAGAGCGATCCGCTGCAAAAAAAAGGATCCATTGAATTGCATACATACATGCATGAGGTGTGCGTACGTGACATAGCTAGGCATGCATGTCAAGAGACCCGCACGTTGTCATGCCACTTAAGAAAATTAGCCTTAATGAATTACTAGAATCAGGCCTAGCCCAGTTTTACAAAATGGCTACGCATGCACAAGAGTTGCCTCATCATCCATAAGCCATACAAGCAAATGGATTAGAGCAGCAGTTCACACGTTGACAGATGGTGGCCTAATTAAGCCCATATTGGCTGATGGGACATTGCCGTATAATTAGTGATTAAACAAATAAAAAAGGAAAAGAGCAGCCCACTCCCACTCCCACGATTCCCACGATCCCACGATCGATCAAACGTGGGCGCGCGTCCTGGGAGAGCTTCATCTACTCGCCCGCCCCTATAAATACCCCCATGCTCGTTTGCTCAGGGGTTGGTCTCTCATTTGGTCGGTCGGCCTGCAGTTCATTTTCTTTCCTTTGCTAAAAATCACACACACATACAAACTCACAAAGAAAAGAGGAGAAGGAGGTAGGCGTGCTGCGTCCTGTTGGTTTGAAGGTGAGATTCAATGGCTCTCTTCTAGCCCCTGGTTTGGCCATTGTGGTACAGGCCAGGGAGCTTTTTTTCTTCTTCTTCTCCTAAATCTTTAGCCCTTGGTCCGGCCATCACGGTACAAATCAAGGGGCATGTTTCATCTTCCGAAAATTCTTGTTCTTGGTTCGGCCATCGCGGTACGAATTAAGGAGCATATTTCATCTACCCAAAATTCTTGCCCTTAGTCCGGCCATTGCGGTACAGACTAAGGTGTATGTTTCATCTCCCCAAAATTCTCGCCCTTAGTCCGGCCATTGCGGTACAGACTAAGGTGCATGGTTTAATTTATCTCAAAATTTTGTCTTTGGTTTGGCCATTTTGGTACAGTCTAAAGAGCATGTTGCATCCATCCCAAATTTTTGTCCTTGGTTCGGCCATCGCGGTACAAACCAAGGAGTATGTTATATCTACCCCAAACTTTCGCCTTCGGCTCGGCCATCGCGGTACGAGTCAAGGAGCATGCATGGTTCTTGTAAGCACGGTTCCTTTAAATGTTGCGTGCACTTCGTCCCATTGATCTCCGTCTTGGTTCGGTCCCTTTAGCGATACAAGCCAAGATGAACATCGCGTTCCTTTGTTTGGTCTCTATACATGGATACAAACCAAGAGAGTGTCATAGGTGCGAAAACCTCATATAAAAAAATGCCTTAACTTGGTCATCATAAAAAAAATGGATATGACTAAGTTGGAATGAAATTACGAGCGCGCTAAGCTGAACTCATGATAATCTTTTGTTTGGTTGCGCTACGGGCATTATGTGTCACGTAAGTTGTAATACAAACAAGAGCATAAAATACAAACCTTCACTTGGTTACGCTACACGAGGGCATTATCTTAATGCTACTCGGTGTTAGTAGTAATACAAGCAAGGAAAAACTTAATTAAAAATGCGTTCAAGCCACACACGCAAAGACCAAAATCATGCAATATGAATTATAAAACATGTTGCATCATAAAAACCAAGCTTACCTGGTTACGCTACACACGGGCATTGTCTTCATGCTACGCGGTGTTA
The DNA here is from genome assembly GCF_002162155.2 of Triticum dicoccoides. Lineage (NCBI taxonomy): Eukaryota > Viridiplantae > Streptophyta > Magnoliopsida > Poales > Poaceae > Triticum > Triticum dicoccoides. The sequence continues at coordinate 129,260,569 of NC_041385.1, forward strand.
GTAGTAATACAAGTGAGAGAAAATTAAACAAAACATTCGGGCCACATGTTTTGGCCAAAGTCAAATAAAATATGTCATGAAATGCTCCAATGCTATAAGAGCCTAAACTATTAGCATCATCACAAATGGATCACAAACTTACTTTACGTGGGTTCTGCTACACACGAGCGCCAATGAAATGACGCTATGTGGACTTAGTGCTAATACCATGTAAGGTACAAACATAAACAAAAAATTATATATGTCATATGATCATGCAACGCCATAACTGCTCCACAAACCTTTACTTGGTTACGCTGCACGCGGGCATTATATTAGTGCTACGCGGTGTTAGTAGTAATACAGGTAAAGAAGAACTTAATAAAAATAGGTTCACTCCACATCCACATATGCATACAAAATTCATGCAAAATACATGATAAGGGATAATCCATGTAGCCCAGATAGGCTTTAAACAAACAAAATATGATAAGCAAACTCCACTCAGGTCAGGCTCGATACTGGGCGGACTCAGAGTCAACAAAATATGGCACATATCACATGCACCATAAAAAAGCATCAAGATTGTGTCAGAAAGCTTCAATCCGTTACGTTACACACGGGCTCCACATCGGTGTCGCGCGGCGATAGTAGTAATGTGATGATGCAAAACTTATTAAAATTGGCATGTCACATATATATATGCCACCAAAACCAAAGAGGTCATATAAAAATCCTAAAGGAAAATACATACCCATATCCTATGTGCCAAATGTAGGATAAAACTATGTCTTGCCAAAATCAACCTGCATTCCGCATATAAATGAGGTTGAACACACAAAAATGGTTGCATGCTAGGAAATATATTCCCAAACATCACACACAAAATCATAGAGGAGTACTTGCATGGAACCAAACTTCAAGCTCACCAAGCAGGAGTTCGTCGTCGACCATGAGGAGGATCTCTCTTGTAGAATGTTGTAATAGGAATGTGATGCAATCCTATGTAATAGATATGTTGGAATTCTTAATCAGGGGTTTTCTCTTCGGAGATGTAATTAACAGAATTTTTATGTAAATGTAAGAGTTCTGGAAATAATGTACCTGCGATGTTTGATTCTATTTTTATTTTATGCATTTAAATTTCATTCTGTATCAATGACGTGGACGCGTGTTTCACGCCCGCTATTTTCCCGTCATCAGAAGCAAAGGCTCAAGGCCGCGCAGGATACACTCAACCGCAGATGGAACAAAGTGCTCGACACTGAAGAAAAATATGGTGGCGATCGCCACACAAAGAGCTACCCAAAGCGCAAGCTGCTGCCCGAATTCGACGACGAGGCCATAGAGCCCATTCCGCCAAAAACTAATATGGCCGATCAGCTGGACCGACCACCCCGTGGCCGCGATAGGGCGGCTAATGATGCCGCACACAAATCAGCACACGATTTACTTGAGCTCGTGGACAAAAAAGCCGGCATGGCTAGGTCCATCTATGGATCTAGGAAACGTGCTCCGGCGCCGGATCACAGCCACCAAAACGATCATATTGATCGAATACCAGCTCGGAATCAATACCGAACACAACAACCGTCGACAACATGCCATGACATATCCAAATACAGGGGTGCCGCGCACCCCCTATGCTTCACCGATGAGGTGCTGGATCATGAATTTCTAGAGGGATTTAAACCCGTGAATATAGAGGCATATGATGGAACGACAGACCCTGGGGTCTGGATTGAGGACTTTATCCTTCACATCCACATGGCTCATGGAGATGATCTCCACGCCATAAAATACCTGCCCCTCAAGTTGAAAGGACCAGCTCGGCACTAGTTTAATAGCCTCCCCGAAAACTCAATTGGAAGTTGGCAGGAACTTGAGGACGCCTTCAGGGCCAATTTTCAAGGGACCTATGTCCGACCTCCGGAGCAGATGATTTAAGTCATATAATCCAACAACCCGGAGAGTCAGCCCGTAAGCTTTGGAACATATTTCTCACCAAGAAGAATCAAATCATCGATTGCCCGGATGCAGAATCCTTAGCGGCTTTCAAGCACAGTATCCGAGACGAATGGCTTGCCAGACACCTCGGCCAAGAAAAGCCGAGGACAATGGCAGCCCTAACAAGCCTTATGACCCGCTTCTGCGCGGGCGAGGACAGCTGGTTGGCCCATAGCGGCACCAGCGACCCAGGCACATCCGAAGTCAGGGATGGCAACGGGAAGCCGTGACGCAATAAAAACAAGCGTCGAAACAATGAAGATAGCCCAGATAACATGGCGGTCAACGCCGAATTCAGGGGCTCTCGACCCGGTCAACGGAAAAACCATTTAAAGGCAGCAGAGATGGACCGTCCGGCCTAAATAAGATTCTGGACAGATTATGTCATATTCATGGCACCCCCGAAAAACCTGCAAATCACACCCACAGATAATGTTGGGTTTTCAAGCAGGCAGGCAAGCTAAACGCCAAACACAAAGGAAGGGAAACGCCAAGTGAAGACAAGGATGAGCCTCGCTAGCTGAACACTAGGGGACGAAAAAAATTCCCACCAGAAGTCAAAACAGTGAATATGATTTACGCAACTCACATACCAAAGAGAAGGCGCAAACGCGCACTCCGAGACATATACGCTGTAGAGCCCGTCGCCTCCAAGTTCAATCCTTGGTCGGCCTGCCCGATCACTTTTGATCGCAGGGATCATCTGACTAGTATCCGACACGGAGGATCGGCTGCCTTGGTGCTCGACCCAATAATTGACGGATACCATCTCACCTGAGTCCTTATGGACGACGGCAGTAGTCTTAATCTGATATATCAGGACACCGTCCGCAAAATGGGGATAAACACGTCAAGAATCAGCCAAAGTAATACTACCTTTAAAGGAGTAATACCAGGCGTAGAGGCCCACTTCACATGCTCTCTAGTACTCGAGGTTGTATTCAGTTCTCCCGAGAACTTCCGAAGCGAAGAACTAATCTTCGACATCGCTCCATTCCGAAGCGGCTATCACACACTACTCGGAAGAACGGCCTTCGCTCGTTTCAATGCAGTACCGCACTATGCTTATCTTAAACTTAAGATGCCCGGTCCACATGGCGTCATCACAGTTAGCGGAAATACAGAGCGTTCCTTACGAGCGGAAGAACATGTGGCGGCTCTAGCAGCCTAACACTGAGCGGCCTCTCCAACCAGAATAAATGATCGGTCGTCAAGACTAGGGACACGGTTAGACGAGTCCGGCTCACCGCCAGTTGTAATAGCCCAGATAAACCCGAGCTTGGGTCTATGGATATACCCCCATAGGTGGTGCTAGGGGCTGCCACGCATGTAGAAAAGCCCATAGTTCGGCTTGACCCTATTAATACATAACAGGTTGCATTTTCATGGTTCGTTCAGAATAACCAACTTTTCGTACGAAATCTTTCACATGGATTTTTCCTCTTTACAGATGACCATCATGCTACACCCTTCCAGGATACGGCACAACGGAGACAAAGGCGCAGACATGCAGCAGGGCCCCGCTCAAAGGTTTCTTTTTAGATTAAGACCATGCGTAAACCTTTTTTTAATGTCTCTTGTTGCTTCATACCCTCCGGACACTTAACACAACCGGGAGGGATACTGGCGTTATTGGCATTCCATCACGCCAGACTAATGCATGTACCTGGAAACTTAGGTCTCATTATCGAGGGCGTTACTCAGCCTAGTATATGTTGTAAAGTCCGAATACCTTCGGGATGTTCAGCGTCGCGAGTTTGGCCTTATCTGCATCAGCTCCGAATCATGTCTTTGGTCAATAGTTGGATTTGCCCGGCTCCCGTGTTTTGCTACCTTACGTTCCGCTCTATCGGCTAAGATGGCATCGGGAGAACTACTGCGATTGTGCTCTGGTTCATCTGGATGAGCACCTCAGTAGAGAAAGCCGAAAACTGACTGTTATGATACAGCGCGAGACTGGTCAACCACTCGATGACTCAGCGGGATCTTCGCGATTCCTCCGCTTTAACGAAGGACCGGTTTCCCGGTCATGTACGTACGTGCACAGTAATCGGATAAACGCGGAAGTACCAGGGGCTATATAGTAGCCCCACCGTCAAACTCCTATGGCTAAGAGAAAGTGTTAAAGCTCTATAGTCTGATTGCCTGGTTCACTGCGCTATCACCTCCTTAACGGACCAAGACGTTGGATCAAGTGTGAGTACGCGTTTTTTCGAACACCCCCGCATTATATGCATGGGGGCTGAAGCCGACCACTCCAAACTTTCAGGTTATATACATACATAAACGGCCACACAGGAGGCATTATAATACTTTCGGGCAAAAGTATAAACACAGCTGATACGTCCATTTTGCATCATGCTTTTATATCAATATTTATTGCATTATGGGCTGTTATTACATATTATATCCCAATACTTATGGCTATTCTCTCTTATTTTACAAGGTTTACCATGAAGAGGGGGAATGCCGGCAGCTGGAATTCTGGCTGGAAAAGGAGCAAACGTTGGAAACCTATTCTGCACAGCTCCAAAAGTCCTGAAACTCCACGAAACAACTTTTTAGAATTAATAAGAATTTTTGAGTGAAAGAAATACACCAGGGGGCCCACACCCTGTCCAGGAGACAGGGGGCGCCCCCCCTATAGGGCGCGCCCCTATCTCCTGGGCCCCCTAGTGGGCCTCCGATGTCCATCTTTTGCTATATCATTGCTTTTACCCGCGAAAAAATCGTGGGCAAGCTTACGGGACGAAACTCCGCCGGCACGAGGCGGAACCTTGGCGGAACCAATCTAGGGCTCTGGCGGAGCTGTTCTGCCGGGGACACTTCCCTCCGGGAGGGGGAAATTATCACCAACGTCATCACCAACGATCCTCTCATCGGGAGGGGGTCAATCTCCATCAACATCTTCACCAGCACCATCTCCTCTCAAAACCCTAGCTCATCTCTTGTACCCAATCTTGTATCAAAACCACAAATTGGTACCTGTGGGTTGCTAGTAGTGTTGGTTACTCCTTGTAGTTGATGCTAATTGGTTTACTTGGTGGAAGATTATATATTCAAATCCTTTATGCATATTATTACTCCTCTGATTATGAACATGAATATGCTTTGTGAGTAGTTACGTTTGTTCCTGAGGACATGGGTGAAGTCTTGCTATTAGTAGTCATGTGAATTTGGTATTCGTTCGATATTTTGATGAGATGTATGTTGTCTTTTCCTCTAGTGGTGTTATGTGAATGTCGACTACATGACACTTCACCATTATTTGGGCCTAGAGGAAGGCATGGGGAAGTAATAAGTAGATGATGGGTTGCTAGAGTGACAGAAACTTAAACCCTAGTTTATGCGTTGCTTCGTTAGGGGCTAATATGGATCCATATGTTTAATGTTGTGGTTAGGTTTACCTTAATACTTCTTTTGTAGTTGTGGATGCTTGCAATAGGGGTTAATCATAAGTGGGATGCTTGTCCAAGTTAGGGCAGTACCCAAGTACCGGTCCACCCACATATCAAATTATCAAAGTACCGAACGCGAATCATATGAACGTGATGAAAACTAGCTTGACGGTAATCCCCAATGTGTCCTCGGGAGCTCCTTTCTCATTATTAGAAATTGTCCAGGCTTATCCTTTGCTACATAAAGGATTGGGCCACCTTGCTGCACTTTATTTACTTTATTTACTTGTTACTCATTACTATTTATTTTATCACAAAACTATCTATCACCTACAATTTCAGTGCTTGCAGAGAAAACCTTACTGAAAACCGCTTATCATTTCCTTCTGCTCCTCGTTGGGTTCGACACTCTTACTTATTGAAAGGACTATGATTGATCCCCTACACTTGTGGGTCATCAAGACTCTTTTCTGGCGCCATTGCCAGGGAGTGTAGCGCTTTTGGTGAGTGAAACTTGATAAGGAAACATTTATATAGTGTGCTGAAATTTTCTGTTACTTGTCTCTATGGAAACTAACTAGCGGGGTTGCCCGCGCATTTGCGCGGCTAGATTTTAAATAATTGTTTTTTGATGGTACGTGACCCAGTTCTTGATCTTTGATCTCTTCCTTGTCTTCTATGTCGCCCACATTTCCGGGATAATATGATAAATAGCTAAAATTATGATGGTTCGTCCGTAGAGCTAAAACTTGTGTAGATGTAGAAATGAAGAATATGGCTAAATTCACTATGTAGTAGTGAAATCTACGATTTGGCATATTTTTTATTCAAACTCTGGCAAACAATGATATCTCATCACGAAATCACTCGTTGAGTGATATTACCATGTTCTGTAACATCCTGTGAATGAACTTATCTCTAGTAGAATCGTCTAGTTAGAAGTTATGCTTATGATAGAAACGATACAAAGAAAAAGATATATTGGATATAGTTTCATATATAGGACAATTTTAGGTTTTAACTGTTACATCAGGATAAATAATTAACAAATCCATTTATTGTGTTTTTGTGTATGTCTACTTCATAGTCCTTCTAATATCATGCCTTCTGTATTTTCTAGTACACATGAGATTGTGCCCAAATATGCATGTACATTCTTGAAACGTGGGTGCATATTAAATAATTTTATTATCCTTATGTGATCAAGTTGTACCATAATAATCCGGCACACTTACACGCCCATCTTAAGTTTGAAAGTGATGTCCAAAATGTCCCTTTTGTCCTCTGACAATAATTTACTAATAACTTTGAAAGCCCGAAGTACTTAATAGTATAAAATTAGCAGGTCCCTAAGATGTCAAAACAGGAGATTTTTAAGATAAAATGAGTATATACGCTTTATTGGTATTACTGTGACCACTCCATTATAATCCACACATTTTATACAGGGCGCGATGCAGGATATCATCGATGGTGGACGATTGAAGGTAATGTTGATTCTTGCCGCCAAACTCCTCGTCATACAGGACGGACTGGTAGTACAATCCAGCCAGATTGTGTTTGTATTGTTGCCGCCCAGCTCGATGTGGCCTTGTGACGCCGCCTATATATGAATTTCTGTAAGGTGGCAAGTAGCATTTCCACTTCGCATGCGGCCGAGGGGTACTTCGACGGAAGCAAATATTCTCGTGATTTTGACAGAAAAAACAGTGAGCCTGCTACTGCTTTCGATGATATTATCTCTTGCCAGTTCAGGCTAGTGGGTTGCCTCTGAGAGCCGAGAGGTACGACGCCATTAGCACCTCCTCCTTGCATGCGGCCGAGAGGTGCATCGATCGAAGCAATTCTGCTTGCGATTTTGAGTGAGAAAAAGAGCAAGCCTGCTATTGCTCGTGAATCGTGGAGCAGCAGCGCGTAGTGTACGTCGAAATAGGATGAAGAGGCATATAGTATCTCTCGTGAGTTTGCTTTGGCAGGAGATCTTCCGTGAGTTATTGACCATGTTAAGTAAGAAAATATCGTGGTTGCCAGGATCATGTTTTCTCTTTCCTTTTCCAACACGCCGTGATTTTTACGTTTCCTAATAATATTAATACCAGTGGACAAATCATACCCAGTCTTTTGCGCTTGCGAGCGTGACCAACACTACAACCTGGGCTTACACGTGAATATATTAGGTAAATTAATTAATGTTTAAATCGTAGTCTGACCATAACTCTTGGACGTGATTTTCTTTTTGTTAATTTCTACGTGAACTTTTTAACTCCAACCCTTATTCCTGTTTGCATGCCAGCCGCACCTTTTCTAGTAGATGAATATTAATCGTACATGATGGTTTGTCCTATTTTAATCCGACCAGAACTCTTATACGTGTTTTTTTTCTAGATGAACTTCATCTGTTATTTTCCTATCTTCATCACAGCCGTTCCTTTTCTATTTCTTATGTCTAGTTAGTCTTGACCGTTACTTTTCTTCTGTTTTAAGTATATAACTAGCACCGTTACCCACGCATTTGCGCGGCTAGATTTATTAAGTTGTCGTTACAGATTTAGACACATTCTCAAGTTCATAGATTTGTCATTGTTATTTTATAGATAACTTGTGTAAATTACCAATGATTCTATCCTAAAGGGTTTGTAATATATTCTTTATATAGAGAGATATAAATGTCTGCATTTTGGTTACATGTATTATTGGAGAAAGTCTTCTACTTACAAATGGATATAGTTTTAGACTTCTTTTTCTTGTATTAGTGATATGCATGTTTGCTCTTCTTACATACTGTTATATACGCCATCTTAACATTTCAGTATATCTGTTACATAACTCTGACTATTATTTTCTATTTTAATGTTTATAAAAATATATAAATGGTGATAATATTATAGATACATATTTTATTTTTTAACTTTTTATATTTTAATTTATTTATTACAATTCTTCCTAAATATCTTCCAAACGATTCAGAACAAAGAATATAATGTAAACATATTTTTTTCCTCAACAGTGCAATATTACATTTACAATATTTGTTGAGAGTACAGTCGTACATTTGAAATATGTGCTAGGGCCCGCACATCTAACATACTATTTTTATCAGGGTGCACCCATCGGAATTTTCAAAATCAATAGAGGTCTATATGTCTAAACAAATATTTTATGATTGTGTCCATGCATGGTGTTTCGTCAAGTTGCATTCTTTGGCGCACTTTGTATTTTTGGTAGTAATTTCTTCCCCTGAGGCTAATTATTATTTGATTATATGCATATCTCAATTCACTTTTTATATATCGAACTATATGTAAATTGATATCAAAATTATATTCCAGAGAAACATGTTAATTAGGTTGGTAGAATCAATTTTCGTATTTACTTGAAAGCCTTATTATTTTTATATTCTTATTGAAGCCTTACAAATAGTTCTATTGCTGTCTCTACTCCTCCTTTTACCACTACATCTATCGTTCCGCCAATAGTATTTTTTTTAAAAAAATTTCACAATGTGTCATCATATTTGATTATTTAACAGAACTTAAAAGTTATATTTTACTTCAAATGTGAGTAATATTTTGTGTGTGCTTACTCTCTGAGTAGTTTTTTTGGACCTATCTGAGCTCTCAGATGTCTATTCCCTAATTACTATCTCTAACACGCTACTGTAGGAATACTTTATTACTAATAAACAAATGCCGTTTGTAAATCTGTTTGGCTCAAATCTCTATGCTATTTAAGTACACATGTATTTATTTCTGTGTAGAGAAAGTCTCTTCTCAACGTGAACTACTAATATAGCAGTCCGTATTGATTTTTAACGCATATAAAAAGGAGTCCCAATAGATTAATTTGATGAAGTCATATATGACATCATCACATATACTCCACCGGGACTATTTTCTTGCAATGGCTCTCGGACTCTTCCATGGTTTAGCACTGGAGTGCCGTACCTTTTTTTTTTGAGTGAATAGTTGAGTCAAAAATCTCCAATGGCAACATAAGTTTTCAAAGTTCTATTTCTGTTTGTTGCGACAGTTTTTTTAGGGGAAAGCTGTATGAATTAGATAGACTGTTCTGTTCTGACATGGCATGTGAAATAGACTGTACGTTCTAATATTTGTATATAAAAAAACTACAACTTTGAAATCTTAGCCGTTAATTTCTGATATTAACATATTTTTCTACAGAAAACCTATATTTTTTCTATACTTTTTGGTTCTGTTTTGCGGGCGATCGTTTCAGCCATAAGTTTTCAAAGTTTTATTACCGTTTGTTGCGACAGTTTTTTTTTACGGAAAGATATATGAATTAGATGATAGACTGTTCTATTCTGATGTGACATGTGAAATAGACTGTACCTTGTAATATTTGTATGTAAAAAAAGCTACAACTTTGAAATCTTAGTCATTAATTTCTAAACTTAACATATTTTTCTACAGGAAAACTGTATTTTTTTATACTTTTTTTGTTTTCATTGAGGGGCTGTCACCTTTTTATCCTTCTCTGTTTCTTACCGGCGGCCTCTCAGTTTCCTTTCTCTTACGCTGGCTTCTTGCTTCCTTCTAGAAATAGATTTCAAGTGCGTCTCCTTATATAGGCATAAAAAGAATCATGGACTTGTTAATTGTCGATTACAGGCCAGCTTGATCGCTTGGCCTTTCCTTTTTGTTGACCGCATGATCGCTTGGCCTCTTCCCGTGGTCAGGTGTATCCACATGTATGTTAAACACATACAAATATCCTCTCCTATAACGTGACACCATGAAAGTTCAATACTACCATTATATATATTTTACAACGTTACGTAAAAACCTTTAAATCTTAGCCATTACTATTCTAATCTAGCGGCTTAAAAATTATTAGCATATGTGGACAAACATGATGGCTTGTTTGACTCCTGTAATATGTATATAATAGATAGATAGATCCTTTGAGTGGCTTGTTTGGGGTATCTTTACCCCAACCAGAAGAGCAAAGAGTTGCTCCTCAACCTACTGAACTTTATGAAAATGTTCACTTTGAGATTCCTTCGGGTATAATAGAGAAACTGTTAGCTAATCCATTTGCAGGAGATGGAACATTGCATCCCGATTTACACCTTATCTTTGTGGATGAAGTTTGTGGATTATTTAACCTTACAGGTATTCCCGATGATGTTGTCAAAAGGAAGGTCTTCCCTTTATCTTTGAAGGGAGATGCATTGACATGGTATAGGCTATGTGATGATACGGGATCTTGGAATTATAAGTGATTGAAGTTGGAATTTCACCAGAAGTTCTATCCTATGCATCTTGTTCATCGTGATCGTAATTACATATATAATTTCTGGCCTCGCAAAGGAGAAAGCATCGCTCAAGCTTGGGGGAGGCTTAAGTCAATTTTATATTTATGTCCCAATCATATATGAGCTCTCTTGGGAAATGATTATTCAGAATTTTTATGCTTGGCTTTCTCTTGATAATCGCAACCTGCTCGATACTTCATGTGCCGGTTCTTATATGCTGAAGACTATTGATTTCAAATGGGACTTATTGGAAAGAATTAAACGCAACTCTGAAGATTGGGGTTCCGACGATGGTAAGGAGTCAGGTATGACACCTAAGTTCGATTGTGTTAAATCTTTTATGGATACCGATGCTTTTCGTGGATTTAGCGCTAAGTATGGACTTGACTCTGAGATAGTAGCTACTTTCTGTGAATATTTTGCTACTCACGTTGATCTCCCTAAGGAGAAGTGGTTTAAATATAATCCTCCTGTTGAAGTGAAAGTAGTTGCACCTATTATAGTCGAAGAAAAAACTATTACCTATAGTGATCCTATTGTTCCAACTGCTTATGTTGAAAAACCTCCTTTTCCTGTTAGGATAAAGGATCATGCTAAAGCTTCGACTATTGTTCTTAAGAGTAATACTAGGACTTATACACCTCCTGAGCAAATTAATGTTGAACCTAGTATTGCTATGGTTAAAGATCTCTTGGATGAGGATTTAGATGGGCATGTTATTTCTTTCTGTGGTGAGACTGCCAATATTGCTAGACCTGATACTAAGACACGTAGACCTATCGTAGGCATGCCTGTTATTTCTGTTAAAATAGGAGATCATTGTTATCATGGCTTATGTGATATGGGTGCTAGTGCTAGTGCGATAACTTATGATATATATATAAAGAAATTATGCACGACATTGCACCCATTGAACTAGAAGACATTGATGTTACTATCAAGCTTGCTAATAGGGATACCATTAAACCCTTTGGGATTGTTAGAGATGTTGAAGTTTTGTGTGGGAAGGTTAAATACCCTGCTGATTTTCTTGTTCTTGGTTCCCCACAAGATGATTTTTGCCCCATTATTTTTGGTAGACCCTTCTTGAATACAGCTAGTGCTAAGATTAATTGTGAAAAGAATACTGTCACTATTGGCATAGATGGTATGTCTCATGAGTTTAATTTTGCTAAGTTTAGTAGACAACCTCGTGATAGGAAACCACCTAGCAAGGATGAAATTATTGGTCTTGCTTCCATTGCTGTTCCTCCAACTGATCCGTTAGAACAATATTTGCTAGACCATGAAAACAATATGTTTATGAAGGAAAGGGAGGAAATAGATGAAGTGTTCCTTAGACAGGAACCTATGCTAAAACATAACCTTCTCGTTGAAATTCTTGGGGATCCCCCTCCACCCAAGGGTGATCCCGTGTTTGAACTCAAACCATTACTTGATAATCTTAAGTATGCTTATTTTGATGAAAAAGAAATATATCATGTTATTATTAGTGCTAACCTTTCAAAGAAAGAAGAAGAAAGGTTATTGAAAGCTCTGAAGAAGCACCGAGCTGCTATTGGATTATACTCTGGATGATCTTAAGGGCGTTAGTCCCACGTTATGCCAACACAAAATTACATTGGAGGACGATGCCAAACCAGTTAGAGACCCTCAAAGAGGATTAAATCCCAAGATGAAGGAAGTGGTAAGAAAGGAGATACTAAAGCTCCTTGAGGCAAGTATTATTTATCCCATTGCTGATAGTGAATGGGTAAGCCCTGTCCATTGTGTTCCTAAAAAAGGAGGTATTACCGTCGTTCCTAATGATAAATATGAATTGATCCCACAAAGAATTATTACAGGTTATAGGATGGTAATTGATTTCCGTAAGTTAAATAAAGCTACTAAGGAAGATCATTACCCTTTACATTTTATTGATCAAATGCTAGAAAGACTATCCAAACACACACATTTCTGCTTTCTAGATGGTTATTCTGGCTTCTCTCAGATACCTGTGTCAGCGAAGGATCAATCTAAAACTACTTTTACTTGCCCTTTTGGTACTTTTGCTTATAGACATATGCCTTTTGGGTTATGTAATGCACCTGCTACCTTTCAAAGATGCATGATGGCTATATTCTCTGATTTTTGTGAAAAGATTTGTGAGGTACTCATGGATGACTTCTTCGTCTATGGATCCTCTTTTGATGATTGTTTGAGCAACCTTGATCGAGTTTTGCAGAGATGCGAAGACACTAGTCTCGTCCTGAATTGGGAAAAGTGTCACTTTATGGTTAATGAAGGCATTGTCTTGGGGCACAAGATCTCCGAGAGAGGTATTGAAGTTGATAAAGCCAAAGTTGATGCTATTGAAAAGATATCGTGTCCCAAGGACATAAAAGGTATAAGAAGTTTCCTCGGTCATGCCTGTTTTTATAGGAGGTTCATTAAGGACTTTTCTAAAATCTCTAGGCATCTGACTAATTTATTGCAAAAAGATATTCCTTTTGTCTTTGATGATGATTGTGTAGAAGCATTTGAAACACTTAAGAAAGCTTTGATCATTGCACCTATTGTTCAGCCACCTGATTGGAATTTACCTTTTGAAATTATGTGCGATGCTAGTGATTATGTTGTAGGTGTTGTTCTAGGGCAAAGAGTCGATAAGAAATTGAATGTTATCCAGTATGCTAGTAAGACTCTTGATACTGCCCAAAGAAATTATGCTACTATTGAAAAAGAGTTCTTAGCAGTTGTGTTTGCATGTGATAAATTTAAACCTTATATTGTTGATTCCAAAGTTACTATTCACATTGATCATGCTGCTATTAAATATCTTATGGAAAAGAAAGATGCTAAGCCTAGACTCATTAGATGGGTTCTCTTGCTCCAAGAATTTGACTTGCATATTATTGATAGAAAGGGAGCTGAGAACCCCGTTGCAGATAACTTGTCTAGGTTAGAGAATGTTCTTGATGACCCACTGCCTATTAATGATAGCTTTCCTGATGAACAATTAGCGGTCGTTAATCCTTCTCATACTGCTCCTTGGTATGCTGATTATGCTAATTACATTGTTGCTAAATTTATACCGCCTAGTTTCACATACCAGCAAAAGAAAAAGTTCTTTTATGATTTAAGACATTACTTCTGGGATGATCCGCACCTTTATAAAGAAGGAGTAGATGGTGTTCTTAGACGTTGTGTGTTTGAGCATGAATAGGGACAGATTCTACGCAAGTGTCACTCTGAATCATATAGAGGACACCACGCTGGAGATAGAACTGCACACAAGGTACTACAATCTGGTTTTTATGTGCCTACTCTCTTCAAAGATGCTCGTAACTTTGTCTTATCTTGTGATGAATGCCAAAGAATAGGTAACATCAGTAGATGTCAAGAAATGCCTATGAATTATTCTCTTGTTATTGAACTGTTTGATGTTTGGGGCTTTGATTATATGGGACCTTTTCCTGCCTCTAATGGTTATACACATATTTTAGTTGATGTTGATTACGTTACTAAGTGGGTAGAAGGTATTCCAACTAGTAGTGCTGATCATAACACTTCTATTAAAATGCTTAAAGAAGTTATTTTTCCGAGGTTTGGAGTCCCTAGATATCTTATGACTGATGGTGGTTCACATTTTTATTCATGGTGCTTTCCGTAAGATGCTTGCTAAGTATGATGTCAATCATAGAATAGCATCTCCTTATCATCCATAGTCCAGTGGTCAAGTAGAGTTGATCAATAGAGAGCTCAAAATAATTTTGCAAAAGATTGTGAATAGATCTAGAAAGAATTGGTCCAAAAAACTTGATGATGCACTATGGGACTATAGAACTGCATACAAAAATCCTATTGTTCCTACTGCTTATGTTGAAAAACCTCCTTTTCCTGTTAGGATAAAGGATCATGCTAAAGCTTCGACTGTTGTTCGTAAGAGTAATACTAGGACTTATACACCTCCTGAGCAAATTAATGTTGAACCTAGTATTGCTATGGTTAAAGATCTCTTGGATGAGGATTTAGATGGGCACGTTATTTCTTTCTGTGGTGAGACTGCCAATATTGCTAGACCTAATACTAAGACACGTAGACCTGTCGTAGGCATGCCTGTTATTTTTGTTTAAATAGGAGATCATTGTTATCATGGCTTATGTGATATGGGTGCTAGTGCTAGTGCGATACATTATGATCTATATAAAGAAATTATGCACGACATTGCACCCATTGAATTAGAAGACAATGATGTTTCTATCAAGCTTGCTAATAGGGATACCATTAAACCCTTTGGGATTGTTAGAGATGTTGAAGTTTTGTGTGGGAAGGTTAAATACCCTGCTAATTTTCTTGTTCTTGGTTCCCCACAAGATGATTTTTGTCCCATTATTTTTGGTAGACCCTTCTTGAATACAGCTAGTGCTAAGATTAATTGTGAAAAGAATATTGTCACTGTTGGCATAGATGGTATGTCTCATGAGTTTAATTTCGCTAAGTTTAGTAGACAACCTCGTGATAGGGAACCACCTAGCAAGGATGAAATTATTGGTCTTGCTTCAATTGCTGTTCCCCCAACTGATCTGTTAGAACAATATTTGCTAGACCATGAAAACGATATGTTTATGAAGGAAAGGGAGGAAATAGATGAAGTGTTCCTTACACAGGAACATATGCTGAAACATAACCTTCCCGTTGAAATTCTTGGGGATCCCCCTCCACCTAAGGGTGATCCCGTGTTTGAACTCAAACCATTACCTGATAATCTTAAGTATGCTTATCTTGATGAAAAAGAAATATATCCTGTTATTATTAGTGCTAACCTTTCAAAGAAAGAAGAAGAAAGGTTATTGAAAGCTCTGAAGAAGCACCGAGCTGCTATTGGATTATACTCTGGATGATCTTAAGGGCGTTAGTCCCACGTTATGCCAACAAAAAATTACATTGGATGACGATGCCAAACCAGTTAGAGACCCTCAAAGACGATTAAATCCGAAGATGAAGGAAGTGGTAAGAAAGGAGATACTAAAGCTCCTTGAGGCAGGTATTATTTATCACGTTGCTGATAGTGAATGGGTAAGCCCTGTCCATTGTGTTCCTAAAAAAGGAGGTATTACCGTCGTTCCTAATGATAAAGATGAATTGATCCCGCAAAGAATTATTTTAAGTTATAGGATGGTAATTGATTTCCGTAAGTTAAATAAAGCTACTAAGAAAGATCATTACCCTTTACCTTTTATTGATCAAATGCTAGAAAGACTATCCAAACACACAAATTTCTGCTTTCTAGATGGTTATTCTGGCTTCTCTCAGATACCTGTGTCAGCAAAGGATCAATCTAATACTACTTTTACTTGCCCTTTTGGTACTTTTGCTTATAGATGTATGCCTTTTGGGTTATGTAATGCACCTGCTACCTTTCAAAGATGCATGATGGCTATATTCTCTGATTTTTGTGAAAAGATTTATGAGGTATTCATGGATGACTTCTCCGTCTATGGATCCTCTTTTAATGGTTGTTTGAGCAACCTTGATCGAGTTTTGCAGAGATACGAAGACACTAGTCTCGTCCTGAATTGGGAAAAGTGTCACTTTATGGTTAATGAAGGCATTGTCTTGGGGCACAAGATCTCCGAGAGAGGTATTGAAGTTGATAAAGCCAAAGTTGTTGCTATTGAAAAGATGCCGTGTCCCAAGGACATAAAAGGTATAAGAAGTTTCCTCGGTCATGCCTGTTTTTATAGGAGGTTCATTAAGGACTTCTCTAAAATCTCTAGGCCTGTGACTAATTTATTGCAAAAAGTTATTCCTTTTGTCTTTGATGATGATTGTGTAGAAGCATTTGAAACACTTAAGAAAGCTTTGATCACTCCACCTATTGTTTAGCCACCTGATTGGAATTTACCTTTTGAAATTATGTGCGATGCTAGTGATTATGCTATAGGTGATGTTTTAGGGCAAAGAGTCAATAAGAAATTGAATGTTATCCAGTATGCTAGTAAGACTCTTGATACTACCCAGAGAAATTATGCTACTATTGAAAAAGAGTTCTTAGCAGTTGTGTTTGCATGTGATAAATTTAAACCTTATATTGTTGATTCCAAAGTTACTATTCACATTGATCATGCTGCCATTAAATATCTTTTGGAAAAGAAAGATGCTAAGCCTAGACTCATTAAATGGGTTCTGTTGCTCCAAGAATTTGACTTGCATATTATTGATAGAAAGGGAGATGAGAACCCCGTTGCAGATAACTTGTCTAGGTTAGAGAATGTTCTTGATGACCCACTGCCTATTAATGATAGCTTTCCTGATGAACATTTAGCGGTCGTTAATGCTTCTCATACTGCTCCTTGGTATGCTGATTATGCTAATTACATTGTTGCTAAATTTATACCGCCTAGTTTCACATACCAGCAAAAGAAAAAGTTCTTTTATGATTTAAGACATTACTTCTAGGATGATCCGCACCTTTATAAAGAAGGAGTAGATGGTGTTATTAGACGCTGTGTGTTTGAGCATGAATAGGGACAGATTCTACGCAAGTGTAACTCTAAATCATATAGAGGACACCACGCTGGAGATAGAACTGCACACAAGGTACTACAATCTGTTTTTTATTGGCCTACTCTTTTCAAAGATGCTCGTAAGTTTGTCTTATCTTGTGATGAATGCCAAAGAATAGGTAACATCAGTAGACGTCAAGAAATGCCTATGAATTATTCTCTTGTTATTGATCTGTTTGATGTTTGGGGCTTTGATTATATGGGACCTTTTCCTGCCTCTAATGGTTATACACATATTGTAGTTGCTGTTGATTACGTTACTAAGTGGGTAGAAGCTATAACAACTAGTAGTGCTGATCATAACACTTCTATTAAAAAGCCTAAAGAAGTTATTTTTCCGAGGTTTGGAGTCCATAGATTTCTTATGACTGATGGTGGTTCACATTTTTATTCATGGTGCTTTCCGTAAGATGCTTGCTAAGTATGATGTCAATCATAGAATAGCATCTCCTTATCATCCGCAGTCCAGTGGTCAAGTAGAGTTGAGCAATAGAGAGCTCAAATTAATTTTGCAAAAGACTGTGAATAGATCTAGAAAGAATTGGTCCAGAAAACTTGATGATGCACTATGATACTATAGAACTGCATACAAAAATCCTATGGGCATGTCTCCATATAAGATGGTTTATGGAAAAGCGTGTCATTTACCTCTTGAACTTGAACATAAGGCATATTGGGCTATTAAAGAGCTCAACTATGACTTCAAACTTGCCGGTGAGAAGAGGTTATTTGATATTAGCTCACTTGATGAATGGAGAACCCAAGCGTATGAGAATGCCAAGCTTTTCAAAGAAAAATTCAAACATTGGCATGATAAGAGGATACAAAAGCGTGAGTTTAACGTAGGAGATTATGTGTTATTATTCAACTCTCGTTTAAGATTTTTTGCAGGAAAACTTCTCTCAAAATGGGAAGGTCCTTACGTTATCGAGGAGGTCTATCGTTCTGGTGCCATAAAAATCAACAACTTCGAAGCCACAAATCCGAGGGTGGTAAACGGTCAAAGAATTAAACATTATATTTCAGTTAATCCTATCGATGTTGAAACTAATATTATTGAAACTGTAACTCTTGAGGAATACATAAGGGACACTTTCCAGAACGTTCCAGACTTCGAAAAGGAATAGGTATGTGGTACGGTAAGTAAACCGACTCCAAAACAACTCCAATGGCAATTTTTAACAGTTTTTCAATATTTGAGAATTTTAGGAAGAAAGTAGTCCGAAAGGGACACGAGGCCCCCACGAGAGTGGAGGGCGCCCCCCCCAGAGGGCGCGCCCCCTGTCTCGTGGGCACCTCGTGTGCCTCCTGGACTCTGTTTTCTTGCACATTACGTATTTTGGTCTGTAAAAATTCATTATATATACTCCTGAAGGGTTTGACCACCGTATCACGCAAATATCCTCTGTTTTCATTTCGAGCTGTTTCTGTTTCAAATCTAAGAGCATCATGTCGTCTCCAAGCGCTCCCAAGGACAAGTTCTTCGAGAGGGTAATCAACCCCTATCTCGCGGAGGTGCTGCGACACCCTCAAACCATTGAGATGCGTGAGGGGGTGCTGCACATCCGCGATGTGGAGGGACCAAGGCATACCGGGAGCGTGGAGACAAAGCTCAAAGCCGTGGAGCAACAAGTTTTCAAGTGTCAAGGGATGGTGGAGCGTGGACTCAATGCCAACCAGATGATGATCACGGAGTTCACCAACAACCACAAGCTGGATGCCAAAGTCATTGGGGAGACCATCTTCAAGCTTCAAGAGAAAATCGAGCACCTCCAAGCCCAGATCTATGGCCTGCAAAACCAGAACTGTGAGTATGAATATAGATTCAAGAGGATGAGTTTGGCTGCAGATTTAAGGATCTCGGAGACTCGATCATCCTTCTATGATGGAGAGCCTATGCCTTGGAAGACGGAGGACAAGCCTACATCATCAACAACTCCTACTTCACCACCTCCGAGGACATAAACACATGGGTATGGGCACTCCCCTTGGCAACTGCCAAGCTTGGGGGAGGTGCCCCGATATCATATCACCATCACACTCCTATCTTTACCGTTTTATTTAGTTCGATCCTTTTAGTAGTATCTTGATCTAGTAGATTGAAGTTTTGATATCAAGTAGTTTGGAGTTTTGCATTGTGATCTCTTTTTGTAATCGAGTCCGTGAGCTATCTATAATAAAGATTAGTGTTGAGTCAAGGGCTTTGCTTTGTTGCCATGATCTTGAGAAAGTAGAAAGAATAAAAGAGTTCATATTGATCTTATGGTTAGTGATAACTTCACACATAGAAAGTATGAGGCATAAAAAAAATTTGAGAGTTGATGAACGTAGCCTTGGTCATCGTTGCAATTAATAGGAGGTGATAAGGAAAGAGGGGTTCACATATAAATATATTATCTTGGACACCTTTTATAATTGGGAGCACTCATTAAGTATGACATGCTAAAAGAGTTGATGTTGGACAAGGAAGACAACGTAATGGTTTATGTTTTCTGACATCTCAGTTAAAGTATATAGTCATTGACCTTCCAAACATGTTGAGCTTGCCTTTCCCCCTCATGCTAGCCAAATTCCTTGCACCAAGTAGAGATACTACTTGTGCTTCCAAATATCCTTAAACCCAGTTTTGCCATGAGAGTCCACCATACCTACCTATGGATTGAGTAAGATCCTTCAAGTAAGTTGTCATGTTGCAAGCAATAAAAATTGCTATCTAAATATGTATGACTTATTAGTGCAGAGAAAATAAGCTTTGTACGAACTTGTTGTGAAAGTAATAAAAGCGACGGACTGCATAATAAAGGTCCACATAAAAGGGGAAATATAAAGTGACGTTCTTTTGCATTAAGATTTTGTGCATCAACCCTAAACGCACATGACAACCTCTGCTTCCCTCTACGAACGGCCTATCTTTTACTTTACGTTTTTACTTTATGCTTGAGTCAAGGTGATACTCACCTTTCCCTTTTTCATTTTATCCTTTGGCAAGCTCCTCGTGTTTGAAAGATCATGATATATTTATATCCAATTGGATGTAAATTAGCATGGGCTATTATTGTTGACATCACCTAAAGGTGAATATGTTTGGAGGCAACACAATAAGCCCCTATCTTTCTCAGTGTCCGGCTGAAATTCTATAACCACAAGTACTGGGTGAGTGTTAGCAATTGTAGAAGACTAAGAGATAGTTGAGTATGTGAGCTTGCTGAAAAGCTCTATTATTGACTCTTCCTGATGTTATGATAAATTGCAATTGCTTCAGTGACTGAGATTATAGTTTGTTAGTTCCCAGTGAAGTTTTTGAACCATACTTGACATTGTGAATGGATTGTTACTTAAGCATAAGAAATCATTTGATAAATTCTATATATGTTGATGTTATAAGAATGATCACGATGCCCTCATGTTCGTATTTTATTTTTATCGACACCTCTATCTCTAAACATGTGGACATATTTTTCGATTTTGGCTTCCGCTTGAGGACAAGCGAGGTCTAAGCTTGGGGGAGTTGATACGTCCATTTTGCATCATGCTTTTATATCAATATTTATTGCATTATGGGCCGTTATTACATATTATATCTCAATACTTATGGCTATTCTATCTTATTTTACAAGGTTTACCATGAAGAGGGCGAATACCGGCAGCTGGAATTCTGGCTGGAAAAGGACCAAACGTTGGAAACCTATTCTGCACAGCTCCAAAAGTCCTGAAACTCCACGAAACAAGTTTTTGGAATTACTAAGAATTTTTGAGCGAAAGAAATACACTAGGGGGCCCACACCCTGTCCAGGAGACAGGGGCGCCCCCCCTATAGGGCGCGCCCCCTATCTCCTGGGCCCCCTGGTGGGCCTCCGGTGTCCATCTTCTGCTATATCATCGCTTTTACCCTGGAAAAAATCGTGGGCAAGCTTACGGGACGAAACTCCACCACCACGAGGCGGAACCTTGGCGGAACCAATCTAGGGCTCTGGCGGAGCTGTTCTGCCGGGGACACTTCCCTCTGGGAGGGGGAAATCATCACCAACGTCATCACCAACGATCCTCTCATCGGGAGGGGGTCAATCTCCATCAACATCTTCACCAGCACCATCTCCTCTCAAAACCCTAGTGCATCTCTTGTATCCAATCTTGTATCAAAACCACAAATTGGTACCTGTGGGTTGCTAGTAGTGTTGATTACTCCTTGTAGTTGATGCTAATTGGTTTACTTGATGGAAGATTATATATTCAGATCCTTTATGCATATTATTACTCCTCTAATTATGAACATGAATATGCTTTGTGAGTAGTTATGTTTGTTCCTGAGGACATGTGTGAAGTCTTGCTATTAGTAGTCATGGGAATTTGGAATTCGTTCGATATTTTGATGAGATGTATGTTGTCTTTTCCTCTAGTGGTGTTATGTGAACGTCGACTTCATGACACTTCACCATTATTTGGGCCTAGAGGAAGGCATGGGGAAGTAATAAGTAGATGATGGGTTGCTAGAGTGACAGAAGCTTAAACCCTAGTTTATGCGTTGCTTCGTTAGGGGCTAATATGGATCCATATGTTTAATGCTGTGGTTAGGTTTACCTTAATACTTCTTTTGTAGTTGCGGATGCTTATAGTAGGGGTTAATCATAAGTGGGATGCTTGTCCAAGTTAGGGCAGTACCCAAGTACCGGTCCACCCACATATCAAATTATCAAAGTACCGAACGCGAATCATATGAACGTGATGAAAACTTGCTTGACGATAATTCCCAATGTGTCCTCGGGAGCTCATTTCTCATTATTCAAAATTGTCCAGGCTTATCCTTTGCTACATAAAGGATTGGGCCACCTTGCCGCACTTTATTTCCTTTATTTACTTGTTACTCGTTACTATTTATTTTATCACAAAACTATCTATCACCTACAATTTCAGTGCTTGCAGAGAAAACCATACTGAAAACCGCTTATCATTTCCTTCTGCTCCTCGTTGGGTTTGACACTCTTACTTATCGAAAGGACTACAATTGATCCCCTACACTTGTGGGTCATCAACAGCCTTTATAATCAAAATAGCATTGCTTTTACAATTGAGATACATGTCACTTGAACATGGCACTCTTCGAGCACTGAGCCTCTATTAAACGGGCACCTTCTAGGACTTCTTCAAAATAGTGCTCGGCCGGGTCCTGGCCTCCCGCCGGACCCCGGGTTGCAATAGTGGTGGCTTCCATCCCTGCCCAGTATGTTTTAACACGGGCAAGAGTCATCCACGCACCCTCTATGCACGATGACCTCTTCACAGCATCGATATGCGACACCGCACCAAGGAATTGTTGCACTAAACCAAAATAACTGTCCGGCCTTGGTCCCTTCGGCCAAAGATGATCCATGACAGACCTCATAGCAAGCCCGGACAACCTATGGAGCTCAGCCCATGCGGCCATCTTTTCATTCAACGGCAGCGGACGCGTCGGGGCACTTACACTACAAAAAAGGCACATCCGTGACATTTTGGGCCGAACGAAATTTTTTTCTATCATACATATGACACTTCTATGACGATAATTGTGACAAAACCCGGTATCATCATAGATGTGGTGGGCTCCTACTTCTATGACAAAAAATCATGACAGAAAATGGGCTTTTCGTCCTGGGCGGGCCAGAGACGCAGCTGCATGACATTCTTTGGGCCGTCCATGATGGAAAAAACCGTGGTAGAAGCGAGGGGGAGGAAAATTTCGGGGAGTTGCCGGTTACGGTGGGAGAGCGATGCGCGTTTCTCTCGTACATGTATGCGCGTGTGTGCGAGGCGTTGGCTCTCACTGAACCCAAGCGAGGCGTTGGGCTCTAACTGAACCCGAGCGATTGCACTGCAGGCTACACATTACTGAACCCGAGGGATCGATCGATGGCTATTAACTGAACCCGAGGGATCGATCGATGGCTGTTAACTGAACCCGATGGAGCGATTCCTTCACTACTGCTGCTAACTGAA
>NC_041385.1:129284201-129285951 GCF_002162155.2 Triticum dicoccoides
ATGAACAGTAGATGGTGGAGGGGTGGTCGTGGAGGGGTGGTTGAACGGGACCCCGTAGTGTGGAGGGATGGATGAACAGTAGACGGTAGAGGGGTGCCCGTGGAGGGGTGGTTGAACAGTAGCCGGTGGAGTAGCGCGCGGTGGAGGCTGGATGAACAGGAGCCCGTGGAGGCTAGAGGAGGTCGACGGTGGAGATGAACAGTATCCCGTGGAGTCCTGTTTTGCGGTATGCCACACCCCTCCCCCTCCCTCCTGTTTCGACCGTAGCGCTCCAACACAAGTCCATTTCGTCCATTTTGCGGTACGCCACACCCCTCCCGATCAACAGGACCCCCATTTCGACCGTAGGAGGTCCGTTTCCTCCGTTTTGCGGTATGCCACACCCCTCCCGATCAACAGGACCCCCATTTCAATCGTAGGAGGTCCGTTTCCTCCGTTTTGCGGTATGCCAGGCCCCTCCCGATCAACAGGACCCCGTTTCGAACGTGGCCGGTCGAACACAAGGCTGTTTCCTCCGTTGTGCGGTACGCCAGGCCTCGTTTCCATCGCCTGTTCTGTCCAAGCCCTCCCGATGAACACGACCACGCATTCTGTTCCGACCCAGCCGGTTGGCTCCCACGCGTTCTGTTGCCTCACGATGAACACGACGTATTCCGTTGCCTCCCCATGAACACGACAACGATGCTGTTTCTCCATTCCGACCCAGCCATGTACGTATGCGCGAGTAGGCATTCGAGACCTTGCCCGTATGTATGTACGTGGCCGTATTTTCTTTCTTGCACCCTCGCCGCTGTACGTACATGTACGTGCGTGCCTCTACTACGACCAGTATGTACGTACACGTTCGCGACCAGAATAACAATGCTATGTACGCTTCGACCAGGTGGGTCCCGACTGTCAGGCACTTCCTTGCCTGCGAAGATGTAGCTGGTGGGTCCCAGCAGTCAGGGGGGCGAATCGTTTTGTTTTGTTTTTTTTGCCCGGACGCACTTCCTTGCGTGCGAAGATGTAGCTGGTGGGTCCCAGCAGTCAGGGGGGTGCATCGTTTTTTTTTGCCCGGACGCACTTCCTTGCGTGCGAAGATGTAGCTGGTGGGTCCCAGCAGTCAGGGGGGAATGTTTTTTTTGCAAAATACGGTGGCCCGTCCGGTGGGTCCCTGCTGTCAGGTGGAGGAATAATTATTTTGCGTGTAATAAGGAGGCACTTCCTTGCGGCCGCCGTGGACCCAGCTGTCAGCCTCTCCACGCATAGTACTCTTTCGATGGAAGTTGGTCGTTGACCACATTGACCACGCCACACCGAGAGCACCACGGCGGTGGATGACGGCGAGGCCTAGGAAGGGGACGACGCGGAGCCGAGGAAGACGCAGAAGTGGATGCCCACGCGAAGAGGAGTACGAGGGTGAGGCTGTCGTCGCCGCAGAATAACAGGGGGTGTGGGTGAGTAGAGGGATGGCCTGGCCAGCGGTGGGAGTAGTAGGGGGCGGTGAGGCCTCCGCGGCATCACAACCGGCCATGGGAGGCAGGAGCACGCGGCAAGACCGGCGCTGCTTTGGGCGGCTGGAGCACGAAGACCAAAGGTTCAAGAAGCACTACGGCCGTTGGATGGACATCGTACGGTCACTAGAGCTAGAGTCGTTCATATTGACTAAGTTGACAAAGCCCTCCGTCCCCGTAAACTTAGTAGGCCCACAAGTCAGCCTCCCACCAAGGTGAGTCCAGCTAGCAGGGGGAGTATTCATTTTTTTGTG
>NC_041385.1:129286223-129355493 GCF_002162155.2 Triticum dicoccoides
TTTCGTGAAATACAAAGACCCTTCCGGTGGGTCCCAGCTATAAGGTGGAGGAATCATTATTTTGCGCATAATAAGGAGGCATTTTCCTGTGTGGGCCCCTACTATCAGCCTCTTCCGATGGCTGTTGTCTGTTGACCATGTTGACCTCGCTGCGCCGAGAGCACAAACGCGGTGGACGAGGGCGGGGCCCAGGAAGAGAACCACCCAGAGCCGGTGAAGCCACCGCAGCGGATGCCCACACTGAGGGGAGAACGAGCGTTGACTGGTCGGCTGCGGGGTGAGGCTGACGTCGCCGTAAAATAACAGGATGTGTGGGTGGTTAGAGGAATGGCCTGGCGGCAGCACAGCCAGCCACGGGAGGAGGGAGCAGGTAGTCCCGCCGGCGCTGGTTTAGGCGGCTGGAGCAGGAAGATCATAGATTGAAGAAGCACGGCGGCCGTTGGATGGACATCCAACAGTCACTGCTGTGTGTTGACTAAGTTGACAAAGCCTTGCGTCGCGTCAAAAAAAATTAGGACAGCGTCATCGTCAACCTAGTAGGCCCAGAAGCCAGCCTACAAATCTGTGGAAAACAGCATACAGCCCATTAGCCATTATTTTCAATAATTTACAGCCCATTTGCTAATTCTTAAGGATATTTGAAGCTCAAATTCTTTTTATTAGCATTACAGACCATATATTCTGGGCACTGCTAAAAAATTCAACGATATTTTGCATATTTCGGTGGGGTCCGAACTCTATTATTCACGAAATTTCGAGTCACGTTAAAAATAGTTTTCAAAAAAGTATATCAAAATAAAATTCGAAAAACAATTCTCCGCAAAAAAAAGAATGAAATTTAGAATCTTAACTAGCAAGATGCCCGTTCGTTGCACGGAAAATGAAGATGCATTTGTATGAGTAGTTTATCTTGTGGGTGAAAAGATGATATTTTAATGTAATTGCCAGTTGGCTTTGGTTTTTATAAGAGTAGAGAGTAGAGAAATCCTGAAAAAATGATATTTTAATGCAATTGCCGGTTGGCTTCGGTTTAAAAATTTACAACCCATTTCTTACAACTTATAGCCCGTTTTCTAGGGAAGCCCATTTCTTATCCCTCCTCGTCTTGAAAGATTTGCGGCCCAGCAGGGCTGAGAAAAGCAAGTAGGCCTCGGTTTTGGTATTCTCCAAAAAAAGAACTGGGCTAGCCAATTTCGGAAAGAAAAAAATATCAACTGGGCTCGTCATGTGCTTAATAAAAGCGTAAGCGTGGGCTAGACGGGCCACAGCCCCCGCACAGCGCGCAGATGAGCTCCGTCTCTGAAACTGAAAAACAACTGGGCGAGCTGCTGGGTCCCTGGTGTTATCCGCTCGTTGTGTAATTTTCTCGTTTATTGACTACATTGACAATGGCGTGGAACCTAGTTGTCAAACAATTAGGAGGAAGTATTGTTTTGGCTTGTAATAACGAGGCACCTGCTTGCCAAATTCAATGACCCTGGTGGGTCCCTACTGTCAGCCTCTCCACGTACAGTCATCTCCTGATTCCTCTTGGTTGTTGACCATGTTGACAACACCAGACGGCGGCGAGCACAGCGAGCTAACCAAGGCGGAGAATAACGGCAAGGCCTCGGCCGGGAACGAACAGCAGCCATGAAAGATGCGACAGTGTAGTGGCAGGTCGAGGGGAGTACGAGGGAAACAACATGCAAGTCAAGCATACAAATGGAACAAAAAGCCCAAGGATTAATTGTTCATCAAATTTTTAGACAAAACCCAGATTGAACATGACAGTAACATCTAACCCAACCACTCTTTTTTGCAGTCACAAACAAATGGATCAGTCTGATCCATAAAATCAACATCCATAAAATTTATTTCAGGATGTCTACAACTTATTGTAAATATAAGACGAGCATGTTTAGCAGCCCATTTGTCCACCTGAAACTTATTTTTTTGCTGTTCAACATGTTCGTCCGTGAGAAATCTCTTGCTATAAAAATTAAGCCTCATGGACAATAGTAACCTCGCGTTCAACAGGAAGAATGTGACAAATCTTCTGTTTGCCTGGTTGGATGCATATCGTCCCATCGTTATTTTCCTCAAACGAATGTCATGAGAATTGAGAAAATCCTTGTGCTTATTACGCCAACGATTGGTTATATGTTTTTGTCCATGTGGTTCTCCCTAACTAGACATGAAGATTGAAAACAATTAAGGTATGAAAAAAGAGTATGTCGAAAGAACGACAGCTGAACAGTTAATTCTAGTACAATATATACGGGCTTTCAATGTGCATGAAATCATCACCACTATGTATAAATTCTCCAAAGATCGAAAGCATCGCAGCAAGCCAATAATTATGTCCAGATCAAAACTATACATTCTGATATATATGATCTTGACAGAATCCAGCAGCATTGATAGGCTATCAATGGACGAACTCTTCATTGAGCATATAACATAATATCAGTACCCAAAGTGTACTCCAAGATGATATAAAACTTATGCGCACAAATGAAAAATGCAGCATATGATGACAAACGTGTAGATGAAAATATACGGTACCTGAAAAAGTGAGGAGCCAAACACCAACTCCTTGTGATTATTAAACAGGTCACGAATTACACCCAAGGTCTCCAGTTTGAGCGCAGAGATGACAGTTATTTCTGAAGGTGTATAACAACTATGAAGGAGCAACCTTTCAAGTGAAGGGGCATCTTCGATGATGAGCTGCTGTCCTTTAAAACAAATTCCAATGCTTTTAAGGTGAGGCGACTTTATTTGGAGACAAGTGATACCGATTTCTATTCCCAAAACAATCAACAAGCGCTCCAAGGCAGGGCAACTGGAGTGGATGATGCTGTGCAGTGAGGCCTCCGACAGATAAACCACCACAAGTGAAAGTTTTTTTAGCAGTGGGAGTCGAAGCATTTGTACCAGATTGTCTGGTAGATGGCACCGGGCGAAGGTGGCGGTGTGGAGAGAGGAGGAAAACCGCGAGATGGACAACGGTGGTGTGGGCACGAATTCTTGGTATTTTCGTGGTATGAAACTTTCATGGTAATGGTAGAACTCAAACTGCTAGAGTTTTCTGAATTCAAGGGATGTCAGCCAAGCGTCCACCTTGCCGGGTATGGACAGCAGGTAGCTTGTCGGGATGCAGAGGCATTGAACGGGGCCCTGCTGGTGAGAAGAGATGACGGCTCTGATGATATCAAATTCAGGAAGGACAGATATCTAACAACTGTCGAGATTGAGGGGCGCGGTGCGCCATAGAGGGCGCCATCGAGTTGAGAGGACTTGTGTGCGACAACAATCCTTGGTGGGGAGAAGCGAGATGATCTCCTCAAGGATGATGTCTGGGAGATCGCTGATGCGGTCCACCGCAGATTCTACCGGTTCCTCAGATCTGGGTGGGTGGCTCACTGTTTCTCCCTGCGCTACCGGGTGCGGGATCTACAACCGGCGTCGCCGCTGGCGGGAGCCTCATCTTCTTGGTGTTGGGGCCAGCCGACTCCATTTTCCTTGTGGGCGTCGCGCCGAGCTCACGGGTTTGAGCAGAGTAGCCAGAGACGGGCCTAGTGGCAGTGCGAGTGGTGAAGAAGGAGGGCTGGGAATTTCTGTAGGATTGGAAGAAAAGGAGCAGGCGTTTTCTGTACGAGTGAGGAAGAAGGTGAGCGGGGTTTTCTGGACAAGTGAGGAAGATTGGGGAGCGGGGGGAATTGGGTGGGGACACGGAAGCGGGAGAGCGAGTTGTTCGTGTTTATAAGGCACGCTGCACTAACTACTCACTTTTTCCCAAGAACCGCTCTCTTCTTTTGCGTTGCTGCATGACTGGCCATGCATGCAGGATGCATGTGCCCGCCGGCCACTGCATGCGCCTGGTTTGTTACTAGGCCTATTTAATAGGGTGGTTATGGAGTAAATTAAGGAGATTTATTTTCTCTGTGTGCATCCACCAAATTAGAGGATGCGGTACTAGATGCAGACACTCACATTAAACTAACATTCAGAAGAACAAAAGTTCAGCATGTCTATGCATCTCAATGATTCACCATACTATAACCAATATACAAAACTGTGAGAAGGTGTGGAAATAAAGAAAATCGGTCGATGCTTCTCTGAGCAAAGGGCCTCCCTGCGCACACATTAATTTCCTGGGCATGCTTGTTTCTTCTCAATGTTGCGAGCACTTTGAGCATGTTGGCAACTCCACAGGTATCTAGCTGCCTCATCTTGCAATTGATGCTGACACATTTGCAGCAAACGCATGAGGCAATAGAGATGACTCAACATGGGTCCATATTGTGCAGTTCCCCTGATATCCTATTCATTGTCCTGAATCTGAAAAGATAGGAAAATAGTAGCTATACTTAAGCGGTGTTGCAAAACAGTAGCACATATCAATATCTCGGCATGACCAAACACGATCATCTGGACGAAGGGGATACTGACCTGCCTGAGGAAGATTACATATAATTTCATAAGTCCTTGGTTGATTTCCACCTTCGGCTGCACTGCTTGTTTGCTCCTCCAGACATGACAGGATCGTTCCGCACTGCATTCAGCAAGTCAACATATGAATAAGCTAATTTCATCTTGCGGTGGTCATTGTACCTAGTTACGAATGTAGGAATACCTAGAGCACCATGAGGTTAGCTGACAGCAGGTAGATGCAGCCATATAAATTTTGTGCGGTGCTACCAAAATTGAGGTTTGTATCCCTTCCCGTTATGAGAATTCTTCTTGAAGTTGGTAGAATGTGACGGCTTGTTCTTTGCATCAAACTTGCCTTTCCCCTGAGATTTGTTCTTGTTGTTTTGGGGCCGGTTGGGCTGGAAGTTCTTCTCGTGTACCATGTGGGCACTAGAAGCTCCCTCGGTGACCCGAGCACGTGTGTCTTTTGCTCTCGCCTTCTCCTCAAAATCAAGAGTGCTAATGAGATCCAAAACAGAAAACTCATGTCTCTTGTTTTTCAGAGAAGTAGCAAAATCATTCCACGAAGGTGGAAGCTTGGCAATGATGGTCCCAGCAACAAATTTGTCCGGCAACACACACTTAAAGTACTCAAGTTCCTTAGAGAGTGACTGTATCTCATGAGTCTGTTGAACAACAGAGCGCTCATCAGTCATCTTGTAGTCACAGAATTGCTCCATGACGTACAACTCGTTGCCAGCGCCCGAGGGCCCAAACGTGGCCTCGAGCGCAGCCCACATGTCTTTGCTGCTGTCAAACAACATATACGAATCCACAATGGAATCGTCAAGCACACTCAGCAGGGCAGCTTTGAAGAGGGTATCCATGTTCTGAAAAGCTTCCTGCTGTGTAGGATTAAGATCGCCCTCAGGCTTACCCTTAGTGGCGTCATAGTAGCACATGATCTGAAACCAATATACTGCTCTTGTGCACCACCTTTTATATTGCACCCCCTTAAAAGTAGGCGGCTTCAAAAGCGCAGCAAAACGACTCGGAGTAAATTGCCTGTGATCAGGTTTTTAGATTGGATTGTTGAATATATGAGAAATTTAGTATGCGATTTGATCCGAATCAGCAGTAAATAGATCATGACGACAATTGCAAACAACAAAGTAATGATGCGGACTAAACCAGGAGGACAGAATCACATACTGTACAGCGGGAGCAGAACCGATGTGGTTGATGTTGTCACTCGTGTCGTTGATGAAGAGGTTACCGAGGTCGGGGAAGAAGGCTGTCGTTGAGGAGTTCGTCGCTGGCAGCAGTCACAGGAGTGTGCTCCCCAAAAACCTGATCGCCCCTCTCCCGTGCAGGATCACGAAAGGCGGGGTTCGGAGGACTGTTGTCCCCTCTCGCGGTGCACGCCGGAAGGAGGGCTGGAGAAGAATTGTGTGGCGGCGCTAAGATCTAGAACGGTGTGAAACCATATGATACAGTGGCAGCTAGGGTAGAGCATGTCAGGTCGGAGTATAATAGTAGGCCTTTGGCCCCCAAACCGCACGTCCAAGTCAATAAAGTCAATAATAGCCCCACCAAGGTTTGTCTCAAAAAAACAGAGTAATTAAGGCGTCCGTTAGTCCCTTCAGTATAAATACAATATCATTAATAATGGCCCCAACTTTTGTGTCACAAAGTAGAGTATGTTGGAGTACAACCGGCTACACGTTTACAATCTGCTTCTCTTCTCTCTCCTCTTCTCTCTCCTTCAACTAAGCACAAATACTATATTCAAATCCTTATAGCCTGCTTATGTCATCTAATTATAGTAGTACTTGCTCTAAAAGTTACTATCCACTGTGTAGTCTGAAATGCCGGGCGTGCAGCGGGCGGTGCCCTCGGTCGGCGCGCCGCTTCAACCACGGAAGCAGTGAGAGGTCGCATCGCCCTGACTTGCCATCAATGTGGAGCGGTGGGCTCAGCTGGCGCTGGGCGGGAAGCGCACGTGGGAGGGGGGAGGGGTTTTTGTTAGGCCAAGAAGGTGAGAAGCCAACTTGGGATCGGTCCGGACGGGGAAATATCATGTGCTCCCATACTCTGCATATGACACTAGTGTATGTTACTACTCCCTCCTTTCCGGTTTATAGATATGTTTAGAGTAACATAGTAATATGTTACAGTACAAGTTAGTCCCCACTATGACCAGCCTTGGCCTCTCCCAGTGCTCCACCATGTATAGCTGCTAAGCCTGCCACGTAGGCATAAAATATGATGTGTCACCAATAAACTAAGCACCTATGCATTGAACACTTGAGTTACTAAGCCATTTAATGCACTTAGCACCTCATCTAAAGAGCATTAATAGTATAGCCAGCTGCTAGCTATAAGCCTACAACCCATCTTATAGTCAACATGTACTACAAAGTGCCTAGGAGCACGTGCTAGAGCTGGCTCTTCACAAAGAGCCCGCTTACCTTCTCTCTCCTTTTCTCTTTCCTCCAACTAAGCAGAAATATACTACTGTTTATTCCTTATAGCCCGCTGACTCAGCTCTATTGTACTTGCTCTAAGCACATCTAAGCACTTGCTAGCACCCCCTTGACCGTGGACCTTGACGGTGTACGTCACCTTGTGTCTCGAAATTTTCCTCGTCATCATCTGAGTCCTAGAAGATCTCACCCACATCATCATTAGCATGCAGCCGCCTTGATAGACAACGTGCGCAGAAGGAGTAGAGGAGACTGGGGACGCACCACCACCACGTCGTGGGCACTCCGTATGTGCTCGTGTGCGTGCAGCGTGCGTGTTTTTCCATCGGTGCTAGCTCTAAGGCCGAGGCTGCGGTCGTCTTCGTCTCCGACTAGTAGTTGAGCAACGACGGCAAAGAGGTGCTGCAAGAGATGCGTATGCGCCGTTGTGTGCGAGCTTCGCCGTAGCACGACGAACCGGACGTCGCCGCGGATGGCGCATGCCTCCATGCAGCCGAGTGTGTGCGCATGCATGTGTTATTCACGTGCATTCTGTGGCCGAGCGTGTGTGCATGCATGTCTTGTGTACATGCGTTGTGTGCTCCATGCTGTGCGCGTATGTGCATGAGTTGGATCGGATGGAGTAAGTGCGTTCGCTTGTGTACATATTTTAGAGTGTACATTCACTCATTTTGTTTCGTATGTAGTCCCTTATTGAAATATCTAAAAAGACTTATATTTGGGAACGGAGGGAGTATAAAACATCTTCAACTTAGCATCCTGATGTACCGTTTCTAGTGGTTAGCGAAAAGTTCATGTTCTTTTCACTACTAGGAAAAGGGTTATAGATGGGATGGACACTAATGGCGCACTGTACATGTGGTGCGCCATTACTAAATACTAATGGCGCACCATGTGTTGGTGCGCCATTAGTAAAAAAAATTAATATTTTCAAAACTACTAATGGCGCACCATGGGAGTGGTGCGCCATTACTAGTCGACAGAGTAATGGCGCACCAGACCCAGCGTGCGCCTTTAGTAGTTTTGAAAAAAAAATATAAAAAAAATTGTTAGTAATGGCGCACCTGTGGACAGTGCGCCATTACTAGTTTTAACTAGTAATGGCGCACTGTCCACTGGTGCGCCATTACTAAGTTTTTTTCAAAAAAAAATTCAATTTTTTTCTTTTTTTTCAAAACTAGTAATGGCGCACCGTGGGTGTGGTGCGCCATTGCTAGTTTAACTAGTAATGGCGCACCACCCCACGGTGCGCCATTACTAACTTGGCCCAAAAGTTCCCGAATGCACCCCCCCTGTGGACCGCCTTTTCAGTTTTAAAATAAATAAAATAAAATGATAAAAATGTCAAAAAAATAAAGGAAAATAAGTTTCCCATGTGATATGTGGTCTAGTTGTTGGAAAAGATTACAAATATGAATTTCGACTTTATTTGCAAAATCTCTCTGGGAATTTGTAAAATGGCCATAACTTTTGCATACGAACTCGGATTAAAATGTTTTTTTATGAAAAATCATCTACTCGAAAAGTTACATCCGAATTTAACTAGGGGAACCCCGTTAAACATTCTGAAAATCCCCAAAAACCTAACAGAAAAAAGTTACGTGGCTTTCAAGATCTAGAGGCAAAAAAATTCAAAAAAATTCAAACTTACTAGTGGCGCACCATGGATGTGGTGCGCCACTAGTAATAGAAAAAAAGTTGGTTTTGAATTTTTTTTAATTTTTTTTCAAAAATGATACGTAATATGACCGGGAAGTTTGAAATATTTTTCAAAATTTCATCGTAGTCATGAACATGAACAAAGTCCTAGACATCAACAAGGTATAATAGGATTGATATGCTAGATATATCAATAAGTGCCTGTGAAGTGAGCTGTTGCAGGGGTTGGATAGAACTCTGAAGTTAAGCGTGCTTGGGCTGGAGTAGTGTGAGGATGGGTGACCTTTCGGGAAGTTTGACCTGAGTTTAAGCATATTGACCCCAGATTAAGCCATAGTGACCTGAGATTAAAAAAACGAATTTTTTTTGAAAATGTTACTAATGGCGCATTTCTATGTGGTGCGCCATTAGTATATACTAATGGCGCACCACTGGTGCACCATTAGTAGGCCTTTTCCTAGTAGTGTTTAGTTGTTTATAGATGGGCAGACGCTCCACCGCGAGGTTCCTTGCTCCTCCTCGGTCGTCGGGAATCTATGCTCTTCAACTCTTTTCTTTTACGTGAACTTTGTTCATCCTTTTCCCAACATGCGAGACATCTAGCATCAAGGTGCACGTGTCATGCAAGAAAATGGAGATAATCAGATAAGCAGTGCGCAAGTGAGTCGTGCGGGGGGAAAGCGGGGGGAAACCCTTTTCCGTAAGTGAGTCGTGCACCTTGATGGCACCTACGCAATATTTTTTCTCCTCGATGGCATGTGAATAGTGCATGTACTCAACGACAGAGCACGGGATGGTAGCAATGACATGGTCAGCCCTTTTTTGGAGAGAGTACGTACTACTAGTAAATAACTTTCATGTGTCCCGTCAACTTGCAGAACGACGAGAAGCTTGATTATGCCTTCTCCCACGCCAACGCGTGTGCGGTGGCTCGCAGCACGAGGAGAAACTTTTGCTTACAAGCGGTGGACGTGCAGCAGTTCATTTGGTGTCAGATTGCCAGAAGCACTACTATAGAACTGTCGACTTCCGAAAGAGGCAAAGAGCCAAGCGCAAGGTCACCTACTAACCTTAGGCTAGGCGTAGTGGGAGTAACATAAGTATAGGTATCTCATTTTTTTATTCTAGAAACAACCACACGCGAATATCAAGGTGCTGGTTACGTAGAACAAATTTCCTGCAGTCCGTGCTCAGCACTCCTCTATCTCTCTTCTTAGCCAGCCAGCGGACGCGCGGAGCCCATCATCTGTTTGCTCACATGCGGCCCCACATGTCAGTGAAAACGCAAGAGGACCCACTGAACCTGCACATCTTTCACCTCGACGTGCTGGTGATGAAAAACAAATCCAAGAAAGATCTTCGGTGGCCGCTTTTGGAGTTACTCAAGAGTAGTAAGATTCTATTTACAGTTTAACCCAAGATGCACATCTCATGGCTTCAACTTATCAACTACCACTCTATTTTCTTTCATGACACGACCTGGATGCTGGATGTCCCACGTGTCGGCAAAAGGAGGAAGAACCCGACCAAATCTTCGGTTGTGCTCTCGGATTAGACTAGTTGTGCTAACTTAAAAATTTTATTGTGTACTCCCTCCGTTCCAAAATACTTGACTTCCATTTGTCCAAAAATGGATGTGCCTATATACTAAAACATGTCTAGATACATATATATTTTGACAAACATGTCTAGATACATGTGTAGAAGCCATGTATTGTGCAACGGAGGGAGTAGAATGGATGCAAGTTTTTGTATTGGGAAGAAGAGTACATCCATATATTGATAGAGTGTTGGAGTTGGCCTTACAAGTGGGACCGCAGTTGAGGAAACCGACTATGGGAAACCCCCACCTCGCCCACCGCACGATGGCTGAGTTAGAGAAACGATGAGGTTGAAGAGATTGCTCTAGCACGGACTCCAAGAAATTTGTTGTCGGATGGAAGTCGGGCTGGTGGCGTGTGCCGTACTCCTGGACGTGAATGCTTGTTCTGGCCCATGCCACCCTACTACTCCTACTACATACTAGTATATAGTACTACTAGTATCGAGGATTCGAGGTGCTGGTTACGTATGGCTACAGTAAAAACACCCGCACGACCCGCAAAGCATGTGAAGCTAGTACAAATAGTGTACTACTATTGTTGATGATTGGACTCATCCGATAACCTATTGCAATGCACGTACAATTATGTATTCGGAAAATATTTTTTTGCCTCGTCGCACCACTCACTCAGAGAAGCAACTCGAAAGCCATTCATAAATTTAGCAAGTTTATCACAGGCATATCATTTTATTACATACAACAGGTCATCAACCCACATCGACAACAAGGATACATTATAAGTACTAAAGTTTTCTCCACACAACAAATAACAAGCAATGAAATGAACTTCAACTCAACCATTCCTTGGCGTTGGAAACGCTTGCTTTGAACCACAAGTGATTCTCTGGGACGGGGCATCTATTGTCGATCTCGAGACCAACAGAGGACTGATCATCCAGGCTGAAGCGGCCTACCATATCAGTACCAGGGTGGGGAACCACCCAAATGTCCCAGGTATAGACACAGTTGTTGTTGGGGAACGTAGCAGAAAATCAAAATTTTCCTACGAGTCACCAAGATCTATCTATGGAGAGGCTAGCAACGAGGGAAGGAGAGTGCATCTACATACCCTTGTAGATCGCTAAGCAGAAGCGTTCAAGAGAACGGGGTTGAAGGAGTTGTACTCATCGTGATCCAAATCATCGGAGATCCTAGTGCCGAACGGACGGCACCTCCGCGTTCAACACACGTACAGCCCGGTGACGTCTCCCATGCCTTGATCCAGCAAGGAGAGAGGGAGAGGTTGAGGAAGACTCCATCCAGCAGCAGCACAATGGCGTGGTGGTGGTGGAGGAGCGTGGCAATCCTACAGGGCTTCGCCAAGCACCGCGAGATATGAGGAGAAAGAGAGGTAGGGCTGCGCCAACAGGAGAAGAACTTCGTGTGTTGGGCTGCTCATTTGCCTCCACTATATATAGGGGGAGAGGGTGGGCTGCGCCCCCCCTAGGGTTCCACCCTAGGGGCGGCGGCCAGCCCAAGATCCCATCTGAGGGGCGGCCAAGGGGGGAGAGGGGAAACTTGCCCCCCAAGTTAGGTGGGTGCGCCCCCCTCCCCAAACCCTAGGCGCCTTGGGCCCTTGTGGGGGGGGGGGCGCACCAGCCCACCTGGGGCTGGCCCCCTCCCACACTTGGCCCATGCAGCCCTCCGGGGATGGTGGCCCCACCTGGTGGACCCCCGGGACCCTCCCGGTGGTCCCGGTACGTTACAGATAAAACCCGAAACTTTACGGTTACCAAAATAGGACTTCCCATATATAAATCTTTACCTCTGGACCATTCCGGAACTCCTCGTGACGTCCGGGATCCCATCCGGGACTCCGAACAACATTCGGTAACCACGTATATCTATTCCCTATAACCCTAGTGTCATCGAACCTTCAGTGTGTAGACCCTACGGGTTCGGGAACCATGCAGACATGACCGAGACGTTCTCCGGTCAATAAACAACAGCGGGATCTGGATACCCATGTTGGCTCCCACATGTTCCACGATGATCTCATCGAATGCACCACGATGTCGAGGATTCAATCAATCCCGTATTCAATTCCCTTTGTCTAACGGTATTATACTTGCCCGAGATTCGATCGTCGGTATGCCGATACCTTGTTCAATCTCGTTACTGGCAAGTCTCTTTACTCGTTCCGTAACACATCATCCCGTGATCAACCCCTTGGTCACATTGTGCACATTATGATGATGTCCTACCGAGTGGGCCCAGAGATACCTCTCCGTCACATGGAGTGACAAATCCCAGTCTCGATTCGTGCCAACCCAACAGACACTTTCGGAGATACCCCTAGTGCACCTTTATAGCCACCCAGTTGTGTTGTGACGTTTGGTACACCCAAAGCATTCCTACGGTATCCAGGAGTTGCACAATCTCATGGTCTAAGGAAATGATACTTGACATTAGAAAAGCTTTAGCATATGAACTACACGATCTTTGTGCCAGGCTTAGGATTGGGTCTTGTCCATCACATCATTCTCCTAATGACATGATCCCGTTATCAACGACATCCAATGTGCATGGTCAGGAAACCGTAACCATCTATTGATCAACGAGCTAGTCAACTAGAGGCTTACTAGGGACATGGTGTTGTCTATGTATCGACACATGTATCTGAGTTTCCTATCAATACAATTATAGCATGGATAATAAACGATTATCATGAACGAGGAAATATAATAATAACTAATTTGTTATTGCCTCTAGGGCATATTTCCAACAGTCTCCCGCTTGCACTAGAGTCAATAATCTAGTTCACATTGCCATGTGATTAACACTCACAGGTCACATCGCCAAGTGACCAACATCCAAAGAATTTACTAGTGTCACTAAACTAGTTCACATCATCATGTGATTAAGACTCAATGAGTTCTGGGGTTTGATCATGTTTTGCTTGTGAGAGAGGTTTCAGTCAACGGGTCTGCAACATTCAGATCCGTATGTACTTCTCAAATCTCTAGGTCATATTGTAAATGCTGCTTCCACGCTCCACTTGGAGCTATTCCAAATGGTTGCTCCACTATACATATCCGGTTTGCTACTCAGAGTCATTCGGATAGGTGTTAAAGCTTGCATCGGCATAACCCTTTACGCCGAACTCCTTATCACCTCCATAATCGAGAAACATGTCCTTATTACTCCAAGGACAATTTTGACCGCTATCTGGTGATCCACTCCTTGATCACCTTTGTTCCCTCTTGCCAGACATGTGGCAAGGCACACATTAGGTGCGGTACTCAGCATGGCATACCGTATAGAGCCTATGACAAAAGCATAGGGGACGACCTTCGTCCTTCCTCTTTCTTCTGCCGTGGTCGAGCTTTAAGTCTTAACTTCATGCCTTACAACTCAGGAAAGAACTCCTTCTTTAACTGATCCATCTTGAACACCTTCAAGATCATGTCAAGGTACGTGCTCATTTGAAAGTACCATTATGCGTTTTCTGATCTATCCTCATAGATCTTGATGCTCAATGTTCAAGCAGCTTAATCTAGGTTTTCTATTGAAAAACATTTTTCAAATAACCCTATATGCTTTCCATAAATTACATCATTTCTGATTTACAATATGTTAAAAACATATACTCATTAGAAATTCTATAGTGCTCCCACTCACTTCTTTGGAGATACAAGTTTCTCATAAACTTTGTATAAACCCAAAATCTTTGATCATCTCATCAAAGCGCATATTCTGACTCTGAGATGCTTGCTCTAGTCCATGGAAGGATCGCTGGAGCTAGCATACCTTTTAGCATCCTTAGGATCGACAAAACCTTTCTGATTGTATCACATACAACCTTTCCTTACGAAAACTGGTAAGGAAACTCGTTTTGACATCCATCTGCCAGATTTCATAAATGCAGCTAATGCTAACCTGATTCCGACAGACTTAAGCATCGCTACGAATGAGAAAATCTCATCGTAGTCAACTCCTTGAACTTGTGAAAAACTCTTCGCCACAAGTCGAGCTTCATAGACGGTGACATTAACGTTCACGTCCGTCTTCTTCTTAAAGATCCATTTATCTTAATAGCTTGCCGATCAACGGGAAAGTCCACCAAAGTCTATGCTTTGTTCTAATACATGGATCCTATCTCGGATTTCATGGCTTCTAACCATTTGTCGGAATATGGGCCCAGCATCGCTTCTCCATAGCTCGCAGGTTCATTGTTGTCTAGCAACATGACCTTCAAGACAGGATTACTGTACCACTCTGAAGTAGTACGCATCCTTGTCACCCTACGAGGTACGGTAGTGACTTGATCCGAAACTTCATGATCACTATCATAAGCTTCTACTTCAATTGGTGTGGGCACCACAGGAACAACTTCCTGTGCCCTGCTACACACTAGTTGAAGTGACAGTTCAATAACCTCATCAAGTCTCCACCATGCTCCCACTCAACTTTTCGAGACAAACTTTTCCTCGAGAAAGGACCCGATTCAAGAAACAATCCCTATTGCTTGCAGATCTAAATTAGGAGGTATACCCAACTGTTTTGGGTGTCTTCTGAAGATGCATTTTATCCGCTTTGGGTTCGAGCTTATCAACCTGAAACTTTTTCACATAAGCGTCGCAGCCCCAAACTTTTAAGAAACGACAACTTAGGTTCCTCCAAACCATAGTTCAAACGGTGTCGTCTCAACGGAATTACGTGGTGCCCTATTAAAGTGAGTGCAGTTGTCTCTAATGCCTAACCCATGAACGATAGTGGTAATTCGATAAGAGACATCATGGTACGCACCATATCCAATAGGGTGCAACTATGATGTTCGGACACACCATCACACTATGGTGTTCCAAGCGGTATTAATTGTGAAACAATTTCCACAATGTATTAATTGCATGCCAAAGCTCGTAACTCAGATACTCATCTCTATGATCATATCATAGACATTTTATCCTCTTGTCATGATGATCTTCAACTTCACTCTGAAGTTACTTGAACCATTCAATAATTCAGACTTGTGTTTCATTAAGTAAATATACTCAGTATCTACTCAAATCATCCGTGAAGTAAGAACATAACGATATCCACTGTGTGCCTCAGCACTCATTGGACTGCACACATCAAAATGTATTACTTCCAACAAGTTGCTTTTTTGTTCCATTTTACTGAAAACGAGGCTTTCAGTCATCTTGCCCATGTGGTATGATTTGCATGTCTCAAGTGATTCAAAATCAAGTGAGTCCAAATGGTCCATTTGCATGGAGTTTCTTCATGCATATACACCAATAGACATGGTTCGCATGTCTCAAACTTTTCCAAAAACGAGTGAGTCCAAAGATCCATCAACATGGAGCTTCTTCATGCGTTTTATACCAATATGACTTACATGGCAGTGCCACAAGTAGGTGGTACTATCATTACTATCTTATATCTTTTGGCATGAACATGTGTATCACTATGATCGAGATTCAATAAACCATTCATTTTAGGTGTAAGACCATTGAAGGTATTATTCAAATAAACAGAGTAACCATTATTCTCCTTAAATTAATAACCGTATTGCGATAGACATAATCCAATCATGTCTATGCTCAACGCAAACACCAAATAACAATTATTTAGGTTTAACACCAATCTCGATGGTAGAGGGAGCATGCGATGCTTGATCACATCAAGCTTGGAAAAACTTCCAACACATATCGCCAGCTCACCTTTAGCTAGTCTCCATTTACTCCGCAGCCTTTTATTTACTAACACTTAGCAACCGAATCGGTATCTAATACCCTGGTGCTACTAGGAGTACTAGTAAAGTACACACTAAAATAATGTATATCTAATATACTTCTATCGACCTTGCCAGCCTTCTCATCTACCAAGTATCTAGGGCAATTCTGCTCCAGTGGTTGTTCCCCTTATTACAGAAGCACTTAGTCTCGGGTTTGGGTTCAACCTTGGGTTTCTTCACTAGAGCAGCAGCTGATTTGCCGTTTCATGAAGTATCCCTTCTTTTCCTTGCCCTTCTTGAAACTAGTGGTTTCACCAACCATCAACAATTGATGCTCCTTCTTGATTTCTACTTTCTCGGTGTCATACATCGCGAGTATCCAAGGATCATCATATATATCCCTGATATGTTATAGTTCATCATGAAGCTCTAGCAGCTTGGCGGCAATGACTTTGGAGAAACATCACTATCTCATCTGGAAGATCAACTCCCACTTGATTCAAGTGATTGTTGTACTCAGACAATCTGAGCACAAGCTCAACGACTGAGCTTTTCTGCCTTTGTTTGCAGGCTAAGAAAATCCTCGGAGGTCTTATACCTCTTGATGTGGGCACGAGCCTGAAATCCCAATTTCAGCCCTCGAAACATCTCATATGTTCTGCGATGTTTCGAAATCGTCTTTGGTGCCTCAACTCTAAACCGTTTAACTGAACTATCACGTAGTTATCAAAACGCGTATGTCATATGTTCGCAACATCAACAGAAAACATTCGAGGTTCATCACACTGAGCGGTGCATTAAGGACATAAGCCTTCTACGAAGCAATGAGGACAATCCTCAGTTTACGGACCTAGTCCGCATAACGCTACTATTAACTTTCAACTGAATTTACTCTAGGAACATATCTAAACAGTAGAACTAAAGCGCGAGCTTACGACATAATTTGCAAAGATATTTTGACTATGTTCAGGATAATTGAGTTCATCTTATGAACTCCCACTCAGATAGACATCCCTCTAGTCATCTAAGTGATTACATGATCCGAGTCAACTAGGCCGTGTCCGATCATCACGTGAGACGGACTAGTCAACATCAGTGAACATCTTCATGTTGATCATATCTTCTATACGACTCATGCTCGACCTTTCGGTCTTCCGTGTTCCAAGGCCATGTATGTACATGCTAGGCTCGTCAAGTCAACCTAAGTGTATTGCGTGTGTAAATCTGGCTTACACCCGTTGTATTCGAACGTTAGAATCTATCACACCCGATCATGATGTGGTGCTTCGAAACAACGAACCTTCACAACGGTGCACAGTTAGGGGGAACACTTTTCTTGAAATTATTGCGAGGGATCATCTTATTTAAGCTACCTTCGTTCTCAGCAAATAAGAAGTAAAACATGATAAACATCACATGCAATCAAATAGTGACATGATATGGCCAATATCATATTGCTCCTTTGATCTCCATCTTCGGGGCGCCATGATCATCTTCGTCACCGGCATGACACCATGATCTCCATCATCATGATCTCCATCATCGTGTCTTCATGAAGTTGTCACACCAACTACTACTTCTACTTCTATGGCTAACGCGTTTAGCAATAAAGTAAAGTAATTTACATGGCGTTCTTCAATGACACGCAGGTCATACAAAAAATAAAGACAACTCCTATGGCTCCTGCCGGTTGTCATACTCATCGACATGCAAGTTGTGATTCCTATTACAAGAACATGATCATCTCATACATCACATATATCATTCATCACATCCTTTGGCCATATCACATCACAAAACACTTGCTGCAAAAACAAGTTAGATGTCCTCTAATTATTGTTGCAAGTTTTTTACATGGCTTCTATAGGTGTTCTAGCAAGAACGTTTCTTACCTACGTAAAACCACAACGTGATATGCCAATTTCTATTTACCCTTCATAAGGACCCTTTTCATCGATTCCGCTCCAACTAAAGTGGGAGAGACAGACAGCCGCTAGCCACCTTATGCAACTAGTGCATGTCAGTCGGTGGAACCTGTCTCACATAA
This sequence comes from Triticum dicoccoides, assembly GCF_002162155.2. Classification (NCBI taxonomy): domain Eukaryota; kingdom Viridiplantae; phylum Streptophyta; class Magnoliopsida; order Poales; family Poaceae; genus Triticum; species Triticum dicoccoides. Next base: position 129,304,097 of record NC_041385.1, read on the forward strand.
GTGTACGTGTAAGGTCGGTTCGGGCCACTTCATCCCACGATGCCGCCGAAGCAAGATAAGACTAGTAGTGGCAAGAAAATTAACAACATCTATGCCCACAACTGCTTTGTGTTCTACTCGTGCATAGTAACTACGCATAGACCTAGCTCATGATGCCACTGTTGGGGAACGTAGCAGAAATTCAAAATTTTCCTCCGAGTCACCAAGATCTATCTATGGAGAGACTAGCAACGAGGGACGGAGAGTTCATCTACATATCCTTGTAGATCGCTAAGCGGAAGCGTTCAAGAGAACGGGGTTGAAGGAGTCGTACTCGTCGTGATCCAAATCACCTAAGATCCTAGTGCCGAACGGACGGCACCTCCGCGTTCAACACACGTACAGCCCGGTGACGTCTCCCATGCCTTGATCCAGCAAGGAGAGAGGGAGAGGTTGAGGAAGACTCCGTCTAGCAGCAGCACAACGGCGTGGTGGTGGTGGAGGAGCGTGGCAATCCTGCAGGGCTTCGCCAAGCACCGGGAGATATGAGGAGAAAGAGAGGTAGGGATGCGCCAACAGGAGAAGATCTTCGTGCATTGGGCTGCTCCTTTGCCTCCACTATATATAGTGGGAGAGGGGGGGCCAACTAGGGTTCCACCCTAGGGGCGGCGGCCAGCCCAAGATCCCATCTGAGGGGCGGCCAAGGGGGGGAGAGGGGAAACTTGCCCCCCAAGTTAGGTGGGTGCGCCCCCCTCCCCAAACCCTAGGCGCCTTGGGCCCTTTTGGGTGGGGGGGGCGCACCTGCCCACCTGGGGCTGGTCCCCTCCAACACTTGGCCCATGCAGCCCTCCGGGTATGGTGGCCCCACTTGGTGGACCCCCGGGACCCTCCCGGTGGTCCCGGTACGTTACCTTTAAAACCCGAAACTTTTCCGGTGACCAAAATAGGACTTCCCATATATAAATCTTTACCTCCGGATCATTCCAGAACTCCTCGTGACGTCCGAGATCTCATCCGGGACTCCGAACAACATTCGGTAACCACGTATATCTATTCCCTATAACCCTAGCATCATCGAACCTTCAGTGTGTAGACCCTATGGGTTCGGGAACCATGCAGACATGACCGAGATGTTCTCCGGTTAATAACCAACAGCGGGATCTGGATACCCATGTTGGCTCCCACATGTTCCACGATGATCTCATCGGATGAACCACGATGTCGAGGATTCAATCAATCCCGTATTCAATTCCCTTTGTCTAGCGGTATTATACTTGCCCGAGATTCGATCGTCGGTATGCCGATACCTTGTTCAATCTCGTTACCGGCAAGTCTCTTTACTCATTCCGTAACACATCATCCCGAGATCAACCCCTTGGTCACATTGTGCACATTATGATGATGTCCTACCGAGTGGGCCCAGAGATAGCTCTCCGTCACACGGAGTGACAAATCCCAGTCTCGATTCGTGCCAACCCAACAGACACTTTCGGAGATACCCGTAGTGCACCTTTATAGCCACCCAGTTACGTTGTGACATTTGGTACACCCAAAGCATTCCTACGGTATCCGGGAGTTGCACAATCTCATGGTCTAAGGAAATGATACTTGACATTAGAAAAGCTTTAGCATATGAACTACATGATCTTTGTGCTAGGCTTAGGATTGGGTCTTGTCCATCACATCATTCTCCTAATGATGTGATCCCATTATCAACGACATCCAATGTCCATGGTCAGGAAACCGTAACCATCTATTGATCAACGATCTAGTCAACTAGAGGCTTAGTAGGGTCATGGTGTTGTCTATGTATCCACACATGTATCTGAGTTTCCTATCAATACAATTATAGCATGGATAATAAACGATTATCATGAACGAGGAAATTTAATAATAACTAATTTGTTATTGCCTCTAGGGCAAATTTCCAACAGTTGCTTCTCAAAGATGGTGCTAGTAACGTTGTGTCAACAACAGTTGGATCGCCTTTCACCATCATCGGATAGTTTTGTCCAAGGATGAGCGAGTTTTCTCCAAGACTATCAATTCTGTACCAGGGAGTAGGTGTTGGCGCTATCACACTAGTATCCATCCCGAATACCATGCAACAGGTGTTGGAAAAGGTCCGGAGAGTGCGACCATGGGAGACTACACCTGCTTCCTTAGCAGTAACATCATCAATGGGCTGTATACACACGAGAAGAGGTGATCCATCGGAATTAGTTGCCAGGCGCCAACGAGTATATGGGCGCTGCTCGTCCTCATGCTCGTGATCATCACCATCGTCATCTCCCCGTTGGTTATAAAAATGTTCAAGTATAGGTGGTGGAATTTTCACAGGACCTTGGAAACACAAGAAGAAGGTTAATTACTAAAGGGAAACTTGCTAACCTGCATGCATGTGGATGAAACAATTATAATTACGGTGGAAGACAAACGTACCATAATCATAATGATTCCATGCAAAAACAGTGCCACGAGTGGTGGCAGCAAACACAAGGCCCTCGTATTCAATTGCATCACAGTACTCATCCGTGTACAGAAACTGATTTTTGAGCAATGTCCATCGAGTCAAACCAGCAACGACGGCAACAAGCTTGTCGAAGATAGCAACAAGTTCATAGTTGTTGTAATTCCAAGAGCGGGTGGGGACTCGAGAAATTGCTATCTTCCATAGAAGACAGTCACCATGATTGTATTTGAACGTGCGTACAATACCGGTGTGCTCAACCTCTGGGCAGTCTGCTGAGATTTTTGGAAGTAGAACCCGGTCTCGAGTGTACACATTCACAAGTTCCCACTCACAGTTGGACCCAGTGTAAACAACCAAATCTCCATTTGCGCCTGCCCAGGCCTTGCCCTCAAGCGATGGCATCTTAACATCATACGTATCATTATCAAGCGGCATCAACTTGCACACGGCGAGGCCTCCGTCGTGACGGCGCCGGTCATCAGGGTCACGGCAAAGAAGATAGGGGAGATCAAACCGTGCCTTGACTCTTGGGTTCCTTGTAATGATGTTATTAGTTGAGTCAAGAATGAGCTTGAAAGAACCTGTCATGCTAGCCGAGGTGGTGACGTCGCACTAATCAATCCACCACGTCATCTTTCAGATCGGGGCAAGAATAACGGGGTCATTTCCGTCCTGTTCCCTCCATGGAGAAGACGATCGAACAATGGTAGAAGAAAGCGTGAAGGGCTGAAGGAAAATGGAGGAGGGAGAGGAAGAGCATCTGACATCAGTTCCAAATCGAGAGGGAAAGGCGAAGCATCGGTGGACTGTTGCCAGTTTGCCACGGTTCACGAAGGGGTGCCCCGGCCTACACCTCGGTTCGGAAATACTCCTACTACTCGCCGTCGTCTCACTGATATGTGGAACGGGACCACATGTCAACAAGACATGGTGTGTAATTTCTCGTGCAAAATGTGATCTGGCCGCGTTGGCCCGAAGTGCCACATTAATTATTATTTTTTGAAAGTTTGCCGCATTAGTTATCGACCTTTATTTTTTTAACATGCAATCTGAATGGATAGCTCCTGTGGTCATCACACGTGAGAGGATATAGTGATGGTTGATTCGCCCGAGCAACTTTACTGTGGGAATATGGGAGTACCAGCGGATTCAAGGAACAGAGAAATGATGGTTGCTTCGTCCGAGCAACTTACTATGGCGAAGGTGGGGCTTTGTGATTTGACTGCTCACTAGTCATTACTACTGTGGTGCAACGACCGGGGTGAATCTTTCCCTGAAGTTGTGTTGTGCACTCAATATTGCTGCATGGCAGGTGGAGCCGGATGAAGGATGTCCAACATGTCGGCGAAATGAAGTTGAATTGTTTCTGGCATTGCTATCAATCCTTCAGGATTTGTTTATATGTACGCATAATTTTGATGAAATTGTACTGTGATGCTATGAAAGTTTCAACTCTGGTTCCCGCAGGAAAAAAAGGTTTCAACTTAGGATTCATGTGTCTTGCCTCGAGATTATCTCGTTACAACATTCCATCAAATACAAATGAAACTACCATGGTTAATGCATCTCAATGGTTCGCAGATCAGCGCCAATATTCACATCACAACTGAAGACAAAGTTGTCAGAAGGTGTACAAATAAAGAAAAAAATATAATTGATCGATGTTGTTCGTAGGCATGGCTCCATTTCCTTGGCACAGTGTTCATTGCTTGGCAGCTAGTTTCACCCAGCTCTGTAGCCAAAAAAGAGGTGTATGAAGGACACCACAATCCGATCATTTTGTGCAGCTCCCCTAATATCGGGCGGACCATCCCTGTTTGCAAAGATATCCAGTCAGTGTGATTACAATAATAGTGGAACTAGATGCTGAAACATAACACACATAAATAGAAGCCGATCACCTCTATGATCTCTCTTTGGGACTAACTTCTTGTCGGAGAAGATTAGGCATGGAGTTGGATGAGGAGGATAGCAAAACCAATCTCCCTTTCCGTAGTCCCACAGAAATGTAAAAACGTTGCCCGTGTGACATTTCGGCGGAACTGCACAAAACACTCTTCAGAAAAGTGATTTGTGCAGTTCACCAAAAGGTCGCAATAGCAACAAGGTGAAAATGGATAGCCCTGTTTGCAAAAGGAGGTCGAAAGGAAACAATTAGTTCCCAATAACACAAGTTGAAGACACATACGCCGACAAAAAAGAAGCATGTTCCATGTAAAAAGGGAAAGATAGAACATGGTGGTTTATCAAAAATGGTTTGAGGACGAGATTGCAAGATGGAAAGTACACCGACCAAGATACGATTTAAGCAAACAACTAAAGAAGATCCACATGCAGCAACGTGGGAAGATGGCCAGTGGAGCAAGGCCGGAGGAAGTTGTACCTGAGGGTTGTCGGGATGTTACTAGGAGGGCGCCGGCGGCCGAGATCTGCCCATACTGCGGCAGCGAGCAAGTGGCGAAGGCCCTACCGCGCCGGAGCTTGGTCAGAGAGAACGGCGGATACCGCAGATCGGGACAAGCTGCCTCAACGCCGTCGAACAGAGAGATGATGCACATCCTCCCTTTCCACCGACGGACGGGATGCGGCCGGATCACTTACCAACGCTGAGAGAGAGAGGCCACGGCGGCTGAGGGAGTCCTGGACTAGGGGGTGTCCGGACAGACGGACTATCATCGTCAGCCGGACTCCAAGACTATGAAGATACAAGATTGAAGACTTCGTCCCGTGTCCGGATGGGACTTTCCTTGGCGTGGAAGGCAAGCTTGGTGTCGGTGTCAAAACCGGCGGATCTCGGGTAGGGGGTCCCGAACTGTGCGTCTAGGCGGATGGTAACAGGAGACAAGGGACACGATGTTTTTACCCAGGTTCGGGCCCTCTCGATGGAGGTAAAACCCTACTCCTGCTTGATTGATATTGATGATATGGGTAGTACAAGAGTGGATCTACCACGAGATCAAAGAGGCTAAACCCTAGAAGCTAGCCTATGGTATGATTGTTGTAATGGTTGTGTGTCCTACGGACTAAAACCCTCCGGTTTATATAGACACCGGAGAGGGCTAGGGTTACACAGAGTCGGTTACAATGGTAGGAGATCTACATATCCGTATCGCCAAGCTTGCCTTCCACGCCAAGGAAAGTCCCATCCGGACACGGGACGAAGTCTTCAATCTTGTATCTTCATAGTCTTGGAGTCCGGCTGACGATGATAGTCCGGCTGTTCGGACACCCCCTAGTCCAGGACTCCCTCAGTAGCCCCCGAACCAGGCTTCAATGTCGATAAGTCCAGCGCGTATATAGTCTTCGGCGTTGCAAGGCGGGTTCTCCTCAAGATTTCATGTGCTTGCCGAATAGTGTCCGGCTCCCTTACAAATTTTGCGCTCCTCGGCTTCCACGCCCAATAATGGCCCTTTTCCACGCGTCGCACGAATGCGAAAGGCCAGGGTATCTTTTATGTTTTACCTCCTAGCTGCGCAAATAACCTGCCTATAAGAGAGGCAAGAATCCAGATCCAAACCACACCATCTTCCTTCCGTGAGCACTCATCGGAGCGCTTCTGACCACAAATCCATTCCATCATGGACCATCGACGCGGCTCCTCCTCTCGCGCTCCCAGCCTCTGCCAGGAGATTGGAGGAGAGGTTCTGTCCCGCACAACGAGCTGGTGACGCTCCAAGCGGAGGGATATGTTCCTCCGGCCTTTATGGTCCCAGTTCGAGCCGGGCTGGCCACCTACAAAGGTGGGAAGCAAGTGGAGGCCACCCCAAGTCCCAATAAAGGGGAGCGGGTATGCTTCGTCCCCTATCTGATAAGGGGGCTCGGATTTCCTGTACATCCGTTCCTCTGCGGGCTTCTGGAGTTCTACGGACTCCAGCTCCATCACCTCACGCCCGCCTCAATTCTGCATATTGCGGGCTTCATAGCTCTTTGCGAGCTATTCCTGGTTATCGAGCCCCATTTCACGCTGTGGAAGAGGTTATTCTGCCTCGTACCCCGCTCTCACGAGGGGTCCATATATCAAGTGGGCGGTGCCGAAATATGGCGCATCGCCGGGACCGGATATCCATCCGGAACCCCTAAGAAGGCGTCCTAAGACTGGCCTTTAGAATGGTTTTATGTAGAAGACGCTCCGCTGCCGGACCCTGTTCGGATTGGTCTCCCAGAGTTCAGCAATGCTCCCCTAAAGAAACGCCTGAGTTGGCGCCCGCGGAGCCCTCAGCTGGAGGAAGACAAGAGCGTCCATTATTTGATGGGCCGGATAAGGATACTGGCCCATTCTAGACTGACCATGATTGGAGTCATGGCCACGTGCATTATGCGGGGGGTGCAGCCGCTGCAATACAGGGGCCACCCCATGTGGGATTTCAACGGAGAGAACGATGCCACTCGTCATGGCCGCCAAGGGCCGGGATCGGCCGAAGATCTGGTGAAGATTCTATCCGGCCTGTACAAGGGGGAGAAGGAGGACTTCCTCCAGACGAGCCCATTGAATGGGTTCTCCATGAACAACCCCTGAAGCTGGGTAAGCGGATTTTCATTTATCCGACCCACGCTTTCAAAGTTAAGTACCTTACTTTATGGTTTTGACGCAGGATCTGCGCCGGACTGTGGAGAGCATTCATAGCCCGGCTCCATAGCCCGAGGATCCAGAAAGATCCCTTGATCCGTCCTCCGAAGAGGATCCAGACATAAAGGTGGAGCTAATCGACGGGGTGTTTCACCAACTCAGCATGTATAATGCTCTAGTCACCATTACGGCTGACTACCCCGGCCTATCTCCGGCTCCCCAGGTGATTGTAACCGAAGTCCTGACACCATTATTTCGTCCTTGCGCATTTCTGACCACCGTATACAATGGTGTCTCGCAGGAGGTACCTTCAAGGCAGGAAGCCGAACCCGCGGCGGCTGGCCAACAAGGGTTAGTCCAGCCCAGCAGGCGGAAGAGGAGTGCGGCACGGATCGAAATGTCGCTGCAACGGTATAGCTCGCGGTTGTTATTTAGGACGAAGTTCCTAGGAAGTGTTTGAATGCTCATGACCTTTGTAGGAGAAAGAGTGCCCGCCGGACTGTGGGCGTAGATGCTGCCAACCAAGCCTCTGCCAGCCAGGCTCCAACACCTGGTCTGGAGGGGGAGGCGAGCGCAAGGCGCGAGCCGGATACTCCTCCAACGGAGGATGCCGACAGACTGTCCACCACCAGGTCTGAGGTGGAGAGCGCCATGAACCATAGGCGCCGCCGGACAGTTTTTCGTGACGCGTGCTTTTCCCCTGAGGCGTTGAATGCCTTTAACGCGGGGGATGCGCACCTCCGTGCTGCTCAAGATGGTTTGACTAGAGCCGCGGAGCAGTATGTAAAAGACATACGGGTAAGAGTTTTTAATAGTTGTATATGCCAGTAGCCCCCGAGACTTAAAGTAGTTAGAGTAACTGATTTAAGGATCATATGATATGCAGGATCTTACAGAGAAGAATACCCAGTTGTCCCAGGAGCTACAAGAGTGCAAGGCCCAACTCGAGGCCGCACTAGCTGCCGCAGGAGGAAATACAGAGACCCCTCCTGGTAAAACATTATTTCAAAAAGATAATCGGTGTGCGGCGTGCATGTAAGTCTGACAATGACATTGCAGGTGTTGCCGGACTGGATCCGGACAAGCAAGACCTACTGCGCCAGCTGAAGGCCGGCAAGAGGGTGCTGACAAAGGTGCAGCAGGAAAGGAACAAGCTCCAGGATGCCCACGCCCAGCTTGGAGAGGAGCTGAAAGGTGTTCGGGCCGAGCTGTCTGGCTCCGTGAAGGAGAATCAGCGGCTTCGTTGCGGCATCTATAGTAAGTGCTTGAGCGAACTCCTTTGAAAAGAAGAGTTCGGCGAGGAAGTCAATTGACAGAAATATGTCTGTAGGTGTGCTCACAGGTCGCCCTGCTGAGGAGATGCCCGTATCAACGGGTGATCAACTTCCCGAGCTGGTGCAACTGCTCGAACGAGTTCGGCAGGCGATGAGTGGCGTCGTCCAGGCTTTATGGCCGTCCCTCTCCCTACCCGAGGGCCTTGGAGAGCTTGCGGAGAAGCTTCAGGGAGCGCGGCAGCGCTTCCGTTTATGGAAGATATCGGCCTGCCGCCAAGGAGCCAGGGAGGCCTGGGCCATGGTGAAGACGTGGTACAAGAAGGCGGATCCCAACCACATGGCCGAGGTCGGACCAGTGGCGCCCGATGGGAAGGAGATCCCTGTGAGTTTAGTGTACGGCCAAGTAGAGTTGGCCGCTAAATATTCCCAATGGGACTGTAAATTAGACAGCCTGTTAGACGGGATTGAGGAGGAATACAGTCAGTCGATTTGACAATGTATTTTGAAATGACATGTAAAATGCCTTCTAGCCGGATTGTAGATCGTTTGTCTTTGCCGACTTTTTCGCTTCAACCTCGGGACCCTAGAGTCCAGAGTGTGTCCGAATACCTTCTCGATTAAGAAACAACCGGGGCATGCATGGAGACCAGGCGTAGGGGTCATTAGTGCTTTATCAGACAAGTGCCCAACTAGTTATGTTATATTACATGGTTAGTAAGAAACATCTTCCAGGGAGAATAGTTCCATTAAGGGTTCCTTTCCCTGGGAGGCATGCCCTAAAGTGCATGTCCGGACTGCGAAAAGAGTAGGAAAACATCTGGGGGCAGATAAATAAATAGGTAAAAAATCATCTTTCAAGTCACCGACCGAATATTCCCTTAAGAACGCTAGCTTTCGGCTTCACCCAGTCTGAGGTACACATCCGGATGACCCGGCAGTAACAATCGCAGAGGTGCTCCCTTTACCTCCTAGCCGAACAATCGGGAACGTCGGGGTAAGCACAGGAGCCAGGCAACCCAGCTTGGCCAAAACTTAAGTCATATCGATGCATATAATGGTGAATAAAAGGTACATGTGGAAGTTTGACACATGTGCTGGGCATGAAGCCCTTATAAGTAAGCTTCTGGTAAAGAAGCCCCCAGATATAATGAGTGCGGATAGCACATCAAGTGTGTGCAAACAATGCGCACGTAGGCCTTTAAGGGCTTTTATGAAAAAGGGGGAGAGAAAAAAGAGAAACGAAAGACAGCTGAAGTATAAAAATTTGGACGGGGGAAGGAGACGAACTCTTAGTCTGGCGCTAGGCGTAGAATCTTTGGAGGTGGGCTGCGTTCCATGGGTTCGGCTCGAGTCGGTTGTCCGACGCATTTCGCAGACGGTACGCTCCACCGGTCAATACTTGATCGATAATGAAGGGGCCCTCCCATTTGGGTTTGAGCTTGTCCTTTTTCTTGTCCGGCAGGTGTAGAACTAGTTCGCCAACATTGTAAGTTTTAGCCCGTACTTCTCTGCTTTGATATCTTCGAGCCTGCTGCTGATAGAATGTGGAATGAGCCTTGGCGATGTCGTGTTCTTCCTCCAATGCGTCCAAGCTGTCCTGTCGATCCAGCTCGGCTTCTCTTTCTTCGTACGTGCGCACCCGAGGTGAATCACGAATGATGTCGCAGGGCAAAACTGCCTCTGCGCCGTATACCATAAAAATGGTGTGAATCCAGTAGTACGGTTGGGCGTTGTCCGCAGCCCCCAGAGTACAGAGTCGAGCTCCTCTACCCAGTGCGTGTCAGATTTCGTAAGGGACCGCACTAGTCTGGGTTTGATGCCGCTCATTATTAGACAATTTGCTCGTTCCACTTGACCGTTGGTTTGAGGATGATAGACTGAAGCGTAATCGAGCTTAATGCCCATATTTTTGCACCATAATTTAACCTCGTCGGCCGTGAAGTTCGTGCCGTTATCGATAATGATGCTATGGGGGACACCATAACGGTGTACTACCCCGGATATGAAGTCTATCACTGGTCCGGACTCTGCCGTTTTAACTGGCTTGGCCTCTATCCATTTGGTGAATTTGTCCACCATGACCAATAGGTACCCACTAGTAGAAAACCACCAATTAGTCCCGGTTCGTAAGGGCCTTTAGTCCCGGTTCGGGAACCAGGACTAATGGGTCGTTACTAATACCTCAACCCATTAGTCCCGGTTCAAACACGAACCGGGACCAATGTGCCTCCACGTGGCCCTGTGCGCCGAGCCCAGTCAGGGGGCCTTTGGTCCCGGTTGGTGGCTCCAACCGGGACCAAAAGGCATCCACGTGTCTGCATTCCAGTGGCTAGGGTTTTTGTTTTTTTTTTTGAAAGGAGGGGGGTTGGGGGGTTTTGGGGGGTTAATTTAGGTGTTTCGTATATTGTGTTAGCTAGCTAATTAATACAGAGAAGTGTCCTCTCTTATGTCCGTGCTTGCTCGACGCCATGTAGTATATATACATAAGTGATCGAGAGAACCATTCAGTACAGAAGTTCGTCATGCATGCCGAGAGAAGTGATCGATCGACCTCTCCTTCTCCGAGAGATTGGTCGAACAACAAGTTTTACTGGCTACATACATGTACAATCTATATAAGATCTCTTAATTACAAACCACTAGCATTTGAATTCAAGTTCCACATGGTATTCTCCGGCTTTACTGATGACGTGTTCAAGAAAGAATCCCGCCAATTCCTCTTGAATTGCTTTAATGCGATCTGGTGGTAGGAGTTCATCCCGCATCTGCCACGTCTAATTAATTTGAAGAAGGGGGTTAATTAATACATATATATGAATGAAACTCAACAGAAATGATGATGTAATAAAATGAAATTGTGAATATTATTGCTTACGCACTTCATATTGCCTTCTAGAGTAGCCCCGCTTGTTTTTCAAAGTCGCGTTGTGGATGAACTCGCACACGTAGTATCCACAGAAATCATTCCCTTCTTCCTGCCACAAGCACTTTACGAGAAATAGAGGTCAATCAAACTGATAATGAAGCATTATATAAATGGCATTGATGAAAGTATAGCTATAGAATCAACGGGAGATGTGCACCAGTAGTACTTACTTTCGGGTATGTATATCGCAGCTCCTTCAGCAGTCCCGGAGCTTGTGCGGTGAACTGTTTCCAAACCCTGCAAGACAAAGAAAATATTTGTTATTACTTGAGATATCAGGAAATGAACAAAAAGTTGCCGATATGGTGTGATAATGATCGATTGAACTTACTTGCTGAGCATTTCAGTCATGTCCGCATAGGTGCTGGGATCTTTCCGTCTGGAGTCTAAGACGGTTACTAGTCCACGCTCAAGCTTAATCTCCAGAAGAATATAGTGGAACCTGCACGCATGCATAACTCATCAATTACATTAACCTCGCTCGAGTAATAAGGAAAACCGAATATGCACACGACAGTAACACTCACGGGCCGTGGTAAGGAAAGAGTATGGTATCTTTGTTTTGATTTTTGATCAATGATTGTAGCAAGTTGTCCTCGGCCTCTTCGGCGCGCTTTTTAACCAGAAAAACATCTATGATATTTGTGTTAATGAACCCAATATCATAGATTTCATTTTTTTTGCACTCGACGATCTTCAATCTGCATAATATATTGAGGATAATTAATTATAAATACATGCAATGAAAGAGCCGAGCTATATATACAGACTAATGACAGAAATAGTACTTACAGGTAGTAGCAAAAGACCATTAATTTATCGAGGGCCTTTTGATTGAAGAACTCAAAGAACTCCTCAAATGGAATAGACAACAGATCATTTGAAACGAGGTCGTGCTCCTCTTTAATTTTCAGATACAAAGTGTTCGTCCCCTCAGACTCTCTGCAGGTTTTCATGTACCAACTATGGAATCTTTGCATCATTGTTGTCAGAGACTTTTCATCTTTGACGAGAGGCTTCCCGTACTCGTATCTGAATAAGTCCACCTCCATGAAATCAGGAAGTGCATCGTCAGGCAGGTAATCTCCAAGATTGCCATAACCGGCCACCGTCCCCGGAGGATTAGACACATTGAGCGGGGGGCACGATTGCTGTGCTTGTTCGCCGAGCTGGGCAATTTTTTCCCCTTTGCTCGTTGTTCTTTTGACCTTTTATCACTGACAGTAGTTCCCGACCACTTGGCTTGGAGATATGTCTGTTCAGTAATGCGCTCATAGTTGGTTCTCGGCGGAGACTTTGGTGGTTTCCTCAGGGCATCGAGAGTGCGCTTTGCTTTCACCGGATCTACCTTCTCCTCCGGAGGTGGATGTATCTTTGCTTTCACCCCTTCAAAGAACTCCTTCACGTGGGTCTGCACGATCATATCGGTTTCCTCCTTGGTCCTCTCGTACGGTAACTTCTCTACAAGCTTTAGAGGTGGACCGTATCTGTATTGCCTCTCTCTTCTTGTGCTGCTAGACGCCGGAGCAGACGGAGCGGCTGCGGCGTCTGTCTTCTTTCGTGCTTGCTTACGAGGCGGAGGAGAAGGGCTACGACGCGTCGGAGCAGCCGGGGCGGCGGCGGGTATCTTCCGCCCTTGCTGGCGAGGCGGAGAAGGAGGAGGCGGAGTGCCGACACGCGCCGGAGAAGGAGGCGGAGTGCCGCCACGCGCCGGAGAAGGAGGCGGAGTGCCGCCACGCGTGCCCTGATCGTCACTCGCCGGAGGAGGAGGCGGTGGAGGAGGCGGAGTGCCCTGACTCGCCGGAGGAGGAGGAGGAGGCGGAGGCGTCCAGTTCAGAAGGTCGATGAGCTCCTTCCGCCATAGGCATGGAGTCTTCAGAGCAGAACCCAGCCTAGTCTCCCCTTCACCGGTAGGGTGCTCAAGCGCGAGGTCCTCAAATCCCTCCGTTATTTCATCAACCATCACCTTAGCAAATCCTTCTGGAATCGGCTGGCAGTGATAAGTTGTGCCGGGTCCACTAGGATAAACTTGGCCAACAGCCGCCTTGACCTTCAAATTCATGCATCGCGCCATAATGTGGCAATTTTGAGACTCCGTGATACCATCCACGGGATAGCTGGCAGGAGCCGTCAAGACATGCTCCGGCTGAAGCAGCTCGGTGGAAGCAACGCTTCTTCTCTGCTGAGATGGCGGGGTAGCTTCGGGGGAAGCTTCGGCATGTCATTTGGTGCGATCTGCTGCTTCTCGTTCCTCTTCTCGATCCTCTAGCCCCATTACCCTTCCAAGCAGCGCCTGCATTTGGTCCTGCTCCACTTTCTTCCTCCTCTCGTGGGTTTTGTAACCCCCTGCGTCCGGAAAACCAACCTTCCACGGAAGGGAGCCTGGCGTGCCTCGTGTCCGTCCAGGATGCTCGGGAATCCCAAGGGCCATTGTGAGCTCGTCCTTCTCCCTGTTTGGAAGGAACGTCCCTCGCTGCGCTGCATCAATATAGTGTCGAAGTTTCTTGACTGGTGTTTGCAGTTGCTCATCCGTCCACTGACACTGCCCTGTTACAGGGTCCAAGGTTCCGCCAGCCCCGAAGAACCAAGTCCGGCAACGGTCTGGCCAGCACATTGTCTCTGGTTCGATCCCTTTTTCAAGCAGATCATGCTCGGCCTTGGACCACTTAGGCCGGGCTTTGAGGTAGCCACCTGACCCCGTGCGATGGTGAAGCTTCTTCTTTGCAGCATTTTTCTTGTTTGTCTCCGACATCTTCTTACTCTTTTCTGATGTCTTGTGGGCCACAAATGCGGGCCAGTGATCTATGATCTTCTCATATTTGCCGATGAATTCTGGTGTCTCTTTTTTCTTGACAAACTGGTTCAGCTCTTTCCTCCACCTCCTCACTAGGCCAGCCATCTTCTTAAGAGCACAAGACTTGATTAATTGCTCTATAACTGGCTTCTCCGGATCCTCCTCTGGCGGTAGGGTGAAATTTGCCTTCAGCTCATTCCAAAGATCTTCTTTCTGCATATCATTGACATAAGACACCTCAGCGTCTTCATCCTTAGCAGGCTTATACCATTGTTGGATGCTGATCGGGATCCTGTCCCTAACAAGAACCCCGCACTGAGCAGAAAATGCCTTCTTTGTCCGGATGGGTTCAATCGGTTCGTCGTCGGGCGCGATTTCTATGATCTCAAACTTTTCATCCGAGCTCAACTTTTTCTTCGGGCCTCGTCTCCTTATCGAAGTTGTGCTCGATCCGGAGGGCTAGAAATTATAAGGAAGAAAGACGACAGTACTTAATATGTGTACATATACCAAAACAATGGATGCATAAATTAACTTGTCAGCACGGGCTTAACTAATATATATATATACCTGGCCGGACTCGGTTCGGTGACTCGGCTCGGCCTTTGGTCCCGGTTGGTCGCCCGAACCGGGACCAATGGTGGTGGGCCAGGAGCGAGGCCCATTGGTCCCGGTTCATCCCACCAACCGGGACCAAAAGGTCCAGACGAACCGGGACCAATGGCCCACGTGGCCCGGCCGGCCCCCGGGGCTCATGAACCGGGTCCGATGCCCCCATTGGTCCCGGTTCTGGATTGAACCGGGACTAATGGGCTGGACCGGCCTGGACCATTGCTCCCTTTTCTACTAGTGACCTTTGCTTGTGGGTTCCCCCTTTAAGGGGTCCAACCATGTCAAGCCCCCAGGCCGCGAACGGCCAGGTAATGGGTATAGTTTTGAGGGCGGTGGGTGGCATATGGCTCTGATTAGCAAAGAGCTGACAACCGATGCATCTTTGGACTAAGTCCTGAGCGTCTGCCCGGGCCGTCGGCCAATAAAATCCTGTACGGAATGCCTTGCCTACCAGGGCCCGCGCTGCGGCGTTGTGTCCACCTAGTCCGGCATGAATTTCAGCCAGGAGGTTTCGCCATTCCTCTTCGGAGATACACCTTTGAAGGACTCCGGTTGTGCTTTTCTTGTAAAGTTCTCCTTCGTGGACCTTGTAGGCTTTAGATCGTCGGACTATGCAGCGGGCCTCATTTTGGTCTTCGGGAAGTTCCTGCCTAAGTAAGTAGGCTAGAAATGGCTCTGTCCACGGGGTGATTACTGCCATTATTTCGTGGGCTGAAGGTGTTATTTTATCGGCTGAGTCGCCGATTATGTTAGATTGTTCTGTGTTGGGTGGTGCGGCTGCCTCCGGGTTATTATTTCTGGACTCTTCTTCCCATAGTACGGATGGCTTAAAGAGCCATTCCAGGAAGATGTTTGGAGGGACAGCGTCGTGTTTCGCGCTGATGCGTGCCAATACGTCGGCTGCTTGGTTATTATCTCGAGCTACATGGTGGAATTCAAATCACATTTTTAGGACAGCGTTACGATAGGCTGCCATTTTCGGATCCTTGGCGTCAAAGTCCCCATTTACTTGGGATATTGCAAGGTTTGAATCCCCACGCACCTCTAGGCATTTAATGCCCATGGAGATTGCCATCCGGAGGCCACGTAGGAGGGCCTCGTATTCGGCTGCATTGTTGGAGTCCGTGTACATTATCTGAAGTACGTATTGGACTGTTTCCTCGGTTGGGGACGTCAATACGACGCCAGCCCCTAAGCCGGACAACATTTTGGAGCCGTCGAAATGCATAATCCAATTGGAGTATGCGCCGTACTCTTTAGGGAGTTCGGCTTCAGTCCATTCGGCGACAAAGTCAGCCAAGACTTGCGACTTTATAGCTCGCCGAGGTTTATAAGTTATATCGAATGGTAAGAGCTCCATGGCCCATTTTGCAATCCTGCCCGTCGCGTCGCGGTTGTTTATAATGTCGTTGAGGGGCACTTCGGAGGCCACTGTTATCGAACACTCTTGAAAGTAGTGTCGGAGCTTCCGGGATGCCATGAACACCGCATATGCTATCTTTTGATAGTGCGGGTAACGGGACTTGCAGGGAGTTAAGATAGTGGATACGTAGTACACTGGTTTTTGAAGAGGGAATTTGTGCCCTTCTGTTTCTCGTTCGACGACGAGTACCGCGCTTACAACTTGATGTGTTGTCGCGATGTATAACAACATTGGTTCGCCCAGGTTAGGCGCAGCCAGGACTGGATTTGTTGCCAATATGGCTTTTATTTCTTCGAGTCCGACAGTGGCACCATCCGTCCACTCGAAGTGTTCGGTGCGCCTGAGGAGGCGATAGAGGGGCAATGCCTTTTCTCCCAAACGGGAGATAAAGCGGCTTAGAGCCGCCATGCATCCGGTCAATTTTTGTATTTGTTTGAGGTCTTTTGGAATATCTAGCTGTGACAGAGCTCGGATCTTGGCTGGGTTTGCTTCAATTCCTCTACCGGATACAATGAAGCCCAGGAGCTTTCCGGCTGGTACGCCGAAAACGCATTTTTCCGGATTCAGCTTGATGTCATATGCACGGAGGTTGTCGAATGTGAGCCTCAAATCATCTACTAGAGTCTCGACGTGTTTGGTTTTGACGACTAAGTTGTCTACGTATGCTTCTACTGTTTTGTCGATCCGGGTAGCCAGACATGTCTGAATCATGCGCTGATATGTTGCGCTGGCATTTTTGAGTCCGAAGGGCATTGTGTTGAAGCAGAATGGTCCATATGGAGTAATGAATGCCGTTGCGGCTTGGTCTGCTTCCGCCATCTTGATTTGATGGTAGCCGGAGTATGGGTCAAGGAAGCACAATGAATCGTGCCCTGCAGTAGCATCGATTATTTGGTCGATGCGGGGGAGGGGGAAGGGATCCTTTGGGCAGGCCTTGTTGAGGTCTTTAAAATCGACACATAGGTGCCAGGATTTGTCCTTCTTTGGTACCAATACCAGGTTTGCTAGCCAGTCCGGATGTTTGATGTCTCTGATGAATCCGGCTTCCAGTAGTTTGGCTAGCTCTTCTCCCATTGCCTGTCTTTTGGGTTTGGAAAATCGCCGAAGAGCCTGTTTTACTGGCTTGAATCCTTTTAGGATGTTTAGACTATGTTCTGCCAATCTGCGTGGGATTCCCGGCATATCTGAAGGGTGCTAGGCAAAGATGTCCCAATTTTCCCGAAGGAATTCTCGCAGTGCGGCATCTACATCAGGGTTCAACTGTGCCCGATGGAGGCCGTCTTTGTTGGGTCCGTTGGGTGGACCTGGAATTTGACTATTTCGTCCGCTGGTTTAAAAGAGGTGGACTTGGATCTCTTATCGAGTATCACATCGTCCCTATTCGCCGTAGAGCGCAGCGCGGTGAGTTCTTCTGCCGCTAGGGCTTCGGATAGTGCCTCCAGGGCTAATGCGGCTGTCTTGTTTTCGGTGCGGAGTGCTATGTCGGGTCACCAGCGAGAGTGATTGTTCCGCTGGGCCCAGGCATCTTAAGCTTCCTGTACCCGTAATGGGGTATGGCTTGAAAAATTGTGAATGCCTCTCGTCCTAATATAGCATGATAACCGCTGCTGAACAGGGCCACTTGGAACGTGACCTCTTCGGACCTGTAATTGTCTGGCGAGCCGAACACCACATCAAGTGTGATTTTTCCTGTGCACCACGCTTCCCGGCTAGGGATTATTCCTCTAAAGGTTGTGCTGCTTCGCTCAATGCGGCTCCAGTCTATTTCCATTTTTTGAAGAATTTCCTCGTAGATGAGGTTTAGTCCGCTGCCGCCATCCATGAGTACCTTGGTAAGACGAAAGCCGTCCACTATTGGACTGAGGACCAATGCGGCTGGTGCTCGGGCTGTTCGGAATTTAGGTTCATCGCTGGCGTTGAATGTGATGGTCGTGTCGCTCCATGGATTTGTTGTTGCTACTTGGTAGACTTCGGCGAGGCTGCGGATTGTTCGTTTTCGCATGTTATTTGATGCGAAAGTCTCGAAGACTGTTGACACCGTACTGGTACTGTTGGAGTGGTTTTCCGGGGCTAGAAGCTCCTCGCCACTTTTGGCCACCTGCCGCAATATCCAACATGCTCGAAGGCTATGTGTTGGGGTGGCGCCTTCTGTACTGTGAATTTTACAGGGTCCGTTGAGCCATCCCTCCAGTACGGTTCCTTGCCCTTTATGGGGTTTTTGCTTTTTGGTTTTTGCACCTGGTGCCTGAGTGTGCTGCACCCTTTTGTTACGGACTAGGGTTGTATTCAGGGCCGGATTGTCCCAAAACTTAGTTTCGGTTTTCCGGAAACTCTCCATCGCACAGTACTTTCGTACTATGGATGCCAGGTCGGTGAAGCATGTAATTT
Organism: Triticum dicoccoides; assembly: GCF_002162155.2. Classification (NCBI taxonomy): domain Eukaryota; kingdom Viridiplantae; phylum Streptophyta; class Magnoliopsida; order Poales; family Poaceae; genus Triticum; species Triticum dicoccoides. Next base: position 129,322,533 of record NC_041385.1, read on the forward strand.
CACGGCGACTGACGGCGTTCAAGATTCCCTCGTCCGTGCAATTATTGCAGAAAATTGAAATTGCGTTTTCCTCTCGGCAGTCCTTTATCCTGTCCATAACCAGGAGGAATCTGGCCCAGTAATGATGTACTGTTTCAGCGGGCTCTTGCCGGATTTGAGATAGATCGCATATGTCTGGGTGGGTGGGTAGAATTAAGTCAGGAATCCTACCCATCTCGAGGCTCAAGGGCCGAGAAGTTTCTGAATTTGGAATCTTGGATCGTTGGACGTCGTCCAACGAGTCCGGTCCGATGCCTGACTTTAGGTTCAGTGCTTGATCGGAGTCCGTCCCCCCGCGGGAATCTGGCATGGACGGTTCGGAAGCCCGGACATGACTAGTTTTCAATATAGGAGAAGAGTCGTCGCGCTGTTCCTCTACCACCACAACGTGGTGGGTAACCTGGGGAGAGTTAATCTCTCTCAGATCGGTTTGAAGCCCAATCTGATTGTAGTCTGTAGCGACTCCTAGGGCGGCGATGCGATCCAAGAGTTCGTTTACTGACGAGAGCTCTGTTGGATCCAGCTGCTCGGCGAATTCCGAGCTGACGTGAAGATTGCTTTTGATAACCCGAGAGGTCATCGTCGAAGCGGTGGCCGAACAGGCGGTCATGAGAAAACCACCCAGCCGGATAGTTTGGTCGGCGGCCAAGGCTCCTTTGGTGAAGATACCGTCTTTGAAGACGGGAAGAGGCATCCTTCCTATCGGTGACAGCACAGAGGAACTCTCAATGAAAGCACCAATGTCGGTGTCAAAACCAGCGGATCTCGGGTAGGGGGTCCGGGGGTCCCGAACTGTGCGTCTAGGCGGATGGTAACAGGAGACAAGGGACACGATGTTTTTACCCAGGTTCGGGCCCTCTCGATGGAGGTAAAACCCTACTCCTGCTTGATTCATATTGACGATATGGGTAGTACAAGAGTGGATCTACCACGAGATCAAAGAGGCTAAACCCTAGAAGCTAGCCTATGGTACGATTGTTGTAATGGTTGTGTGTCCTACGGACTAAAACCCTCCGGTTTATATAGACACTGGAGAGGGCTAGGGTTACACAGAGTCGGTTACAATGGTAGGAGATCTACATATCCGTATCGCCAAGCTTGCCTTCCATGCCAAGGAAAGTCCCATCCGGACACGGGACGAAGTCTTCAATCTTGTATCTTCATAGTCTTGGAGTCCGGCTGACGATGATAGTCCGGCTGTCCGGACACCCCCTAGTCCAGGACTCCCTCACTTGGCGATACGGATATGTAGATCTCCGACTCTGTGTAACCCTAGCCCTCTCCGGTGTCTATATAAACCGGAGGGTTTTAGTCCGTAGGACACACAACCATTACAACAATCATACCATAGGCTAGCTTCTAGGGTTTAGCCTCTTTGATCTCATGGTAGATCCACTCTTGTACTACCCATATCATCAATATCAATCAAGAAGGAGTAGGGTTTTACCTCCATCGAGAGGGCCCGAACCTGGGTAAAAACATCGTGTCCCTTGTCTCCTGTTACCATCCGCCTAGACGCACAGTTCGGGACCCCCTACCCGAGATCCGCCGGTTTTGACACCGACATTGGTGCTTTCATTGAGAGTTCCTCTGTGTCGTCATCGATAGGCTTGACGGCTTCTTCAATCAACAACAACGCTGTCCAGGGTGAGACTTTTCTCCCCGGACAGATCTTCGTATTCGGCGGCTTCGTACTGCGGGCGAATTCACTTGGCCATCTGGAGCAGATCGAAAGCTACGCCCCTGGCCATCAGGTCAGTTTTGGAAGCCTAAACTTCACGGCGGACGTCTGCGGAGATTTGATCTTTGACAGATTCGAGCCACAGCCGAGCGTGCCGCGCTGTCACGATGGGCATGATTTAGCTCTGCCACCGGACAGTACCCTGGAGGCTGCACACGAGTCCGCTCTGACCCATAGTTCGGAGCAGACCGCACAGATCGAGGACAGGTGGCTGGACACCGCCTTGGGAGCTGCAACTTCTACGGCGATGGAGTCGAACACTGACCTTGTCCCCTATAAAGCTCGTGACTCCGAGGCGCCGGACTCCTTGCCGGACTCCGAACCTCCTGCGCCCCTGCCAATCGAATCCGATTGGGCACCGATCATGGAGTTCACCGCCGCGGACATCTTTCAGCACTCACCCTTTGGCGACATCCTAAATTCGCTAAAGCATCTTTCGTTATCAGGAGAACCCCGGCCGGACTGCGGTCAGGATGGTTGGGATGCGGACGACAAAGAAATTCAAAGTCCACCCACCACCCACTTTGTAGCCACTGTCGACGATCTAACCGACATGCTAGACTACGACTCCGAAGACATCAACGGTATGGACGATGATGCCGGAGACGATCAAGAACCAGCACCTACAGGGCACTGGAAGACCACCTCGTCATACGACATATACATGGTGGACACCCCAAAGGATGGGGACGGCGAAGAAGCAGCGGAGGCAGATTCTACTAAGAAACAGCCCAAGCGCCAACGTCAGCGGCGCCGCTCTAAATCCTGCCACAGAATGGAGATTCCGGCACCGGAGATAATAACACCCCAGAGAGTGCCGAAGACAACCCCCTCCAGCAAGATTCAGCACAGGAGGACGGGGAAGCCAGCCCTCGAGAGAGAGCGACAGACGAGGAGGATGAAGACTACATGCCTCCCTCCGGAGACGAGGCAAGCCTCAACGGCGATGAATTCGTTGTGCCAGAGGATCCCGTCGAACAAGAGCGTTTTAAACGCAGGCTTATCGCCACGGCAAATAGCCTAAAGAAAAAGCAGCAACAGCTTCAAGCTGATCAAGACCTGCTGGCCGACAGATGGACCGAGGTCCTTGCGGCCGAAGAGTATGAACTCGAACGCCCCTCCAAGAGCTACCCAAAACACAAGTTGCTCCCCCGACTAGAGGAACAAGCATATAAACCTTCATCACCAGTGCACAATACGGCAGACCGACCACCCCGTGGTCGCGACAGAGAGGCATCTAGGCCCTCCATCAGGACCGTACCACGGCACCGCTCGAAAAGTACGAAGCCACGAGGGAATGCGCCGGACTTGCGGGATATACTGGAGGACAAGGCAAGACAATCCAGATCTATCTACGGATCATGTGGGCGCCCCACGACCTACGACGACTACCGTCGCGCCGGATACAGCAACTCCGGCCGGGCCAAACACAGCAAACAACGCTCTCTTGAGCTACGTCGTGATATTGCTCAATATAGAGGCGCCGCACACCCACTATGCTTCATAGACGAGGTAATGGATCATCAAATCCCTGAAGGGTTTAAACCCGTGAACATTGAATCCTACGATGGCACAATAGACCCCGCGGTTTGGATCGAAGATTATCTCCTTCATATCCATATGGCCCGCGGCGACGATCTCCACGCCATCAAGTATCTCCCACTCAAGCTTAAAGGACCAGCTCGGCATTGGCTTAACAGCTTGCCCGCAGAGTCAATTGGGTGTTGGGAGGACCTGGAAGCCGCATTACTCGACAACTTCCAGGGCACATATGTGCGACCACCAGACGCCGATGACCTAAGCCACATAATTCAGCAGCCAGACGAATCGGCCAGATAGTTCTGGACATGGTTGTCGGTGTCAAAACCGGCGGATCTCGGGTAGGGGGTCCCGAACTATGCGTCTAGGCGGATGGTAACAGGAGACAAGGGACACGATGTTTTTGCCCAGGTTCGGGCCCTCTCGATGGAGGTAAAACCCTACTCCTGCTTGATTGATATTGGTGATATGGGTAGTACAAGAGTGGATCTACCACGAGATCAAGGAGGCTAAACCCTAGAAGCTAGCCTATGGTATGATTGTTGTAATGATTGTTGTCCTACGGACTAAAACCCTCCGGTTTATATAGACACCGGGGAGGGCTAGGGTTACACATAGTCGGTTACAATGGTAGGAGATCTACATATCCGTATTGCCAAGCTTGCCTTCCACGCCAAGGAAAGTCCCATCCGGACACGGGACGAAGTCTTCAATCTTGTATCTTCATAGTCTTGGAGTCCGGCCGATGATGATAGTCCGGCTATCCGGACACCATCTAGTCCAGGACTCCCTCAGTAGCCCCCAAACCAGGCTTCAATGACGATAAGTCCAGCGAGTTTTATAGTCTTCGGCGTTGCAAGGAGGGTTCTCCCTTAAGTTCCATGTACCTGCCGAACAGTGTCCGGCTTCCTTATCAATGTTGCGCTTCTTGGCTTCCACGCCCAATAATGGCCATCTTCCACGCGTCGCACGAATGCGAAAAGCCAGGGTACCTTTTATGTTTTACCCCCTAGTTGTGCAAATAATCTGCCTATAAGAGAGGCAAGAATCCAGATCCAAATCACACCATTTTCCTTTCGCGAGTACTCATCGGAGCGCTTCCGACCAAAAATCCATTCCATCATGGACCGTCGACGCGGCTCCTCCTCTCGCGCTCCCAGCCCTCTGCCAGGAGACTGGCGGAGATGTTCTGTCCCGCACAGCGAGCTGGTGACGCTCCAAGCGGAGGGATATCTCCTTCCGGCCTTCATGGTCCCGGTTCGAGCCGGGCTGGCCACCTACCAAGGTGGGAAGCAAGCGGAGGCTAACCCAAATCCCAACAAAGGGGAGCGGGTATGCTTCGTCCCCTATCTAATAAGGGGGCTCGGATTTCCTATGCATCCGTTCCTCTGCGGGCTCCTAGAGTTCTACGGACTCCAGCTCCATCACCTCACGCCCGCCTCTATCCTGCATATCGCGGGTTACGTAGCTCTTTGCGAGCTATTTCTGGGCGTCGAGCCCCATTTTGCGCTGTGGAAGAGGTTGTTCTGCCTTGTACCCCGTCCTCACGAGGGGTTCATATATCAAGTGGGCGGTGCCGAAATATGGCGCATCGCCGGGACCGGATATCCATCCGGAACCCCTAAGAAGGCGTCCGAAGACTGGCCTTCAGAATGGTTTTACGTAGAAGACGCTCCACTGTCAGACCCTGTTCGGATCGGCCTCCCGGAGTTCAGTAACGCTCCTTTGAAGAAACGCCTTAGCTGGCGTCCATGGAGCCCCCAGCTGGAGGAAGACAAGAGCGTCCATTATTTGATGGGCCGGATAAGGTTACTGGCCCATTCCGGGTTGACCATGATTGGAATCATGGCAACGTGCATTATGCAGGGGGTGCAGCCGCTGCAATACAGGGGCCACCCTATGTGGGATTTCAACGAGAGGACGATGCCACCCGTCATGGCCGCAAAGGGCCGGGTTCGGCCGAAGACCTGGCGAAGATCCTCTCCGGCCTGTACAAGGGGGAGAAGGAGGATTTCCTCCAGACGAACCCGTCGAATGGGTTCTCCATGAATAATCCCCGGCGTTGGGTAAGCGAACACTCTGTGTGCCCGACCCATGCCTTCGAATTTTAAGTTTCTTATATTATGTTTTCGACGCAGGAGCTGCGTCGGGTTGTGGAGGGCATGCTTAGTCCAGCTCCGCAACCCGAGGATCTAGAGAGATCCCAGGATCCGGCCTCCGAAGAGGACCCGGACATAAAGGTGGAGCTAATCGACGGGGTGTTCCACCAGCTCAGCATGGATAATGCTTTAGTCGCCATTACGGCTGACTATCCCGGACTATATCCGGCTTCCCAGGTGATTGTGACCGAAGTCCCGACACCATTATTTCTTCCTCGCTCATTTCTGACCCCCGTATATGATGGTGTTTTGCAGGAAGCGCCTTCAAGGAGGAAAGCCAAGCCCGCGGCGGCTGACCAACAAGGGTCAGTCCGGCCCAGTAGGCGGAAGAGGAGCGCGGCGCGGATTGAAACGTCGCTGCAAAGGTATAGCTCACGGTTTGTCATTTAGAGCAACGTTCCTAGGAAGCGTTTGAGTGCTCATGACTTTTGTAGGAGAAAAAGTGCCCGCCGGACTGCGGGCGTAGAGGTTGCCAACCCAGCCTATACCAGCCAAGCTCCAACACCTGGTCTGGAGGGGGAGGCGAGCGCAAGGTGCGAGCCGGATACTCCTCCAACGGAGGATGCCGACAGACTGTCCGCCACCAAGTCTGAGGTGGAGAGCGCCATGAACCACAGGCGCCGCCGGATAGTTTTTCGTGATGCGTGCTTCTCTCCTGAGGCGTTGAATGCCTTTAACGCGGGGGACGCGCACCTCCATGCTGCTCAAGATGGTTTGACCAGAGCCACGGAGCAGTATGTAAAAGACATACGGGTAAGAGAATTTAATAGTTGTATATGCCAGTAGCCCCCGAGACTTAAAGTAGTTATATGAACTGATTTAAGGATCATTCAAAATGCAGGATCTTACGGAGAAGAATACCCAACTTTCTCAGGAGCTGCAAGAGTGTAAGGCCCAAGTCGAGGCCGCACTTGCTGCCGCAGGAGGAAACACAAAGACCCCTCCTGGTAACACATTATTTTAAAAAGATAAGTGGTGTGCGGCGTGCGCGCAAGTCTAATAATGACATTGCAGGTGCTGCCGGAAAAGATCCGGACAGGCAAGAACTACTGCGCCAGCTGAAGGCCGGCGAGAGGGTGCTGAATAAGGTGCAGCAGGAAAGGAACAAGCTCCAGGATGCCCACGCCCAGCTTGGAGAAGAGCTGAAAGGTGTTCAGGCCGATCTGTCTGGCTCCGTTAAGGAGAATCAGCGGCTTCGTCGCGGCATTTATAGTAAGTGCTTGAGCGAACTCCTTTGAAAAGAAGAGTTCGGCGAGGAAGTCAATTGACAAAATATGTCTGTAGGTATACTCACAGGTCGCCCTGCGGAGGAGATGCCCGTATCAACGGGTGATCAACTTCCCGAGCTGTTGCAACTGCTCGAACGAGTTCGGCAGGCAATGAGCGGCGTCGTCCAGGCTTTATGGCCAGCCCTCTCCCTGCCCGAGGGCCTTGGGGAGCTTGCGGAGAAGCTTCATGGAGTGCGGCAGCGCTTCCATTTATGGAAGATTTCGGCCTGCCGCCAAGGTGCCAGGGAGGCCTGGGCCATGGTGAAGACGCGGTACAAGAAGGCGGATCCCAACCACATGGCCGAGGTCGGACCTGTGGGGCCCGATGGGAAGGAGATCCCTGTGAGTTTAGTATAGGGCCAAGTAGAGTTGGCCGCTAAATTTTCCCAACGGGACTGTAAATTAGACAGCCTGTTAGACGGGATTGAGGAGGAATACAGTCAGTCGATTTGACAATATATTTTAAAATGACATGTAAAATGCCTTATAGCCGGATTGTAGATCGTTTGTCTTTGCCGACCTTTTCGCTTCAACCTCGGGACCCTAGAGTCTAGAGTGTGTCCGAATACCTTCTCGGTTAAGAAACAACCGGGGCATGCATGGAGACCAGGCGTAGGGGTCATTAGTGCTTTATCAGACAAGTGCCCAACTAGTTATGTTATATTACATGGTTAGTAAGAAACATCTTCCAGGGAGAATAGTTCCGTTAAGGGTTCCTTTCCCTGGGAGGCATGCCCTAAAGTGCATGTCCGGTCTGCGAAAAGAGGAGAAAAACATCTGGGGGCAGATAAATAAGTAGGTAAAAAATCATCTTTCAAGTCACCGACCGAATATTCCCTTAAGAACGCTAGCTTTCGGCTTCACCCAGTCTGAGGTACACATCCGGCTGACCCGGCAGTAACAATCGCAGAGGTGCTCCCTTTACCTCCTAGCCAAACAATCGGGAACGTAGGGGTAAGCACAGGAGCCAGGCAACCCAACTTGGCCAAAACTTAAGTCATATCGATGCATATAATGGTGAATAAAAGGTACACGTGGAAGCTTGACACGCGTGCTGGGCATGAAGCCCTTATAATTAAGCTTCTGGTAAAGAAGCCCCCAGGTATAATGAGTGCGGATGGCACATCAAGTGTGTGCGAACAATGCGCAAGTAGGCCTTTAAGGGCTTTTTAGGAAAAGGGTTGAGAGAAGAAAGAGAAACAAAAGACAGCTGAAGTGTAAAAATTTGGACGGGGGAAGGGGACGAACTCTTAGTCCGGCGCTAGGCATAGAATCTTCGGAGGCGGGCTGCGTTCCATGGGTTCGGCTCGAGTCGGTTGTCCGACGCATTTCGTAGACGGTACGCTCCGCCGGTCAAGACTTGATCGATAATGAAGGGGCCCTCCCATTTGGGCTTGAGCTTGTCCTTTTTCTTGTCCGGCAGGCGTAGAACTAGTTCGCCAACGTTGTAAGTCTTGGCCCGTACTTCTCTGCTTTGATATCTTCGAGCCTGCTGCTGATAGAATGCGGAACAAGCCTTGGCGACATCGCGTTCTTCCTCCAATGCGTCCAAGCTATCCTGCCGATCCAGCTCGGCTTCTCTTTCTTTGTACATGCGCACTCGAGGTGAGTCATGAATGATGTCGCAAGGCAAAACTGCCTCTGCGCCGTATACCATAAAAAATGGTGTGAATCCGGTAGTACGGTTGGGCGTCGTCCGCAGCCCCCAGAGTACGGAGTCGAGCTCCTCTACCCAGTGCGTGTCAGATTTCGTAAGGGACCGCACTAGTCTGGGTTTGATGCCGCTCATTATTAGACCATTTGCTCGTTCCACTTGACCGTTGGTTTGAGGATGATAGACTAAAGCGTAATCGAGCTTAATGCCCATATTTTTGCACCATGATTTAACCTCGTCGGCCGTGAAGTTCGTGCCGTTATCGGTAATGATGCTGTGGGGGACACCATAATGGTGTACTACCCCGGATATGAAGTCTATCACTGGTCCAGACTCTGCCGTTTTAACTGGCTTGGCCTCTATCCATTTGGTGAATTTATCCACCATGACAAATAGGTACCTTTGCTTGTGGGTTCCCCCTTTAAGGGGTCCAACCATGTCAAGCCCCCAAACCGCGAACGGCCAGGTAATGGGTATAGTTTTGAGGGCGGTGGGTGGCATATGGCTCTGATTAGCAAAGAGCTGACAACCAACGCATCTTTGGACTAAGTCCTGAGCATCTGCCTGGGACGTCAGCCAATAAAATCCTGTACGGAATACCTTTCCTACAAGGGCCCGAGCTGCGGCATGGTGTCCGCCTAGTCCAGCATGAATTTCAGCCAGAAGGTTTCGCCCTTCCTCTTCGAAGATACACCTTTGAAGGACTCCGGTTGTGCTTTTCTTATAGAGTTCTCCCTCATGGACCTTGTAGGCTTTAGATCGCCGGACTATGCCGCGAGCCTCATTTTGGTCTTCGGGAAGTTCCTGCCTAAGCAAGTAGGCTAGGAATGGCTCCGTCCACGGGGCGATTACTGCCATTATTTCGTGGGCTGAAGGTGTTATTTCATCGGCTGAGTCGCCGATTATGTCAGATTGTTTTGTTTCGGTTGGTGTGGCTTCTTCCAGTTTGTTATTTCCGGACTCCTCTTCCCATAGTACGGATGGCTTAAAGAGCCGTTCCAGGAAGATATTTGGAGGGACAGCGTCACGTTTTGCGCAGATGCGTGCCAATACGTCGGCTGCTTGGTTATTATCCCGGGCTACGTGGTGGAATTGAAGTCCTTCAAACCGAGCTGACATTTTTAGGACAGCGTTGTGATAGGCTGCCATTTTCGGATCCTTGGCATCAAAGTCTCCGTTTACTTGGGATATTGCAAGGTTTGAATCCCTGCGCACCTCTAGGCGTTGAATGCCCATGGAGATTGCCATCCGGAGGCCATGTAAAAGGGCCTCGTATTCGGCTGTGTTGTTGGAGTCCGTGTACATTATCTGAAGTACGTATTGGACTGTGTCCCCGGTTGGGGACGTCAATACGACGCCAGCCCCCAATCCGGCCAACATTTTAGAGCCGTCGAAGTGCATAATCCAATTGGAGTATGCGCCGTACTCTTTAGGGAGTTCGGCTTCGGTCCATTCAACGACAAAGTCAGCCAAAACTTGCGACTTTATAGCTCGCCGAGGTTTGTAAGTTATATCGAATGGTAAGAGCTCAATGGCCCATTTTGCAATCCTCCGTCGCGTCGGGATTGTTTATAATGTCGTTGAGGGGTACTTCGGAAGCCACTGTTATCGAACACTCTTGAAAGTAGTGTCGGAGCTTCCGGGATGCCATGAACACCGCATACGCTATCTTTTGGTAGTGCGGGTAACGGGACTTGCAGGGGGTTAACGCAGTGGACACGTAGTACACTGGTTTTTGAAGAGGGAATTTATGCCCTTCTGTCTCTCGTTCTACGATGAGTACTGCGCTTACAACTTGATGTGTTGCCGCGATGTATAACAACATTGGTTCGCCCAGGTTAGGCGCAGCCAGGACTGGATTTGTTGCCAATATGGCTTTTATTTCTTCGAGTCCGGCAGTGGCAGCGTCCGTCCACTCGAAGTATTCGGTGTGCCTGAGGAGGCGATAGAGGGGCAATGCCTTTTCTCCCAAACGGGAGATAAAGCGGCTTAGAGCTGCCACGCATCCAGTCAATTTTTGTATTTGTTTGAGGTCTTTTGGAATATCTAGCTGTGACAGAGCTCGGTTCTTGGCTGGGTTTGCTTCAATTCCTCTATCGGATACAATGAAGCCCAGGAGTTTTCCGGCTGGTACGCCGAAAACGCATTTTTCCGGATTCAGCTTGATGTCATATGCTCGGAGGTTGTCGAATGTGAGCCTCAAATCGTCTACTAGGGTTTCGACATGTTTGGTTTTGACGACTACGTCATCTACGTATGGCTCTACTGTTTTGCCGATCTGGGTAGCCAGACATGTCTGAAACATGCGCTGATATGTTGCGCCGGCGTTTTTAAGTCCGAAGGGCATCGTGTTGAAGCAGAATGGTCCATATGGAGTAATGAATGTCGTTGCGGCTTGGTCCGCTTCTGCCATCTTGATTTGATGGTAGCCGGAGTATGCGTCCAGGAAGCACAATGAATCATGCCCTGCGGTAGCATCAATTATTTGCTCGATGCGGGGGAGGGGGAAGGGATCCTTTGGGCAGGCCTTGTTGAGGTCTTTAAAATCGACACATAGGCGCCAGGATTTGTCCTTCTTTGGTATCATTACTAGGTTTGCTAGCTAATCCGGATGTTTGATGTCTCTAATGAATCCGGCTTCCAATAGCTTGGCTAGTTCTTCTCCCATTGCTTGTCTTTTGGGTTCGGAAAATCGTCGAAGAGCCTGTTTGACTGGCTTGAACCCTTTTAGGATATTTAGGCTATGCTCTGCCAATCTACGTGGGATTCCCGGCATATCTGAAGGGTGCCAGGCGAAAATGTCCCAATTTTCCCGAAGGAATTCTCGTAGTGCGGCATCTACATCAGGGTTCAACTGTGCCTCGATGGAGGCCGTCTTTGTCGGGTCCGTTGGATGGACCTGGAATTTTACTATTTCGTCCACTGGTTTAAAGGAGGTGGACTTGGATCTCTTATCGAGTATCACATCGTCCCTATTCACCGTAGAGCGCAGCGCGGTGAGTTCTTCTGCCGCTAGGGCTTCGGATAGTGCCTCCAGGGCTAATGCGGCTGTCTTGTTTTCGGCGCGGAGTGCTATGTCTGGATCACTAACGAGAGTGATTATTCTGCCGGGCCCAGGCATTTTGAGCTTCATGTACCCGTAATGGGGTACGGCTTGAAAAATTGTGAATGCCTCTCGTCCTAATATAGCGTGATATCCGCTGTTGAACGGGGCCACTTGGAACGTGACCTCTTCGGACCTGTAATTGTCCGGCGAGCCGAACACCACATCGAGTGTGATTTTTCCGGTGCAGCGCGCTTCCCGGCTAGGGATTATTCCTCTGAAGGTTGTGCTGCTTCGGTCAATACGGCTCCAGTCTATTTCCATTTTTTGAAGAGTTTCCTCGTAGATGAGGTTTAATCCGCTGCCGCCATCCATGAGGACCTTGGTAAGTCGAAAGGCGTCCACTATTGGACTAAGTACCAGTGCGGCTGGTGCTCGGGCTGTTCGGAATTTAGGTTCGTCGCTGGCGTTGAAGGTGATGGCTGTGTCGCTCCATGGATTTGTTGTTGCTACTTGGTAGACTTCGGCGAGGCTGCGGATTGTTCGTTTCCGCATATTATTTGATGCGAAAGTCTCGAAGACTGTTGATACCGTACCGGTATTGTTGGAGTGGTTTTCCGGGGCTAGAAGCTCCTCGCCACTTTTGGCCACCTGCCGTAATATCCAACATGCTCGAAGGCTATGTGTTGGGATGGCGCCCTCTATACTGTGAATTTTACAGGGTCCACTAAGCCATCCCTCCAGTACGGTTCCGTGCCCTTTGTGGGGTTTTTGCTTTTTGGTTTTTGTACCTGGTGCTTGAGTATAATGCACCCTTTTATTGCGGACTAGGGTTGTATTCGGGGCCGGATTGTCCCAAAACTTATTTTCGGTTTCCGGACACTCTCCATCGCACAGTACTTTCGTACTATGGACGCCAGGTCGGCGAAGCGTGTAATTTCACGACGGCTGACGGCGTTCAAGATTCCCTTGTCCGTGCAATTATTGCAAAAAATTGAGATTGCGTTTTCCTCTCGGCAGTCCTTTATCCTGTTCCTAACCAGGAGGAATCTGGCCCAGTAGTGATGTACTGTTTCAGCGGGCTCTTGCCGGATTAGAGATAGATCGCATATGTCTGGGCGGGTGGGTGGAATTAAATCCGGAACCCTACCCATCTCGAGGCTCAAGGGCCGAGAAGCTTCCAAATTTGGAAGCTTGGATTGCTGGATGTTGTCCAACGAGTCCGGTCCGATGCCTGACTTTAGGTTCAGTGCTTGATCGAAGTCCGTCCCTCCGCGGGAATCCGGCATGGAGGGTTCGGGAGCCCGGACATGACTAGTTTTCAATACAGGAGAAGAGTCGCCGCGTTGTTCCTCTATCACTGCAACGTGGTGGGTGACCTGGGGAGAGTTAATCTCTCTCAGATCGGTTTTAAGCCCAATCTGATTGTAGTCTGTAGCGACTCCCAGGGCGGCGATGCAATCCAAGAGCTCGTTTACGGACGAGAGCTCTATTGGATCCAGTCGCTCGGCGAATTCCGAGCTGACGTGAAGATTGCTTTTGACGACCTGAGAGGTCATTGTCGAAGCAGTGGCCGGACAGGCGATCATAAGAAACCACCTAGCCGGACAGTTTGGCCGGCGGCCAAGGCTCCTTTGGCGAAGATACCATCCTTGAAGACGGGAAGAGGCATCCTTCCTATCGGTGACGGCATAGAGGAACTCTCAATGAAAGCACCAATGTCAGTGTCAAAACCGGCGGATCTCGGGTAGGGCGTCCCAAACTATGCGTCTAGGCGGATGGTAACAGGAGACAAGGGACACGATGTTTTTGCCCAAGTTCGGGCCCTCTCGATGGAGGTAAAACCCTACTCCTGCTTGATTGATATTGATGATATGGGTAGTACAAGAGTGGATCTACCACGAGATCAAGGAGGCTAAACCCTAGAAGCTAGCCTATGGTATGATTGTTGTAATGGTTGTTGTCCTACGGACTAAAACCCTCCGGTTTATATAGACACCGGGGAGGGCTAGGGTTACACAGAGTCGGTTACAATGGTAGGAGATCTACATATCCGTATTGCCAAGCTTGCCTTCCACGCCAAGGAAAGTCCCATCCGGACACGGGACGAAGTCTTCAATCTTGTATCTTCATAGTCTTGGAGTCCGGCCGATGATGATAGTCCGGCTATCCGGACACCCCCTAGTCCAGGACTCCCTCAACGATTCTTAACAAAGAAAAATCAAATCGTCGACTGTCCGGATGCAGAGGCCCTCGCAGCCTTCAAACATAACATCCGCGACGAGTGGCTGGCCCGACACCTAGGACAGGAAAAGCCGAAATCCATGGCAGCCCTCACATCACTCATGACCCGCTTCTGTGCGGGAGAGGACAGCTGGCTAGCTCGCAGCAACAACCTCAGCAAAAATGCTGGCAGTCCAGATACTAAGGACCACAATGGCAGGTCGCGTCGAAACAAAAACAAACGCTGCATTAACGGCGACAACAATGAGGATACGGCAGTTAACGCCGGATTCAGAGGCTCTAAACCCGGTCAGCGGAAGAAGCCATTCAAAAGAACTACTCCGGGTCCGTCCAATTTGGACCGAATACTCGACCGCTCTTGCCAGATACATGGCACCCCTGAAAAGCCAGCTAATCACACCAACAGAGATTGTTGGGTATTCAAGCAGGCAGGCAAGTTAATTGCCGAAAACAATGACAAGGGGCTGCACACCGACGACGAGGAAGAGACTCGGCCGCCGAACAGTAGAGGACAGAAGGGTTTCCCCCCACAAGTGTGGACGGTAAACATGATATACGCAACCCATATACCCAAGAGGGAGCGGAAGCGTGCACTTAGGGACGTATACGCAATGGAGCCAGTCGCCCCGAAGTTCAATCCATGGTCCTCTTGCCCGATCACTTTCGATCGAAGGGACCACCCTACCAGTATCCGTCATGGTGGGTTCGCCGCATTGGTCTTAGACCCAATCGTCGATGGATTTCACCTCACTAGAGTCCTGATGGACGGCGGCAGCAGCCTGAACCTGCTTTATCAGGATACAGTGCGCAAGATGGGCATAGACCCCTCAAGGATTAAATCTACAAAGACGACCTTCAAAGGCGTCATACCAGGTGTTGAGGCCAATTGTACAGGCTCAGTCACACTGGAAGTGGTCTTCGGATCAGATCCCCGGATAACTTCTGAAGCGAGGAGTTAATCTTCGACATAGTCCCGTTCCGCAGCGGCTATCACGCTCTGCTCGGACGAACCGCGTTTGCAAAGTTCAACGCGGTGCCGCATTATGCATACCTCAAGCTCAAGATGCCAGGCCCTCGTGGAGTCATCACGGTCAACGGAAATACTGAACGCTCCCTCCGAACAGAGGAACACACAGCGGCTCTCGCAGCAGAAGTACAGAGCAGCCTTTTAAGGCAATTTTCGAGTCCGGCCGTTAAACGACGGGACATGGCCAAACGCGCCTGGAGTAACATCAACCAAGACCACCTGGCACGTTCCGATCACACGTAGCAATGCGGCCCGAACCCTAGCCCTTGCATGATTGCAAGACCAGCTCTTCGCGTACATCATTACGCCCTAGAGATACCATGGGCATAGGGGGAGGGGCACGACCACGACAGGCCCAGAGTGCGGCTTAACCACACCAGGGGCTCCGAAGTGTGACACTCTTTTTTTCTTCTTTTTTTATTTTTCCACAGGACTCCGTTCACCAGAGGCCCTGTACGGCAGTAGATCTGCCAAACTCACGATGCAACAGCCAGGGAGGGACAAATGCTATGACGAACACTCAGGTGGTCTCCATTATGAGCATTAAATTTGTTAAATACACCAGTTCGTAGCCTACCCCTGGAGGGGGATATGTTTAATTAGTCCAATCCCTTGCTTACAACACTATTTGTATCGTTCTGCACTCATAGCAGAATTCCTTGAATAAACAATGCAGCACTTTTTGCCTATAATTGCATTACTTTTTTACATATATGTTCATCAATGACATCTTGCACCCGTATGTTTTGGTATGGCCAAATACACCAGGGGCTTATGTTCCCCGCATTATGGTGTGATAAGTCCAAACACTTTCACAAGTGCGGCACCCCGAACTTATAGCATTATATGCATCGGCTCCGAATCATGTCTTGGGTCAATAGTTGGGTTTGCCCGGCTCCCATGTTTTGGTACCTTACGTTCCGTTCCGTCGGCTAAGGTAGCACTGGGAGAACCACTGCGATTGCGCCCCGGTTGAGCTGGGCGAGCGCCTCAGTGGAGAAAGCTAAAACTGACTGTCATGATAAGGCGAGAGCTGGTCACTGTTCGAGAGGTCTTTTCGAGTCCCTAAAGACTTATGCCGCTTAGAGCGAGGAACCGGCTTCGTCCGGCCCAGGCGTGGATAGCGCCCCGAACTCGGTCTTCCAAATACTAGGGGCTTCGCCGAAATTTAAAATTATAGAATTCTCTGGCTAAGTGAGAGTGTTCAAGCATTACAAGTCCGGTTGCCTTGTTCGTTGTGTTGAGCGCCTCCCTAGATGGACCCAAAAATGGGAACAAGAGTGCTCAAGTTTATCCCGAACACCCCAGCACTCGTGGCATGGGGGCTGAAGCTGACGACTTGCCATCTCTCAGATTTAATAAACGGCCGCACAGAAGGTAATATTTTAAATCAATAAGCGTTGCTTAGTGCATATGAACAAAGTTTTCAGCGCACAGGATAACACATTGCGAGTTTACTCAATAATTACATCTTTGGGGCACTCATCCGCAATCTTGTGGGCACCCTTCAGGACACTCTTATAGTACATTTCGGGCGTACGATACTCCTTGCCTGCCGGCGGCCCGTCCGTGATTAGCCTCTGAGCATCCAGCCTGCCCCAGTGCACCTTTGCGCGGGCAAGGGCCCGACGGGCACCTTCAATGCAGGCGGAGCGCTTGATGACTTCCACCCAGGGGCACGCATCCACCAGCCGCCGCACGAGGCTGAAGTAGCTCCCAGGCATGGCCTCTCTAGGCCATAGCCGGACTATGAGGCCCTTCATGGCCTGCTCGGCTACCTTGTGGAGCTCGACCAGCTGCTTCAGCTGGTCGCTAGGGGACACCGGATGTCCGGCCTCAGCGTACTGAGACCAGAAGACCTTCTCCGTTGAGCTCCCCTCCTCGGCCCGGTAGAATGCGGCGGCATCAGACACGCTGCGAGGCAGATCTGCAAACGCCCCTGGAGAGCTCCGAATTCGGGTAAGTGACAGGTAATTTACATTCACATGCTTGCTTTGCATGAAAAATGCCTTACCCGCCGCTATTTTCATCACCTCCTCAATCTCCTGGAGGGCCTTATGGGCCTCGGCCTTAGCGGCTTTGGCACTTTCAAGAGCCGAGGCAAGCTCGGACTCTTGAGTCTTCGAGTCGCGCTCCAAACTCTCATGCTTTTCCATGAGAACCTGGAGCTCTTGCCGCACCTCCGCCACCCACGCCTCCTGCTTCTCTCGCTCCGCCTGTTCCATGGCCGCATTGTGTTCCGCCGCGGACACGGCCTCCTTCAGGGTTGCCACCTTGTTTGTGGCCCCTGCAGTACCCACGTTATCCTTGTTATTTCTATTGCAACCAAAATCCTTTTCTGTAAGGTACAAACTTAAAAGTGGTGTTACTCACCTTCTTTGTCCTTGAGCTGCTTCTTGGCAAGGCCGAGCTCTTGCTCGGACCGCTCGAGGTCCTGCTTCAAAGCACCAACCTCCGCAGTCAGTGCGGCAGAGGTCAGCAGCGCAGCCTGCAAACCCATATTGACATAATTTTTAGCACTCCTGCGTATATCTTTTTTAGATCCTCAATCCGGTTTTTCTTTCCGAACACCGAACCGAGCATCAGGGGCTACTGTCTATGCGGTATTACATTACATATTTTAAACTTCTTACCTCAAAGCCTATTAGAAGGCTATTGCAGGCTTCGGTCAGCCCGCTCTTGGTGA
The DNA here is from genome assembly GCF_002162155.2 of Triticum dicoccoides. Lineage (NCBI taxonomy): Eukaryota > Viridiplantae > Streptophyta > Magnoliopsida > Poales > Poaceae > Triticum > Triticum dicoccoides. Next base: position 129,339,933 of record NC_041385.1, read on the forward strand.
GCTGAACCTTCTGAATCACCGCACTCATGATAGTGCGGTGTTCTTCCTCGATGGAAGCGCCGTTAAGAGCCTCCAACAAATTGTCCGGCGCCTCCGGTTGGACGGAGGCTGCCGGCGTCACGGTCTTGCCCTTCTTACGAAGGGGCCGCCTGCCGGACTCTGGAACCACTGCGGGTTCCGGCATGGAGTCCGGCGCAAAGTCCGGGAGGCTGCCTTGCGGCACCTCCGGAGCCTCCTCCTGATTGGTCCCCTCCTGGGATCCCACCTCGGTGTCATCAGCATCACGAGGGGTGGAGGCAGTCGGAATGGACTCCACGTCCGACGGAGCCAAGGACCCGCTCGATGAAGCAGGAAGATCATCATCGGCCGGACTACAGGTAGTGTGCGGCATTAAAAGGACACTATATGACACAAAAAAGAAATTATAAATCATTCAGGAATCCGGATACTTACGATCTTGCCGGAGGCCTGGCCCTTGAGGGCCACTCTTCGTCGCCAACGTTGGCATTGGTGGAGCTGTCCGGGGGAAGAGTCCTTCCCCTCTTGGACCCTTCGGCCTCCCCCGTTGGGGAAGCCTTCCTCTTCCTCTCTCGCTCCTCTGGGAGAGAGTCCTCTTTCTCCTCCTCGTCTTCGGGGTAGGAGTCCGCCTCGGAGCCATCGGACGATGAGTCCGATATCACCTGGCGCCGGGAACTTCTTCGAGTTCCCGTGGCCTTCTTCTTGGCCTTCTTCTCCGGCACCACATAAAGTGCCAGAACTAGCAGCCCCGTTAAACGGGCGTCCGCTGGGTCTTCGGGAAGGGGAGCCGGACAGTCTACCTGTCCGGACGTCCTCTGCCAGTCCTGTCAAAGGCATTGGGAGTTTCAAATCCCACATAGAATTAAACTATGAAAGAAAGTAAGTGTCTCATAGAGGATAACAAAGCTTACCTCGCCGGCCGGGCGCTTGGTGCTGAATCCGCGGTCTTCCGTCGCGGACGCGGGGGCTTCTCTGCCCTTGAACAGCACCCTCCAGGCAGCTTTGTACGTCGTGTCAAAGAGCCCGCTCAGGGTCCGGTGCTGGGCTGGATCGAACTACCACAAATTAAAGGCCCCCTGTTGGCAGGGGAGAATCCGGCGGACGAGCATGACCTGGATCACATTGACAAGCCTAAGCTTCTTGTTCACCAAGGTCTAGAGACAGGACTGGAGTCCTGTCAGCTCCTCCGAACTGCCCCATAGCAAGCCCTTCTGTTTCCAGGAGGTGAGCTGCATGGGGATACCAGATCTGAACTCGGGGGCCGCTGCCCATTTAGGGTCACGTAGCTCGGTGATGTAGAACCACCCCGGTTGCCATCCCTTGATGGACTCCACGAAGGCCCCCTCGAGCCAGGTGACGTTGGGTATTTTGCCCACCATGGCGCCTCCGCACTCCGCTTGGACGCCCTTCACTACCTTCGGCTTGACATTGAAGGTCTTTAGCCACAAGCCGAAGTGGGCCGGATTGTAACACCCCAAAAATTTAACCAAGTTTTTGATATAAAAATTTTGCCAAGAGTTTAAAATTTTTGCCTGCAAGAATATTTCTGTTTATTTCAAAGCTTTTCTTTTAATATTAAGGAATTTTCCCAAGTGGATCCTTCCAAAACATATTGGACTTATTCTCCCCCTCATTTAAAAAAACATTTCTTAATCAGTAGATTCATTTGATAAATTATTTCACCCTGAACTTTAATCATTAAAATGACTTTCTTTAAGTTTTGGAGCTCTTTTTCAACTGCAACCATTTGATATATATTTATCTAAAAATCTAACCAAAATTTGGAGATGTCATATGATGTCTCTAAATCACTTTTGTGCAATAATATATTTAATTCATTGCATATGTTGAGTGCTACACCTGTTTTCCTTCTCTGGTCCAGTAGGCATTTTTGCACTGCAACCCTTTTAAATATTTATTTCTAGCCTCCACCAAAATTATGGGATGTCATCAGGAGCATATCATTCCATTATATGCAAAAATCCAGTGATGTTCTTTGAAAATTTTGAGTGAAACAACCTCATCTTCATTCTGGTCTAACTTGATGATTTGTACTGCAACCATCTTCTAACTTGCTCCTTTACCCATGAGCTTTCTCCTGCTTGTATTACACGTTACCAAACCCCTAATTCCAAGAGAGTGAACCCATTGGAGTAGTTTTAGTCCATGAAACCATATACTTTTCTTTCTGACCAGATTTGGTTTTCTCAAAGTTTTGCACTAACAAGTTTCTAAATTTGGCCAACTAACCTTACCACCATCTCATGCTTCTAAAGAGACTTTGATCTGTAGATTTGGGCCACCCCAAGAGTTGGCTAGATGCCATTAGCATTTTGTCAAACACCTGGTGTGCATGGCCAGTTTAGACATGATTTTTGTTTTGCACTGTGACCTTGCACCTCTGATCAAACTAGCATGTCCACTAGCATCTCAACCATCCCTAGACTAGAACTGCTAATCCTCAGCTGCAACCAAGCCATCTAGCAGTCCACGGCATTTCGCCGAACAGATGGTGGGCGTGCTCTGGGCGTGCCCAGAGCGCGCGTTTTGCACGTGCGTGTGCTCGGGTCGCCGCGTCGCGCCCCGGCCCTTGCTCGCCTACAGAGCCGCACCCCCCGACCTAATCCGCTCGCAGGAACCAGCCAAGCCACCCTGGCAGCCTACAGCGCCGCCAACAGAACTTTTGGTGGCACACCAGCGACCGCAGCGCGCCTCTGTCACGGTCGGCGCCGCCCAAGCCACCCCGGCCCGCCACCTGCCCCCTTGAACAGCCCGAGCTCATCCACAAGGGTGTCGCCTAGCTCTCGTCGCCGCCACGTTCCCCTGCAGCTACAGAACGTCGGTCTGCCGGCGTCCTCATCCACCGCCACGGAACCGACCTCGTCGCGCTATAAAAAGGGACCCCGAGCCCCTCCGAGCACGCATGCAACCTCAGTCCACCTCCCTAGTTTCCCCATAGCAGCCAATCGACCTGAGGAGGTCGTCTTCTTCATCTCCGGCAACTCCTGCCGCCGCCACTGTCTCGTTCACTCCGGCGCCACCAGGGCTTCCCCCTCTCCGTTCTCTTCACCAAGAACTCCCCCTTCCTCTCGCGAGTGCAACCCCTCGATCAATTTTGGTAGGAGACCACCGCAGCCCAAAAATCACTCTGTCACCAAAGCCTCCTCCGCAGCGAAGCTCGCCACCGGCAACTCCCTCCACCTCCGGCGACCCTGCGACCACCGGAAGGACCGCCTAGGAGTGGCAGATCCATTCCTGCACTCGGATACCCGCGAGGAGCCGCCTAACACCGGCGACGATCGCCGGAGCCCCCGCCTCTGTTCGGCCAGAGGAAGGGGAGGGAAGGGAGAATAGTCAAATCTGACCAGTGGGTCCCCCGGGCCCACTGTCAGTGACACCCCGCGCTGTCCACGTGGGATTAAGTGGAAGCGTAAACTCCACAGTACGTTTTCCCTGCACCGAAAGCGTATTCTGTCCGAAGCGTTTTCTTTTATATCTTTATTTTAAAAACAGATTTTGACCAAATGTTTGACTGGCTATATCTTTTAAAATACAACTCCAAATGAAATGATTCTTTTTCCTACCTCTCAAATTTCACCTAGTTTATTTTAAGATTTATTTTAAAAAATTTCAGAACAACTTTTGGTGTTGTTTTTATTTTGTGTGTTAATTCTTTTATATTGCTAAAATAGGATTTTTGAAGAGAGGAGAAATGTTTCAAGTTTTGGAGTGCACCCTGCCTTTCCACACATTGAAGGCAAGCATTATGAATCCCGGCATAATATTTTTGGTGTGATCGTTGATACATTTATAACACCACCGCATTTCGAAGGACTTGTTATTTCATGTGACATGATCATATGCATGGGTGCATGTTATTGATTTCCACGCTGTTGGAAATGAACACACTTGTGATGATAGTCACCCTCATGTGCCTTGCATGCATACCGGCAGGAACCCAGGAAAACCTCTGCCTTGGGTAGGCATGAGTTTGTCGCCAGTCTCCGTCGGGACAGTTATGTCTGGTATGGCATGGTAAGGTGATATGAGCGGTGACTCTGTTGGATGAGATGTATTCGTTATACTAATCATGCAGGGAATACTTAAACCTCCTGAGTCGACCGTAGATCGAGTCTTCTTCCAGTAACCCCCATACTTGTTTCGTACTACCACTCGTCTCTACAGCAAGTAGAGTATGGTTCAGTAATTTGTCAACCCCTTTCTAGCACACACCGTACAGAGGGGCCGGGATGAGGGTACCACGGCCATGGATTAAAGCCAGTCATCCGGTCAGGGGGCATGGGTGTTTCGGTTGTAGCCGAGGGGGTAGCTTCCCCAGTTTTGCGCGCGGTATAAATTTTGTGATCCCATGATAATCGAGGTTGTAGCCTCCCCACTTAGAGTTTTGCTTAACGGGTGTCGTGGGTGATTCCAGACACCGGTAAGTTAAGCTGGTGTGTGCAAGTCAGGTGTGTTTTCATTTAAAAGACTGTAAGCGGAATTAGTCCCGATGGACTAAAGGAATCCGTTACTCGTGGGTAAAGAGTACACCCTCTGCAGAGATTAAAACCTATTCGAATAGCCGTGTCCATGGTTAAGGACTACAGTCTGGGATGGGTCAAGTGTCGGTCTTAGTGTCGGTCTTAGGAGGTGAAACTGTTAAACCAGAACAGGAATTACTACTTGTGACTTGTGATAATTATTATTATTATTATTGACTAACCCGTGATATTATTGTTATTATCGGGTATCACTGGGATGGTTCTACCTTCGGGATATTCACTATGATTGTTTATTTTAAAGCCCTTTATGTGGTGTCGCTCAGACGCCCGACTGTGGCATTTCTTTTAAAGCCCTTTATGCGGTGTCGCTCAGATGCCTGACTGTGGCATTTCTTTCAAAGCCCGTTATGTGGTGTCGCTCAGACGCCCGACTGTGGCATTTCTTTTAAAGCCCTTTATGCGGTGTCGCTCAGACACCCAACTGTGGCATTTCTTTTAAAGCCCTTTATGTGGTGTTGCTCAGACGCCCGACTGTGGCATTTCTTTTAAAACCCTTTATGTGGTGTCGCTCAGACGCCCGACTGCGGCATTTCTTTTAAAGCCCTTTATGTGGTGTCGCTAAGACGCCCGACTGTGGCATTGCTTGTTATTTATTTCATAAATTTTAATACTACTATGTTATTGCATTTTTATAAATAACTTGCTTGCACGCATCAGGGTTTTATTTATCTTTTGTGACTGACGTCATGAGCATAAAATATTTTCAGCACATCATTGTTATATTATACCTGTGTTCTTAATGTTTGCGAGTACATTCAAAGTACTCACTGGCTTGTCCCTGGCTATTGTCTTGGCCAGATTTTCTTGCACGGAGAGGAGCGACGCCATGCCAGCCCCGGAACCTAAGCAACGGAGATAGCAGCCTCGCAGAGATAGGAATTAACCTGGTCAGCTATTCCTGTGGGAAATGGAGTCCCATAGACACTGATGTTTCACAACCCGCTTCCGCCATCAACCACTAGAAATCATTTGTTGTACTCACGGGCCAGAATGGTCTTGTACCACATATTTTGTATTTTGCTTGGAATTTCTGTATCAAGTTGGAGCCTCATCAGCTAACAGTAATCCTGGGGCTGATGAGCACGACGGTCTTTTCTGGAAATTTATTACCCGGAAAACCGGTCGTGACACGGATGCAGAGGAAGGCCTCGCACACGATGATAAACGCCGAGATGTTGAGGATGAAGTTTGGCGCCAGGTCATGGAAGTCCAGGCCGTAGTAGTACATGAGCCCCCGGACGAAGGGATGAAGTGGGAAGCCCAGTCCGCGGAGGAAGTGCGGAAGGAATACGACCCTGTCATGGGGCCTGGGGGTGGGGATGAGCTGCCCCTCGTCGAGCAGCCGGTGCGCGAAGTCGCTGGAAAGGTATCCGGCGCCGCGCAGCTTTTCGATGTGCTCCTCTGTAACGGAGGAGGCCAACCACTTGCCTCCCGCTCCGGACATGACTGGAGGAGGTTGAGACGAGATGTGCAGACTTGGGCGCTGGAGCTCGAGTGCGCGGAGATGGATAAGCAAAGGAGGAAGAAGGCGTAGGTGAAAGGTGGATCCTTATCCCCTTATATATAGGCGGACGAAGACTATGCGTCCCCACCGGCCTGGTAAAACTCGCTTATCTCCCAAGCGCCACCATCAATGGCGCGGTTGGGTTACCCACGTCCGTATTGATGGGAATCTCGGAATAAGGGGAACACGATCTCTGCTTCGACAAGACGTGCCAAGGAAACCGCTTCGCTAAACGCGCAGAGGTGGTATAATAAAAAAACGATTCAAGTAAAGGCTTGGTGGTGGTATGACGTCATGCCACAAAATACGTCAGCAGATTGAACTTGTGTACATATTATTCTCTTTACGGTGGAATGTGGAATTTATTTTGCAGAGCCGGTGTCGGTGTACTAAAGTAGGGGGTACCTTAGTACCCCGAACTTGTGCACGGCCAGTCGCAGCGCCCCGCGGCAAGGCTTGCCGGGCGCCCGCCAAGACCCTCCGTCATTGCCTACTACTGCCATTCAAGAACAAAGTATCAACAAGAAGACAAAGTGTCAAATAAGAGGACGAAGGCCCCGGCAAGAGGAGCTTGCCGGGAAGGCCGACCAAGGCGCTTCCAAAAGACTTGTCGTGACGCTCCGCGCGTCCCGGCAAGGTCCGGCGGCCGGCAAGACTTGCCGGCCCGACAAGAGAAGGGCCGCGGCAAGGCACTTGCCGCGGCAAGGCTGCCACCTTACACCCAAAACCCAGTGCGTCCAGCAACGTGTCACCCCAGGGCCGCCCCAGGAGCACGTGGCGAGGCGCTGCACAGCCATGCGAAGCGAGGTGGCAAGCGGAGCTGACAGAGACGCCATCGTGGCAACCGGTGGCTCACCTAACGGTCGTTTCTTTGCACTGTTGGGGCGACCGGACAGGCATTAAATGCCCTTGTCCCCTGCCGTCAGAGTTAGGTAGGGGACACTGTTGGTCACTGTTATACCAACCCGCGTTTTTACCTTTCTACCCCCTCTTCCTACGTGGCCACCTGTTGGCGCCCCCTTCAGACTATAAAAGGGAGGCCCATGCACACGTAGAAGGGGTTCGGTCCGTTCGACACCCGCAACTCCACCATACGCTCGCACTCTCGAGCAAGATAGAATAAAAACACAAAGCAGCAGTAGGAGTTTTATCTCTCCGGAGAGCTCCGAAGCTGGGTAAAGATCGCCCGTCTCCCCCGCGCGCCCGACCTCGATCCGCTCTGCGCACGCCCTCCGCTCCCTTACCGGACTAGAAGGGGCCCCCTTGCCCCATAGGTGCTCGTGGCCACAGAGAGATTGCCCCGACATCTTTGGCGCGCCAGGTAGGGGTGCGTCGAGGTCGTGAGCATCCGATCCGGTCTCCGCGCGCGCTACATCAACGCCTTCACCAACATGCCACCGAAGAAGAAGCCTTCGGAGGTGGCCGCTCCGTCTACATCGATTCTACCACCACCGCCGGAGCAAGCGGGCGGTGGAGTGGACGCCGGCGAAGGAGCGGGCGCCGACGGTGGGACTCACGTCGTCACCAGATCCAAAAACAAGGCCCTGCAAGCGTCGGCGACCGTGCAGACACCACACCCTTCCCAGGAGGTGCAAGGTCGACAACGCCCCGGTGCTCCTAGCACCGTGCTCGCATTGGAGCAAGGTCAAGCTGGTGGGTCGCGAGACGCTCGGAACCAGCATGCACGCCAGCATGCTGGTGCAAGCGAGGTGCGGTCGCCCGGACGGGGCGTTGCTCCTTCCAATCCAGTTGAGAGTCCGAGCACATCCCGCTCCTCGCGCCGCTCGTCGCCGCCGCCACCCAAGACAGCAGAGGAAGCGCTGGCCCGAGCCCAGCTGCTTCTAGATTACCCTCCGGCGCCACACAAGATTGACGACTGGAGGATGACCATATACAGCCTCATCGGCTTCGCCAACGGCGACAAGCCCCGGCAACCGAGCACATCGAAGCCCCGGCAAGGCGCCCAGGCGCAAGCCGACGCCGACAAGACCGCTGGGGGTGCTACCTCCGTGCACTCCCAGCCCCGAAGGCCAAGATCGCCGGCTCGCCGGGCCAACCCCGACGCCGACTCCACCGCGTCGTCGGACCCGCGAACTCGCCGCGATCAACGCCACGTTCTCCAAGAACGACGGCACGAAGACACTCGCACTCGCATCGAGCGTAGAAGGGAAGCGCGACGTCAATCTGACCAACGCGCTGGACCCACTGTCGATATGCATGCACCAGGGGAACCAGGCGACTTGCCGTACGCGGCAGGTTGCCCTGCATTCACGCGCGAGCTGCGGCAAGTCCAGTGGCCCAAAACCAAGAACTTCAAGCCAGACGTGCCCGAGAAGTACGATGGTAGGATACATCCGTCGGAGTTCCTCAGCATCTACACCATCGCGGTGCTGGCTGCCGGAGGGCGCGACGAGAAGATCCTCGCCAACTACTTCCCGCTGGTGCTCAAACCCAACGTCAGATCTTGGCTCATGCACTTGCTGGACGGCTCCATCTCTTCATGGGCGGACCTGTGTCACCAGTTTGTCGGCGCCTTCACAGGCGGCCACAAACCCCATGGCCAGGAGAGTGATCTGCATCTGCTCGTCCAGAAGGAGGGAGAGCCCCTGCGCAAGTACATTCAGAGATTCAGCCAGGTGCAGCGCAACATCCCAGACGTCCACCCTGCCGCGGTTATTAGCGCGTTCCATCAGAACATGCGTAACCGCAGGATGAGGGAGGAGATGGCGATGTGCAAGATCAGAGATGTCAGTGAGCTCTACGCTCTGGCCGACAAGTGCGCACGAGCTGAGGAGGGGAGGAAAATCCCCGGAGAGATCGCAGGAGCAGAAGGATCTGACAGTGAGGATGCCGCCCCGGCAAGGAAGAACCGGAGGCGGAACAACAGGAAGAGAAAGGCTAAGGATGTGCTAGCTGTTGAGCATTCCGGCAACGGGGGCGGCTCCGACAAGGCCAAAGCCGATGACTCCGGCGAGGCTGTGGTAGCCGCCGACAAGCAGGATGGCTCTGGCAAGCAGTATTGCAAGATCCACCGCACCAAGGGCCACGATCTCCAAACCTGCAAGAAAGTTGAGCAGATGGCGGAGCTACAGAAAGCTGAGTACGAGCGCCGCGGCAAGGAGAGAGCCCAGGGAGGTGGCGGAGGGTCCGGCAAGAAGCTTCCCGTCCGGGGAGGGCACCGCGGCAAGTCCAAGCCGCGGCAAGGAGACAGGCCTCCCCGTGGCCGCGACAAAGACGAGGGCGAAGATGAGGATGATGAGATGGAGGAAGATGAAACTGATGACCAAGAGTTTCAGAAGGCAACGGAGGTGTTGTGCATCGACGGTGGCGCCTCTCTGCACACCTCGCACCGCCAACTCAAGCAGTGGGTGCGAGAAGTGAACACAGCAGAGCCGTCCGTCGAGTCGCGCAAGCCTCTGAAGTGGTCCAGCACGCCCATCATCTTCGATGTTGAGGACCACCCTGATCGCATCACTGCGGTCGGGTGCTTGCGGATGTTGGTCTCACCAACAATCCGCAACCTCAAGGTCACGAAGATGTTGGTTGACGGCGGGGCCGGCCTGAACCTGATTTCCTCCGCAGTGCTCAAGAAGCTCCAGATCCCTGACAGCAAGCTCGAAGAAACTGGTACCTTCCAAGGGATAAATCCGGGAAGGAGCAAGCCGAAGGGGAAGACCACACTGCCAGTGATGTTCGGCAGCGAACTGAACTTCAGGACAGAGAGGGTCACATTCGATGTTGCTGATATCCCATTACCCTACAATGGGATACTCGGCCGACCGGCGCTTGCCAAGTTCATGGCAGCCTCTCACTACGCCTACAATGTGCTCAAGATGCCTGGTCTGATAGGTGTTATTTCTGTCCAAGGTGACAAGAAGGATGCACTTATCTGCACCGACAAGATCTACCGGGAAGCGGCAGCCGCGGCCGAGCGCGAGCCACTTGCCGATGAAGCTCCCCAGGGGAAGAAGAAGGCCAAGACCGGCAAGAATAGCTCTGATGCCCACTCCGGCAAGCGCGCCTCTCTGGAGTGCTGCGCTGCCGTCGAGGACGCACCATCGAGCTCCACCGGCAAGTGCAAGAATGCAAAGGCAGATCCACCAAAGACTAAGCCCGGCAAGAACGGCTCTGGCGCCTGCTCCGGCAATCGCACCTCTCCGGAGTGCTGCGCTGCCGTCGAGGACATGCCATCAAGAACCGCCGGCCAGTAGGGCAAAGAAAGTAGCCAGTTTCAAAACTTTTGGGCTGTATTCCCTGAAAATCCGTACCTTGTATGGAGAACCTGTGCGCAAAGGGGGTCGAGTCGTGGCTAAGTTGCGCCCTTGATCTATTATTGAGTCCGCTCAACGATGAAAGCGCGCTACAACTAGCCCGACGAGTTCTTCCTGCCGGAGGCAACACCGCCAGCGGGCTGCTGACGTTCCGCACTCAGCAAGTGTGTTGCGCCGGCGGGTTCCCTGAAAGCGTGAGGGTGAAAACGTACAAGGGAGGAAACCAGGGGAGAAGTGCGGCCTTGCCGGAGCGCAGAAGACGGAAAAGCTAAGTTGCCTAAGTTTGAGTACAGAACACTTCCAGTTTTAAGTTTTTAGTTTATATTCCTTGAACGTTCGTGCCTTGTATGGAAAACCTGTGCGAAGAGGAACCAACTCGTGGTTAAGTTGCGCCCTTGCTTTGTTTTCGAGTCCGCTCAACAGTACAAGTGCGCTGCAACTGGCCCGAGAAGGTTTCTTGCCGGAAACAACACCGCCAGCGGGCTGCTGATGTTTCGCACTCAGCAAGTGTGTTAGCGCCGGCAAGTTCCCTAAATGCGTAGGGTAAAAACGTACAAGGGATGTAATGGAGTAGAGGAAGTAACGTAACAAGCCTTGCCATGGGACGTCCTTTGTGTGGGAAACTTGTGCGCAGAGGAGCTGACTCGTGGCTGAGTTGCACCCTTGATTTGTTTCCGAGTCCGCTCAACAATGAAAGCGCGCTGCAACCAGCCCGACGAGGCTTCTTGCCGGAGGCAACACCGCCAGCGGGCTGCTGATGTTCCGCACTCAGCAAGCGTGTATGCACCAGCAAGTCCCCTAAAAAGCGTAGAGTATAAACCTACAAAGGGCGAAGCATGGCATTGCGTTGCCCAACGTGAAAATTACGCTACAAAAAGTAACTTGTCGCAGCGCTGTCTGAATTGTTTTCATGACTGAAATAACAGCAACAAGCAGAAAAAGAGCAGAAGGGCGCGCCGGCACCTAGGCCCCGGCAAACCAGTTTTGCTGGAGGTTGTGAGTACCGAAATTCCTTCGCGGCAAGTCAGGATCCCCGGGGACCGCGGCGTCAGCGACAAGGGCAAGGAAAGGCGCACCGGCGCCTGGGTCTCAGCGGAGCCAGAGTTGCCGGGGGGCCGCAAATGCCAAGATTCATCCCTGGCAAGCCAGAATCGCCGGGGGCTGTGGTATCAGATGAGTTTTTCATCCCTCATCATGCATCCTCTTATGGACTGGGGAATGCGAGGTCGCGTCCTTGAACGAGTGTGCCTTGTGTGGAAAGACCTGTGCGCGGAGGGGCCGAATCACGGCCAAGTTGCGCCCTTAATCTGTTTTCGAGTTCGCTCAACAATACAAGCGCGCTGCAACTGGCCCGACAAGGTCTCTTGCCGGAAGCAGCACCGCCAGCAGGCTGCTGATGTTCCGCACTCAGTAAGTGTGCTCGCGCCGGCAAGTTCCCTCAAAGCGTAGGGTGGATACATACAAGGCACATAATCAAGTAAAGGATATAACCCGGCAAGCATTCCCCTCTTTTCATTAAAAAAACATCCCAATTCAGTACAAGTCCATAGAGGATGAAAAACATGAAAGAGAGGATTACAAGTTTTAAGTACAGCTAAGGCCCGAAGGCTTACAAAAAAAAGATAAGATGCTCGTAATCCCTCTCCTGTTTCTCTCTTCAGGAGGTAGGTCAAGGAGGCCCCGGCAAGAGAAGTTTGCCGGGAAGGGCAAAAGGGGTGCCTAGGTGAGCTACGGGCACCAGAAGACACCAAGAGAACACCCCGGGAGCCGGCCAGGAACTTGGCGGAGACGGAGGCGCCGGAAGCAGAGCTCGAAGACGAGGCGGCAGGACGTCAGCACGCTGTCGAGGGCACCTCGCCCTCGTACTCCGACTTGACGGCCTTGCCGCCACCCCTCTTCCTCTTCCGCAGCCTCCCTACGCCAGCCGCCCAAGGAGACGGCCCCGGGGAGTTCAGAAGGCCGGCGACCCGGATGATGGGGTCGCCGGTGGCGCGCGAGGCGACGGCCGACGCCTAGTCGGACTCACCGCCGCCGTCGGCGTCGCTGTCGCTCTCCTCCTCGTCACTCTCGCTCGAGGGGGAATCTTCGCTATCGGAGGAGCTGTCCACACAGCATCTCGCCCGGGTGCCGGAGTCCCCGAAGACCTTGACGGCGAGAAGGTCACCCTCCGTTAATTTAAAATGCAGGGTAAACCCCGCCGTCAAGCTGTGGATGCGGGCGAACGTCTTCCACCCTCGATCGAAGTACATCACGCCGGGGGCTGGGGATACGACACTAACTCGAGTGCCGCTGATCCCGCAGCCCCTCATGCGCAACTCCAACATCTCGGGCGGGTCCGGTTCCATTGTGCTCGCAAACGGAGCCGGAAGCCGGAGGCGGCGACGAGGTGCCCGGCGCAGCTTGACGAAGAACTCCCAGGGGTCGTCCCCGGTGTGGACCGCCTCGAGGAGAGGAGCTGCCGGCGGAGATGGGGGTGGCGCACCGCCCCGGCCGCCTCTTCCCCGAGCGCTCCGACCGCGTCCTCGACCTCGTCCACGGCCTCGCCCCCTCCCTCTTCCCCTCGTGGCCGGCTCCGCCACCACAGGCGCGGGATAGGGAGAGGCGCGCTGCCTGGTGTTGACCCTCGTCGCCACCGATGAAGGACCAGGGTTCCCTCCCTCCATGGCAGATGGGAGGAAGAGTGGCAGAAGTTGAAGAAAGAGGAAGAGGAGGAAGTGCGGGATTTTTGCGCTCCCCTTCCGCCCTTTTTAAGGAGCGAGGTGGGGGCGTGGCCGCCCCGCTCAGCCAATCGGAGCACGAGGAGAGCAGAGGAACGGGGCCAACCCACCATCTCCGCCCGTGATGGCTCGGTTTCCGACCTTCGCCGCCCACGACCCCACGCGCATGGGAGCCACGTGGCGGGGAGGCGAAGTCGAGGCGACGGATGAAGTGACCTCGCACTGCCCCGTGATCACGGGGATGGATGCCCTGAAAATCGCGCACACCACCCACGCCTCCCACGACGCCGCAATCGACGCGTGCCGTTGCGAGAGGACGCGGTGGGCGCGGAGTCCGATTTTGTGTGGACCCAGGCCGCGCGTGCCCGTGCACTGTTTTGGGCCTGGCCCAACAACGCTCGGCACCGTGTATGGCCCAGGCCCGGGGGCTCCTGTCGGTGTACTAAAGTAGGGGGTACCTTAGTACCCCGAACTTGTGCACGGGCAGTCGCAGCGCCCCGCGGCAAGGCTTGCCGGGCGCCCGCCAAGACCCTCCGTCATTGCCTACTACTGCCATTCAAGAACAAAGTATCAACAAGAAGACAAAGTGTCAAATAAGAGGACGAAGGCCCCGGCAAGAGGAGCTTGCCGGGAAGGCCGACCAAGGCGCTTCCAAAAGACTTGCCGTGACGCCCCGCGCATCCCGGCAAGGTCCGACGGCCGGCAAGACATGCCGGCCCGACAAGAGAAGGGCCGCGGCAAGGCACTTGCCGCGGCAAGGCTGCCACCTTACACCCAAAATCCAGCGCGTCCAGCAACGTGTCACCCCAGGGCCGCCTCAGGAGCACGTGGCGAGGCGCTGCACAACCATGCGGAGCGAGGTGGCAAGCGGAGCTGACAGAGACGCCATCGTGGCAATCGGTGGCTCACCTAATGGTCGTTTCTTTGCACTGTTGGGGCGACCGGGCGGGCATTAAATGCCCTTGTCCCCTGCCGTCAGAGTTAGGTAGGGGACACTGTTGGTCACTGTTATACCAACCCGCGTTTTTACCTTTCTACCCCCTCTTCCTACGCGGCCACCTGTTGGCGCCCCCTTCAGACTATAAAAGGGAGGCCCATGCGCACGTAGAAGGGGTTCGGTCCGTTCGACACCCGCAACTCCACCATACGCTCGCACTCTCGAGCAAGATAGAATAAAAACACAAAGCAGCAGTAGGAGTTTTATCTCTCCGGAGAGCTCCGAAGCTGGGTAAAGATCGCCCGTCTCCCCCGCGCGCCCGACCTCGATCCGCTCTGCGCACGCCCTCCGCTCCCTTGCCGGACTAGAAGGGGCCCCCTTGCCCCATAGGTGCTCGTGGCCACAGAGATATTGCCCCGACAGCCGGACACTATCCAGGTGTTCACAATCTTCTATGAGTTATTCGAAGGAGGAACCCACCTTGCAATGCCGAACAATATGCGCGCTGGACTCATCGTCATTGAAGCCTGGTTCAGGGGCTACTGAGGGAGTCCTGGACTAGGGGGTGTCCGGACAGCCGGACTATCATCGTCAGCCGGACTCCAAGACTATGAAGATACAAGATTGAAGACTTCGTCCCGTGTCCGGATGGGAGTTTCCTTGGCGTGGAAGGCAAGCTTGGCGATACGGATATGTAGATCTCCGACTCTGTGTAACCCTAGCCCTCTCCGGTGTCTATATAAACCGGAGGATTTTAGTCCGTAGGACACACAACCATTACAACAATCATACCATAGGCTAGCTTCTAGGGTTTAGCCTCTTTGATCTCGTGGTAGATCCACTCTTGTACTACCCATATCATCAATATCAATCAAGCAGGAGTAGGGTTTTACCTCCATCGAGAGGGCCCGAACCTGGGTAAAAACATCGTGTCCCTTGTCTCCTGTTACCATCCGCCTAGACGCACAGTTCGGGACCCCCTACCCGAGATCCGCCGGTTTTGACACCGACAGCGGCCTTGTGTGAGATTGTGTGACGAGACTCATGAGAGACAAACCCATTTTTCCATTTTCCCCACGGCAATCGTTTTATATTCTGGGCATGGTACCCGACCCTCCTTCGAGTAAACAACCGCTACACGCGTCAAATTATCACGTGGGCTGCCTTTTCGTACAGAAATGAACTCCACCGTGTACCCGCATGGGTGTGGCCGAGAACGAGACGTGAGTACGTGCGTCCTGCATGCACTTCTTCTTTAGGTGCAGGTACGTACTTGGGTGGGTGTGAGAGACATGGTTTGTGTGAAACAGAGGCAATGTGTTGATGATATCTCAATCAGAAAAATGTAACATATGCAATGTGTGTGAAATGGAGTCATGGACATGAGATATCGATAGAATTGAAAACAGGGATGAAGTGTGTGGTTGCGGGATCGATAAAGAGTGCCATCGAATTTGTGTTTTCCCACGTCAAAGATACAGGGCGGCTGGCCTACTGGAATTTGAGAGGGCAGAGGTGCAGTTCTTCTCTGTGGCATGGATACCTACCTACA
>NC_041385.1:129355761-129357798 GCF_002162155.2 Triticum dicoccoides
GAGACCGGTCGACTAGTATATGTCTGGGAAAGGAGAGAGACCTAGCTATGTATTGAGGGAGATCGATCGACATCCATGGATATGTGTAGCAGAGGAATTAGGTTGGGAAAAAGACAAAGGTAGAGCGTCGAAGGGTTGGTGGTGGAGTGGCGTCTCACAAATGGTGGGAGAGGCCTGCTAGACAAACGGAGGGTATGAGTGCAATATCAATAAGAGAGGGTGGGGGATGCATGTCTGTCTGTCTATGCACGTGCGTGTGAGAGACGGGTCGGGAGGTATTCAAGGATGATGAGGGGAGAAGATATGGTTGTGGTAAGCATGCGTAACTACATAAGAAGATCAACCGTCGTGTGTCCGAGAAAAGGAGAGACATAACTAGCGAGGTAAGTGTATCAGTGCTTGGTGAAAACGAATTATAGTCGACCTGGATATATGTAGGGAGATCAGTTCATATACACGCCTGCATGTGTTAGAAGCAAAGAAGGTCCGGAGAGGCAGACAGGGGGAGAGAGTGTGGCTAGGAGGTGGTGCGAGAGGCCTACCATGTCGAGGGGGAGGAGTGTGCCAGCATGTGACTAATGAAAGGAGGGGCGGGAGTGTGCACCTGCGTGGAATCGTATTGGACATATGGGGGCATGGACGGTGAGAAGAGAAGAGGGAAGTATATATGTGTTTGTTTTAGGCACACTTGGCTAGAGAGGTATATCGACCGATGTGTGCCATAAAGAAGGAGCCGGGGGCCTACACACACCGCTGGTGGACGACCTAAAGAGAAATAATTAACGTGCGTGATGGAGGGGACGCTAAGGGTGTGTGAGGGGGGCGGGCGTGTGCATGCACGATAGAAAGTTAGCGCTAGCTAGCTACAAATAGAAGAGGATCGTGAAGGTGTAAAAGACGAACAAAGATCATAATTCATTAGAAAAAGGTCGATACGGATACTTGAAGAAGATATCATAATGTACAACATTGATTATAATTTGGGCTAATGTGTGGCTTTTGCAACTTAGGTCTAAATACTTGTCATAATGTAGGGGGCGGGGCACTATACTTTGTGTGATAAACACGGTGTACGTATGGAACATGGTTTAGATTATGAATATATCGTTAGTACATCAAATGTGCTATTATTTGGAATCAACATCAAGTGTATTCAAAAAATAGAATTCGTGTTCATGTAGTACACATAGTTCATATCTATCTCTATAGTAATCATGTGGTGTGTTATTAAGGTAATACACGAATGATGGTTGAAGTTGGCAACAATCATGATTGTAGATTCTTATTGAAATAGAGAAACGAATTCGAATTTAGTTCGAATTGCAGCGGTAGTATAGACATTTGGAATGCACTAAAATGTTGGTATGAGTAGGTTACATGCATTATACAGCAAAGCAAAACAAATTAATCGGACATAACATGGATTCATACTCCCTCCTTCCATCTATATAGGGCGTAATGAGATTTTTAAGACCGCCTTTGACTATTGACAAGATTAATAGTACATGACATGCACAATGTGAAAATTATATCATTGAAAGAACCTTTTACAGACGAAGTTAACGGTGTGCTTTGTGTAAGTTGCATGTCATATATCATTTCTCTAATATTTGGTCAAAGTTAGCATCAAAAAACGCATTAGGCCCTATATAGATGGGAGGGAGTAGCTTTGAATAGCATTTGTATAGTAAAACGGGCCAAGACTCTCTCTTTGTGTGGTGTGAATAGTTTTATTTTTTTCGTTTTCTTTTTGGTTAAGGGAAGTGCGAATTGATTTGGTACGTACAAGTACATTATTACTATGCAGTCAAAAAAAGTACAATATTACTACACGTTAGGCTTGTCCCTAAAATTCAACCCGCGTCTTGTTATATCCCGAAAATTCAGATATCGTGCTCCCAAAACTGGCGTCTTCACAACCTGCACCTTGCTATCCCGAAATTACAACGCGCGCGAAAACTCCCTCCCGCTGCCAAATCCTGATACGCGAAATCCCCCTTCTAACCCTGAGCCGAAAGGGCCGCTAGTTCAAATCGG
>NC_041385.1:129358166-129408962 GCF_002162155.2 Triticum dicoccoides
AAGCGTGTCCCTAAGTCATGCTTCACCCCCTCCCATCGCTCCCTTTTCACCATTCGAAATCCCAGGCCGCCATAACCTCTCTGCTCCATCCGCGAAACCCCACCCTCCTCCGTCCGCCACGTCACCGCTGCCCAGCCGGAGCCTCTTCCCCGACGACGTCGTCCACCACAACAGCTCGACGTCCCTTGTCCACCTCCCCAGATGAGGATCCGTCGTCCATCTCGCCGTCCCGCCGGTTCAGCCGCCCCGTCCTCCACCTCCAAGGAGCTGCTCCGACGATCGCCTCGTCTATTGCGGCTGCTCCATCCCCCACAATGCCGCCTTAACCTGCTCCACCAGAACCGCAGCATCCTCACCAACTCCTCGGACGAAGCCGAGGCCTACTCGGCGCCACCAAAGAGGTTGTACACTCATCGCATCGCACCTTCTCCTTAACTCGACCTCCCGGCGCCGACGGTGCTCCATCCCGCACCCCCATGGAGCGGCTACCTTGAAGCCGACGTCGCGGGCGACATCTCCACGGCGGCTCTCCCCCAGTGCGGGGCCCCTTCGGCAGCGGCGGCCATACTAGCTAGATCTGCTGCTGCTGCTCCGGCTCTCGCTCGATCGCTCGCTCGCCCAGCTGCTGCTGCTGCTCTCCCCCTCGCTCGTGTTGCTGCGCTGCTCCGATTAAGCCACACTTCAGTCGACTGAATCGACATTTGGGTCAGTCGATTTTCAGGGGTTGGGGGGGGCTCGCCGGAGTTAAGGAAGAACCACCCGCAGCGGGGACGGGGGCTCGCCGGAGAGGTACCCCACTATCTATCTTAGGGTTCAGGGTGGGGGGCGGCGGGCCTAGAGGGCTGGCCGGGGCGGCGGTGGCGAGTTGTTTCGGGGCGGCGAGGCGGCGCTGGGGCCGGCGGTTCAGCCGGTGGTGGCAGACGGCTCAGGGGTGTGCAGGTTGAACATGAACTGCAGGCCCTCCCTAAACTACATGTCAAGTGTCTCTCTGCTACCATTGCGTTCAGTTTCGACAGTAGCATTCAGATTCCACAGTTAATTTCAGTTTTGATAGTTAAGTTTAGAGTCAATAGTTTTTACCTCGTCTGTTGTAGTCAGGTGGTTTTTGGTGATGTTAATTTTATATCCATTTTTCATCATCTATTGGAGATGCTATTAGAATCCCACTTGAGATTGATGATGTCTGTCTTGTGCTGCTTCAGCCTTGATGTCTTACGGCTCACCGGAGCTGCTCCAACGACAGAACGATCCATCACAACAGAGCAGTGCCCTGGACGCCGTCTACAGATTCCTCAGATCTTCCTCCACACCTCCGACAGCCAGCTCTGCCTCAACTGCTTCAGTGACCAACCCAATGATGCTGAGGTCGACACGGCTACGGCAAAGAGGTTGTACACTTGTTGCATCACTTATTACTATACATTCACGTCGATCCATTAGGGCTATTTTGGTTCAACGGAAAAACGTAGCAATAGGGAATTTTCCAATGGCACTCTACTATTCAATTATTCATGCATTTTGTTGAAAGGAATGAAGCAAAACATCCACCTGGACCTACTTTTCAAAATCCTATGCATGAAAACAAGACCAAGTGCATTAGTGCCAGAATAACATTCTAACTGTACACGCTTTCATATGGTTTCTCTTTATTTTGGCCATGTTTCTTTGCATTCCTCTGCTCTTCCAATTCCTGTAAATCAAACACCCAAGTTGATAGAAATCCTGTGTTTACAAATGCTCTGTTTACCATGTGCATTTTCCTATCCTATTCCGGTGTTTTTCCTATCCCTGCGTTTTAAGAATCATGCAAGCCAAATAAGCCCTTACAGAATTACTTCAGTTACAGGTACGTGTCGAAGGGAACTTTGTGTCGTTTGTCCTGCTCCTGTCGCGACGTCGTCCACTCACCTGAGTTGCTCCATCGACAGAAGCATCCACCAAACCAGACATCACGACTCCTGACCGTCTTTCGCCGCCTCAGATCTCCTCCCCTGCCGCCGGCACGCACCCCAACGGCATCACCATCATCGACTCAGCAGATGAACTTGAGTAGTACACGGGTCCACAAGAGAGGTCGCACTCTTTTGTTTCTGCTTATGTTATGCATTGCTTAAACTTACCTGCTACTTTATCGTCCTGTTCAGCTCTTGGACTCCCAACTCAGGTCCAAATTCGTGTTCAAACTTGAGTTCTAAATTAGTTGTGGGGCACATATCGAGGTAGCAATGAATAGTATGTCTATCTAATATCTGGTTCACCTAGGGTATGCCTATGTTGTTCATCTTGGGTGGGAAACAAATAGTAAAGCAATCATCATCTGTCTTTTTATTAATTTAAAGCAATCATCAGCCTAGTATCATTATTTTTGGATCCATCCACTGGTTCTTACCATCACTCTAAATTTCTGCATGCTCTCCTTACATAATCTCACCATATTTTTTTGTATGCATGTCAGATATTGTACACAGTCATGCTGAACATGTAGAGAAAAAGAGAAGAGTTTTGCGTGGCAATACAATGTCATGCAGACATCGCTCCATGGTGGGTTCAATGGCAAACCCTCCCCACCCCTCTCCAGATTGTAATCCAGAGGAAGATATCTGTTCTGAGGCGGATTCAGACGCCGCTGACCACTCCTATTTACCCCCAAGGTGTTTTCTCTACCTTGGCATGATGATGTTAGTCATATCATGCATATGTTGCCTTGCAGTGCCTACTTTTGACATCATATATGTCATCTGCTTAGTTTAGACATGTTCTGTAATGCCACATGTTTAGTTTCTATATCATATATGGGAATTATGCAGTCTCATGTCTTTTAGCCAGCCATAATATATGTGAAATGTGCAATGCCATCCTGTTTAACCAGGCATCATATATTTGAATGATATCTTGCCCATCCTTTTCTTCATTACATTTTTGTCGACAATGTTTGTACATTAAACTACTCTTCCTGTGAATCAGCCATTTGGGTGGGAGATGGAAAAATCTAGAGTGAAAACAAGGCCTTCAGAGCAGATAGTGCTACCTGTCGAAGCAAATCTCTTGTTGGGTCCCGATAGCTCCTTAGAGATGGATTCAGAGACAGATGACCAGTCATATTCCCCTACTGAGGTGTATGCTCTAACTTGGCATGGTTATACTGCTCATATCATGCGTACGGTGTCTTGCGTTGCATAGTTTAGACATCATATACACAATATTCAACACCATGTTCTTAGTTCAGACATCATATCAAATGCCCTCTGTTTAGCATATAAATCACATATGTGAATTAAATGACGCGATCCTGATTACTTAGATAACATGTAGGTGAATTATGTCATGCGATCATGTTTTGTTATTCATTATATCTTTGAATTATGTTATGCTATGCTATCCAGTTTAGACAGACATCATATATGTGAAATTATGTCATGCTATCCGTTTTAGTTAAACAATATACTCCCTCCGTTCCTTTTTATAAGGTGTATTTATTTTTTCAAAAGTCAAACGACTGCATGTTTGACCAAGTTTTTAGAAAAATATATCAATATCCACAATATGAAATTTATATAATTTGATCAATCATGAAAGGTAGTTTCATATTTTATCCATTAGATACTGCAAATCTTTCTATTTTGTTCTATAATCTTGGTCAAACTTTGAAATGGTTGACTTGCACGGAAACCAATACACCTTATATTCTGAAACGGAGGGAGTACATGTCAACTATTTCATGCCCTCTTTTTTCCACACTATCTATTGCATTTATCTCTCATACAATGTCTGTACATTCAACTATGTTTCTTGTTTATCAGCCATTTGAATTGGAGCGGGTGATGCCAGTATCTAGCGGATTAAAAACACGGTCTTCAAATAAAACAGTGCTACCTATTGGTGGAGATAGCACCCCGGTTGGACATGCACAAGAACCAGCCCTACCACACATAACCCAAACTCTCGCAGATTGTACCTCTACTGCGATGGAAAGAGAACCAGCTTCACCCAATCTAACCCCAACCCCAGCCGATAGTAACCCAGTTCCTGTTGACACAGCACCATCTCCACCATAGAACTCCCAAACAAGAGCAGTTAGTAAGGCAGCTCTAGTGCCCAAAGGGCCAGTACTATCACGGCGAACCCCAGCTCCACCAGTTAGTACGCCTATTCCCGTGGAGGAAGCACAACCAGCCAGTCGTAGTTTAGCATCTATCGCATTTGATGTTGTTAAATCGTATGTGCGTATCTTCCCATCTTGGAAATATTATACTAAAGATGAAGGAAAATGCCAGTTGCGGGTGTTTGTCCAGGAGTTATGTGTAAGTAGTGTTATTCATGGCAATTACTTTGCTTCGTCCCATACATCCTACCTCCGTGATGGTTATAATACAACAAATTTTCCCATTTTTCTCTATAGAGAAGGACCGATTTGGAAACTCAGGATGAGGTAACCTGTGCTAATACCTCTGCTATCTTCAAGAATGCTTGGTGGCAGTATCGGAATTACCTGAAGAAAACGTACTTCACCGGCAAAGAAACTCATCAAATTCCCTTACGTTCTCCTGAGACACATTTACTGGACGATGACTGGAAACGCCTTGTTCTGTACTGGTCCCGAACCAAGAATGTGGTAAGGTCTATGAGCTCATTTTCTATTTTTAAGTATTATATTCTTGTGTCTTACTGTACTCTGTGCATGTAGAACAAGTGCCTAAACCTGAAGAACAATTGTTCTATTTAAGATTCCACTGCTATCATAGTTCAAAAAAGTGCTAGGCGTTAATTGTGTGTTTTGCCACCACATTGCACTTTACTGACCAAAGCGCATGCTTATGCGCAGTTATGCACAGATTAAGCGTAGTTATGCGCAATGCATTTTGCCAACGCCTAGAGCCTAGGCGCGCTTAAGCGCTCGCTTAGGCGCGCCTTTTTTAACTATGATTGCTTTGCTCTTGTATCATTGTATTTACTCATACAAATTTATTTTTAAATTGAAGGATCCAATCGAAACTCCAATGGCATGGCAGGTATGTTCATGCATGTTTCTTTAACAGGTTTGCTCTTATCAATAGCTCTTTTGATTTCAATTTCAATTGTGTATACAGTTGACTTTCATATCATGCACATTACTAGCATCACAATAGAGCCAATAGTGTTGTTGTACATGTAGACCCGTGGTACCCATCTGAAATCTTGTTGTGCCGTGTAGTTTCCCACACTTTGTATTCTTTCACTGCTGCTTTGTCTTGAACTGATATGATTTGAACCGTGTCTCTATTTTTATTTGGAAAGACAATGAAGTGACCATAGGACATAGATATATGTTTGTTTGATGCTTTTATTATGTACTAGTACTTGGCAATAGAAGACTTGGTAGTTTAATCCTGTCCACCTTACTAATGAACTGGTTCACCGAAATGAGTTTCATATACTAGTACATGCTAAAATTGTTATGTGTCTGCTTGTTTCTTCTTTTAGAATGCTGACAGAATATTGGGGAAGAGTGCCTTATTAAGCAATGGTAAAGGAAGTAATGCAGATAAGGTTCAGGATAGTGACACATCCTTGTTGGTCTCCAACAAAGCTGATAAAATAGCTAAGGAAGACTATCTTGAAGATAGCGAGACAACCCCAAAGTCCTGTCTTGGTTTAGTATTCGAGTTACTGGCCACTACCGCTTGCACAAGCTATTCAAACTCACTGTCTAAATCAGTTCGGTTTCTTGAGTCTCAACTACAAGCTGAAAGACATCGATCAGTTGTGCTGCGACAAGAAGCGGAAGGACTACGGAAGTCCCTGGAGCATTCAGATGCATACTTTCTGGTGCAACAGCAAGCTTTGGAGGATTTTAGCGCCAAACAGGACAAAGCTAATCAGCTTGCTAAGCTTATTGCCAGCATGGTGGATACCCAGGATAACGTTTCTTGAGCTCTTCTGAAGTTGTTTCAGTTATACTCTTGTTTTGCTGCCGCGTTTATTTGCACTGGTGGCCAATTTTGACGGCCAAGTGTATGTAATATGCTTCTTTGTTCCCTATATTTGCACTGGTGGCGAACTTTGATGCCCAGTGGATGTAATATGTGCAATAGCGGTAATAGGCTAGCCTTAATTGCTTGCTTATTTATTTCCTTATTCTCTTGTTTAGTTGTTTGCTTGTAGTCACTGCAGTTCTTTTTCTGTGTTTTTTTAGTGGCCACAATAGCCTATTTTTGGCAACTAGGCCAAAATAATCATGGCAACACACGGACTGTTGTAACCATGGGCCTCCTGCAGGCCGTATGATACATGGGCCTTCGTTCGGCCGTAGGAGCATTGGCCTTCTATATGGGCCGTAGGATCCATCGGCCTTCTATACGGGCCTTAGGGATCAATGGGCCTTCTATACGGGCCTTAGGGATCAATGGGCTACGGGCCGTAGGGTCCATGGGCCTTCTACGGGCCATACTATCCATGGGCCTCATACGGGCCATAGGATCCATGGGCCTTCTACGGGGCGTATCATCATTTTGCTAATCATGGGCCGTACTATTCGTGGACCATAACGGGCCGTTAATAGGCTGTATTTGATAACTCTATGAAAAAAGCCCAACGGGTTTTTTGACATGAAAACGTCCCAATGTATTAACGGACCGCAAATGGGCCGACTGTAACGACGGGCTGAATTTGGCCCACAAGCAGAAAATGACAGTAATGGGCCGTATGTAACCGAATGCTGCAAATGAGCCCAAGAACCAATGGGCCCTGAGAAGGCCAAAAGATAACTTGGGTTGGAAACGGCCCAATGGAATAACGGGCCGTTAATGGGTATAAAATGATACACTGTTCATTACGGGCCAGTTTCACCACGGGCTGTTAATGGGCCAAGAGTTACAAAGGTCCTCATATGGGCCAAAAGAAGTCATGGGCCACACACACGGGCTGGAAGTTAAAACGGGCTGAATTAGATTGGACGGCCCAGATGACGCTACTGGGCCTAATTCGGATAGGGCGTAACGGGCCCTGGGTTAGCGGGCTATAAATGGGCTATATGTGAACAGGCCGTTAACAAGCTTTCTGTGGGCCGGCCCGCCACCTTTTGACCAAGTCAAACGGGCCGGCCTTTTCATAGGAATGGGCCTTTGTTGGGCCGTGCCACGTGTCGTCGTATCATAGGCGCCTTCGGTCCAATGAGCGGATGACATCTGTCCCAACGGTGAGCCGACACGTGTTTCCTCCAGCCAATGATGATTTTACACGTGGAAAATCCCCATTGGTCGGGGCTTTTAACGGGTTATCGGATCCAAAACCCGACCCGCTAGCTTAATGGTGTTCCGTTACGGTGGATGCCACGTGTCGGTCACCCTTGACGAAAGCAGTTCTGTGACGCGGGATTTATCGTCATGGAAGTGGACACTTCCGTGATGATAATTTTGTAATGTCATGGAACACTTCTACGACAGCACAGGTATGACTATCTTGATTCTGTCATAAATTTGTCATGGATGTACATGCATGACAAAAAACGTGACCTACTATGACAAACACGTATCATCACGTAAGTGTATTTTTTTTGTAGTGTTAACTGCGACCAGAACAACCCTTCCACTCCATGATCTTTCCAATCTTTGAAAAACTCGGTCGCATCAGTAGCACTCTTTGCCAAGTCCGCATATGCGTCTGCAGCACTCCGTAACTGATCCAGAGGGGCATACTTCGGATCTCCAAACTTCATCCGCAACAAAAAGGGCCTCCCAGCCGTGATATCTCCGGCTTCACGAAGCTCCTCCCTTATACCTCTAATTTCATAGAGAGTTTCCTTAGCCGCTTCCAAAGCCTTCTTTAGGTCGGCCGCTTTCGCTTGGCTTTCCTTTTCAAGGATCTCATATCGGCCGGCGGCATCTTTCAGCTCAACAACCATCTTGGCCATCTTATCTTCGCTCTGGCAATGAGCAGCCTGTTCGGCTTTTAACTCTTCGGCCGCCTTTAGGGCAGCCGCATCACTTCTCCCGGCTTGTTCCTTGGCTCGGGCAAGCTCCGCCTGAAGGGTCTCCACGGCAGCAGCCCCATCTGCAGTCATAGCATATTATAGATACTAGCATCATGCTCCTCTTAATATTTGCCGACAAGCTGAAAATACATACCCTGTGCCTCGTCAAGCCGCTTGTTCACAAGCGCGATGTCAACATCCGCCACGTCAAGTTGCCGCTTTAGTTCAGCAAAATCAGCAGTCTGGTCAGCCGCCGGACCCTCAGCCACCTGCACATAATGCAGTGCAATCATTACCTGGGACTATGATCCTCTGTTTGCCGCATCGGGATGGCAACAGAGTCTCAGGGGCTACTATCTATACAGAGCACACTCAGCATGTGCGGTACCATCAAAAATATACATGTATATTACTTTGGTACCTCAAAGCCTCTTAGCAGGCTCGTAAAAGCTTCATTCAAACCGCTTTTGGCAGATAAAATCCTCTCAACCACCGTACCCATTAAGGTATGAGGCGCCTCTGAGATAGCCGATTGCTCCAGAAGACCCATCAGTGTGTCCGGTCGCGTGCCAGACAATCCCGGACTCTTCTGTTGCTCTCCTTGGGAGCCGAATACTCTAGACTTTGGGCAGCCGAAGTGTTAACTTCTGGCCTTGGCGGATCAGGAGAAAGCTTCCGTGACGACACCTCGGGGTCGTCAGCCCCATTTGGCGGGGAGGTAGGAGGAGGCGTTTCGCTCTCCATCATCTCCGAAAGAAGATCCCCCGAAGGCGAACTCTGTGGAGAAGGGCTACGAGCCAGACTGCAAGATATATGTCTCGGTTATTATTCTCAGAGATAAAACAGGATATATTTACCAAAGTACTTTTGGTTCACTTACAGCTCGGTTGAGGGCTGGTCCCCTTGCGGGCGCTGTACGAAAAGGACGCCCTCTAAGGCAGGGCCCCCTGGCAAAGGTATCTACCCTCGTTTGGAAGCCTCCGTTTCCAAGTCTTTAGTGGCGGCCCTTTTCTTCCCGTGAGGAGAGGGGATTTTAGATTCACCTCCCAGATTATCCTCCCTCGCGGAGGCACTTACTCCCACGGTTTGGATGTGTAAGGTATGAAGCCTGCCTTTGGCTTCTCTATTCCTCCCTTCATCTTCTCCTGATGGCACCTGATAGGGTGCGCGCTCAAGCATCCTGGTTAATAAAGGATCCGGTGAGCCTTCGGGAAGGGGGGCCGAACACCTGATCCTCTCCGCATTCCTTATCCAGTCCTGGCAGAGAGCAATTTTTCAGAATGATATTGTGACAAATAAAAAGACAGCATTGTAACGCCCCAGATCCGATGCGCCAGGTGTCTTCCAGTTATTCGTCGTTTTTGCCATGTCATTTGCTTGCGTGTTGCATTTTGCCATGTCATCATCTGCATTTCATCTGCATGTTTTTCAAAACTTGCATCCGTTCGGGTCCCACCGGTTCTCTCCGTTGTCCGTTCGGAGTCCAGACCACTCGCACGTCCGCGCACCCGCATGCCTCGCCCGCATTCCTGCAGTCCTGCTCGCCAGCGCCGAGTCAAGTACGAGCCCCTGCTCGCTCCATCACACTCACTGCAGCCCTACCGCTAGGTCCCGCCCAGCACTCGCCTCACCGCGCTGCCCCTTGCTGCACCCACGCGCACAAGCATGATCGTCAGTTTTCGCACCCCGCCGTTGTTCTGCTGCACCTGTAGCCGCTGCGTTGCTCGCCGTCGTCGCCGGTAAGTTGCTGTGCATCCATGGCTCCTAGACCGGGCCTTTGCCTGTTCAAATAGTGTAGCGACCCTCTCTGAACACAAGCATCACAGCTAGCGCAGTGGCTACTGCAGATCGTGCCAACACAAGAGGTCTTGGGGTCAAATCCCGGGGTGCCCCCAATTCTTTTGCCCCTGTTTTGTTTTTTTTTTCAGTGTGCACACCCATAGCCAGTTGGGCCCGATTCCACTTCTGGGCCGCTGCACTCTAATGCTTTTGGCCCGTGCATATGTTTTTCCCAGTCTGTGTATTTTAGCATTTTTCCAATGCGATCTTAATTACAGAAAATGCCCCTGTTTTGTATTGTTAATAACTAAATATGCATGCATCCAAATTAAACAAACTATATATGTAAAATGCTTAGAATTTCATCTAGTTTCACAATATGCAGCTTTCATCCATGCTAAAAATGTTTAATTTTCTGTTTGCCTTAATTTGCTCAAATGACATGCTAAAATGACTTATTTCATAACTAAATAATCGTAGCTCGGAATTAAATGTTCTTTATATGTAAATGGGCTAGAAAAATGCCTAGTTTAACATGGTGCACTTTATTTTCCTGTTTAACAGCAATAAAATATGTTTTAGGGCAGAACAGTACCAAATTCGAAATATGGACATGAGGATTTTTCGGAATTGTTGTTTGTTGTTCCGGCCTCATTTAAACTTGCCTAAATAGTTAGTTTACTTATGCTTCACCTCTTGCCATATTTAACAACATTTAATATTGTTGGGTACAAAACCGAGAGAGAACTAAATAATTGATGTGGTGTTTCGTCAATATGCAACTCGTTGCATATTGAGCTCCACTTAATTTGTAGTGTTGTTTGTTGCACTTTGCCATGCCATGCTCTTTAAACCAGACATGCATCATACTTGGTTGTGCATCATGCCATGTTTATGGTTGTGTGTTTACCATGTTGTTTGTTTCTTTCCGGTGTTGCTTCTTAGTTCCGGTAATGTTGCGTTTGTGAGGATTCGTTCGACTACTCCCGTTCGTCTTCTTCATGGACTCGTTCTTCTTCCTAGCGGGATTTCAGGCAAGATGACCGTTACTCTGGATCTCACTACTATCATTGCTATGCTAGTTGCTTCGTTCTATCACTGTGTTGCGCTACCTATCCCTTGTTTATCAAGCCTCCCAAATTGCCATGTCAGCCTCTAACCTTTTACCCTTCCTAGCAAATCGTTGCTTGGCTATGTTGCCGCTTTGCTCAGCCCCTCTTATAGCATTGTTAGTTGCAGGTGAAGTTGAAGATTGCTCCATGTTGGACAAGATTACGTTGGGATATCACAATATCTCTTATTTAATTAATGCATCTATATACTTGGTAAAGGGTGGAAGGCTCGGCCTTATGCCTGGTGTTTTGTTCCACTCTCGCCGCCTTAGTTTCCATCATACCGGTGTTATGTTCCTTGATTTTGCGTTCCTTACGCGGTTGGGTGATTTATGGGACCCCCTTGACAGTTCGCTTTAAATAAAACTCCTCTAGCAAGGCTCAACCTTGGTTTTACCATTTGCCTACCTAAGCCTTTTTCCCTTGGGTTTCCGGAGCCCGAGGGTCATCTTTATTTAATCCCCCCCCCCCCGCCCCCCGGGCCAGTGCTCCTTCGAGTGCTGGTCCGAAACGGGCAGACTGCGGGGCCACCATGGGGCAACTCGAGGGCTGGTTTTACTCGTAGGCTGACCTATCTGGTGTGCCCTGAGAACGAGATATGTGTAGCTCCTATCGGGATTTGTCGGCACATCGGGCGGCTTTGCTGTTCTTGTTTTATCATTGTCAAAATGTCTTGTAAACCAGGATTCCGAGACTGATCGGGTCTTCCTGGGAGAAGGAATATCCTTCGTTGACCGTGAGAGCTGGTGATGGGCTAAGTTGGGACACCCCTGCAGGGTATAAACTTTCGAGAGCCGTTCCCGCGGTTATGTGGCAGATGGGAATTTGTTAATATCCGGTTGTAGAGAACTTGACACTTGACTCAATTAAAATGCATCAACCGCGTGTGTAGCGGTGATGGTCTCTTTTCGGCGGAGTCCGGGAAGTGAACACAGTTTTGGGTTATGTTTGACGTAAGTAGGAGTTCAAGATCACTTCTTGATCATTGCTAGCTTCACGAACGTTCCGTTTGCTTCTCTTCTCGCTCTTATTTGCGTATGTTAACCACCATATCATGCTTAGTCGCTGCTGCAACCTCACCACTTTACCCCTTCCTTACCCATTAAGCTTTGCTAGTCTTGATACCCATGGTAATGGGATTGCTGAGTCCTCGTGGCTCACAGATTACTACAACAACAGTTGCAGGTATAGGTCATGCGATGATCTTGACGCGAGAGCGATGTTACTTGTTTTGAAGATTCTTCTTCTGCTTCTTCTTCGATCAGTGGATAGGTTCCAGGTCGGCAGCCTGGGCTAGCAGGGTGGATGTCGTTTGAGTTTCTGTTTGTGTTTCATCCGTAGTCGGATGTTGCTCTTATGTATGGTGTTAATGTATTTGTGTGGCATTATGTGCCTCTTGTATGTGTCCCCAACTATTATGTAATGGTATGATGTAATGATATCCACCTTGCAAAAGTGTCTTGTAACACCCTCGATGCGACTATATCTCCCACGTGTTGAATCACGACTTAGAGGCATAACCGCATTGAAAGCAATGTCGCAAGTGAGGTAATCTTCACACAACCCATGTAATACATAAGGGGAAAAGATACATAGTTGGCTTACAATCGCCACTTCACACAATTACATGAATAAAGCATTACATCATCCAGATACAATCAAGGTCCGACTACGGAACCAAAATAAAAGAAGAACCCCAAATGCGACAAAGGTCCCCGATCGACCCCAACTGGGCTCCACTACTGATCAACTAGAACGAAACAACACAAAGGGCAAGATCTTCATCGAGCTCCTCCTTGAGCTTGGTTGCGTCACCTGCTCGGTAACATCGACACCTGCAAACTGGTTTTGGAAGTATCTGGTGAGCCACGAGGAATCAGCAATCCCATTACCATGGGTATCAAGACTAGCAAAGCTTAATGGGAAAGGAAGGGGTAAAGTGGTGAGGTTGCAGCAGCGACTAAGCATATATGGTGGCTAACATACGCAAATGAGAGCGAGAAGAGAAACAAAGGAATGGTCGTGAAGCTAGCAATGAACAAGAGGTGATCCTGAACACCTACTTACGTCAAACATAACCCAGAAACCGTGTTCACTTCCCGGACTCCGCCGAGAAGAGACCATCACGGCTACACACATGGTTGATGCGTTTTAATTCGGATCAAGTGTCAAGTTATCTACAACCGGACATTAACAAATTCCCATCTGCCACATAACCGCGGGCACGGCTCTCGAAAGTTTATACCCTGCAGGGGTGTCCCAACTTAGCCCATGACAAGCTCTCGCGATCAATGAAGGAATAGACCTTCTCCCAGGAAGACCCGATCAGTCTCGGAATCCCGGTTTACAAGACATTTCGACAATGGTAAAACAAGACCAGCAAAGCCTCCCGCTGTGCCGACAAATCCCGATAGGAGCTGCACATATCTCGTTCTCAGGGCACACCGGATGAGCAAGACGTCGGGTTGGCATAGACCCTGGTTGCCCAGGGGGCGCCAGACATCGCTCGGTTTGGACCAGCACTTAGACAAGCACTGGCCCGGGGGGGCTAAAATAAAGATGACCCTCGGGTTGGCCGACCCAAGGGAAAGGGATAGGTGGTGGTGAGGCAAATGGTAAAACCAAGGTTGGGCCTTGCTGGACAAGTTTTATTCAAAGCAAACTGTCAGGGGGGTCCCATAAATCACCCGACCGCGTTAGGAACGCAAAATCCGGGAACATAACACCGGTATGACGGAAACTAGGGCGGCAAGAGTGGAACAAAACACCAGGCATAAGGCCGAGCCTTCCACCCTTTACCAAATATATAGATGCATTAAAAATATAAGAGATATTGTGATATCCCAACCAAAATCATGTCCACCATGGAGAAATCTTCAACTTCACCTGCAACTAGCAACGCTATAAGAGGGGCTGAGCAAAAGCGGTAACATAGCCAAACAGTGGTTTGCATAGGAAAGGTGTCAAAGGTTAGAGGTTCATGGCAATATGGGATGGCTGGACAAAAAGGCAATAGGTAGCGCATCATAGCGAAAGAACGAGGCAACTAGCATAGCAATGATAGTAGTGAGATCCAGGGTAGCGGTCATCTTGCCTGAAATCCCGCAAGGAAGAAGAACGAGTCCATGAAGAAGACGAACGGGAGTAGTCGAATGAATCCTCACAATCGCAACATTACCAGAACTAAGAAGCAACACCGGAAAGAAACAAACAACATGGTAAACATACAAGCATAAATATGGCATTATGCACAATCAAGTATGATGCATGTCCGGGTTTAATGAGGCATGGCATGGCAAAGTGCAACAAACAATACTACAAGTTAAGTGGAGCTCAATATGCAATGAGTTGCATATTGACGAAACACCACGACAAGTTATTTAGTTCGATCTCGTTTATGTACCCAACAATATTAAATGTTGATTAACATGGCAAGGGGTGAAGCATAACAAAACTACCTACCTAGGCAAGTTTAAATGAGGCCGGAAACAACGAACAACAAGTCCGGAAAATCCTCATGTGCGTATTTTAGAAATGGTACTGTTCTGCCTAAACAATATTTTAATGTTGTTAAACAGGGAAATAAAGTGCACCATGTTAAACTAGGCATTTTTCCACCCCATTTACATATAAAGAACATTTAAAATGGAGCTACGGTTATTTAGTTATGAAATAAATCATTTTAGCATGGCATTTAGCAAATTTAAACAAACAGCATTTAAACATTTTAAACATGGATGAAAGTGGGATATTATTAATCTACACAAAATTCTAAGCATTTTACATGTTAAAATCATTTTAATCCGATGCACGGTTAATGAGTTATTAAATGCATGAAGTTTAGGGTCCAATCTGTAAAACTGAAAATCACCGGATAATGCTAAAATCGCAAATCTGGAAAAAAAATGCTATCGGGCCGAAACTGCAGCCTGGCCCAACAGGAGAAAAAAAAGGGGGGGGGGCGCTGGGGCTGCTCACATCGGGCCAACAGGCCGGCTGGCTTGGGGCTGGGCCTTGGAGCAGAGCAAGCTGGCCCGGCTGGGTCTGTGGAGGGAGTCGGCTGGGGGGGCGCAACCGGGCCTTGCTGGAGTGCGATCGAGGCCTCATGTCCACGCGTGCGCGGTCAACGCACGCGGTCGAGCGTTCGTTCCCGAGCTGTTCTGTTCGTTTCTGAAGAAGGAACACCGCAGCAGGGAACAGCGGCGCTGGAGCTCGCGACGGGAAGCAGGGGACGCAGGGCGGCGGCAGGGACTTGGCGCGGACGACGGCAGGGAGGGCGGAGGCCGTCGGGAACCGATTCCCGGCGGTGGGGGCTGAATCCGGCGAGGCAAGGTCCTGGCGGCGGCGAATTTGCCGGTGTCGGGGACGAGGCGCGGGAGAGCAGAGGGCCTGCGAGGCGGCGCAGCGAACGAGGCCTGGCGAGGGGCGGAGCTTGACGGATCCAGTCGCGGGACACCAGTGTGCTGGGTCACCGGAACGGCACGGAAGCGACCGGCGACGAAGCTTGGGGCGGCATCCATGGCGCTGTTGCTGTAACCTGAAGAAGGGAGGGAGAGAGAGATTCAGAGAAAGAAGGAAGAGAAGGAGGGACCGAGGGAGAGGGCGCGGGGGCTCATCTGCTGGACTGGATGGCTGAAGGGGCGCTCGCGAGAGGAGGCGGAGCTCCGGACTGCTGCTGCTGCTTGGGTGGCTGGCAACCACCGGCGAGGCAGAGGCGCGGGGACAAGGAGGCACAGCCTCGTGCGTTTCCTTGGGCGCGCGGGCTTGGGAGAAGGAGATCGAGCTCCTGGTTGCTGCTGGTCGAGGAGGGCCGAGGGGATCTCTGGTTGGTGGGGATCGGTAGATGGGTGGATCGACGGGACTGGGTGGCAGGGAAGATCGAGGAAGGAGGAGGCTGCGGTGGGATTGGCCGATGGGGAAATCGAGGAGGATTCGGAGGAGTGGCGGCGGCGTGGGGATGGATGGGACATGATCCCTAGATTTTAGGGTTTGACTGCTTATATATAGCGAGTGGGTAGGCTTAGGGTCATTTGGTCCCTTCGATTAAAATTGGACGGTCGCGAAAAATAGGCTAGGGAGTCCAAATAAGAAAACATGAGACGTTTTGTAGACGTTAGGGAATGATCCGGACCCAACGGTAATGACTGTCCGGGTCGGGTTCAGGGGAGTTTCGGACACGCACGCGAGGGGTCTGAGTAAAATGTACAGAGGGTCAAACGGTCAGACAAGAGGGACCCAACAACCTGGTTGGTCTCGGAATGGTCCACAAAAGCAAGGGGGGGCGCGGCAACTACGAGCGGATGCAAGTTTTAAAATATGACGGCAACGGAGTGCTGATGCAATGCGAATGATGCGATGATGAAATGCAAGACATGAACAAAAATGCAAAACGAAAGACAAAAACCCAACCACGGAGAAAATAAAATATCGCATCTCTGGAAAAGGCAGGAGTTGGAGTTACGAATATGGAAAGCTACAACCGGGGCGTTACAACACTCCACCACTACGAGAGGATCTCGTCCCGAGATCTAGGATGGCACCGGAGGAAACGGAAGAGAAAGAGAAGAGGTAAAACTAAGTTGCTTCTTTGACCAATGAATGAAAACCAAAGAACCTTGAGAGGTTGAACAAATTGAAAGAAAACGAAACAACGGAGATGACCAAGATTGCAAACAATTCGTTGGGCAAGAGGAACAAGGAACATGATGAGAACCAAGAGGTTGCAAAGACATGAATCAAGAGTTTCACGAACGACAAGAATATGACCACCTCGGTATAATGAGATAGCCAAAGAACAAGAATGACAGAATTTGGACAGCACTCCGGTAGAAAAGAGAAGAAAACTTGATGAGATGAAAAGATATTGAAGAGATGATACAACAGTCCAGTTAAATGGATAAGAATGAAAAGAACACGATGCTCACAATACGAGATGATGAGTGAAAAGAGCAACATCACAATGCCTCCGGAAGAAAGAATAGAAGATAGATCATAGGAATAACAGAATGGAGAAGAAAATGCCAACTTCTGCCACAAATGATCTTGGAAAGCACCCTTCCAAGAAGGTTAGAATGGAGTTGTTAGAAAACCAACAACGAAAAGAACAAGCTTGTTGTGGGCTTATGGAACACATCTCAAAATGATGAGGTGACAACTGGCCACTAATGGAAACAATTGATTGGTTGAGATCAATGAAGATAAGAGAAACCTCTTCCACCAAGATGAGAAGAAGAAAATTGGATCATAGATAAGCACCACAAATAGCAGCATTCCTTAGGGAAGGCTTTAGGTGAAATCTATACCCAAGATAACTCCATGTCGGGGGTTGGATGCGACATATGCCAACGGGTGGCTTATCATGGTGGGGCGAGTAGAACGTCGCCGGTGCCTGGAAACGGGATGAGGCGCAGACATGCGCGCCGGCGAATCTTACCCAGCTTCGGGGCTCTCCGGGGAGATAACACCCCTACTGCTGCTCTGCGGGGTCTCCGCATGATCACTAAGGTATGATAGTACAATGGTGCTCCTTGAGCTGTTTCGGGAGGCAGGAGGGAGCAAGGCTAGCTCTCTCCCTTGGTTTGTTATGTGTCTGAATCTATCCAGCGCCGAACCCTTTACATGGGTGCCCCGGGGGGTTTATACAGGCCTACCCCCCGGGGGTACAATGGTAATCTGACTGGGCGTGGCCCCCAGCCGTCAGTCTCTCTCGCAGTCGTCTCCCCTGCCGGCTTCTGGGGCCCGCTGTCTGGCGGGCCCCGCGGACAGGCCGAGCACTGTGCGACGCCCCTGGTGACACAGGCTTGGTCATGGGGTCGTGGGAACAGTGTCGCCATCTATCAGGCGATCGCTGTCGCCACTCCCCGTCCAATCTGGTTTATGGCTTCTGGGGCCCTGACTGGGAGGCGGCCGACTTCGGGGAGGCCGACTCCCGCAGGGCCGTCTTCGGGCTCTCCGGCCATCTTCTTCTCTCTCACTGACAGGGGGCCCGGCGATCCTCGGGCCGTACAGGCCGCCGTCGTGGGCACAGTGCCTTGTGTACTATGGCTGAAGTCAGGGGAGGCATGGCAACAGTGTCGCGCCTCACCGGAGATCTCCCGGTGATACGGCTCACTGCAGCCATGCCTTCCTCCCGTGGGCTTGAGGGGACGGCCACGTCGGGGCCATACCCTGCGTCGGTCTTCGTGAAAGGTCGCGGGCCGACTCTCATAGTCGGCCCCCTGAAAGGTCGCAAGCCCGAAGTCGGCTTGTTTCAGAGTCGCCGTCTAAGGACTCGGCTTCCTCGAAGGTCGCCAGCTGGGACTCGGCCTTCTCGAAGGTCGCCAGCTGGGACTCGGCTGAGGGGCGCGGCCTGCCCCGATGTCTTGAAAGATCTTGGGTCCCGGGTCAGCCTACCCGTGGCCCATTCCTCCGACAGTAGTCCCCGAAGCTGGTGAAGTCGGACTGGCTCCGCGAGGAGCCGCCGCTCGTAAGTCGTGGCGGGAAATGGGCGGCGTATCGGTTACGCTTCCCTGCCATTATTGAGGCGGTCCTATCGCACGGCGCCACGTGGAGGCGATAGTCTGCCTGCCCACTCGCGTGACAGGATGGGCCACTAGGTGGGGCCCGCCACTACCGCGCCTCGGCTCCCGAGCAGATCCGCTGTGGCCGAGGGCGGTTGGCATCCCCACGTCGTTACTGCGCGGTAACTTCGTGGGGGGTTAATCGTGGGCGGCGTGGGGCCGCGGGCGCAGTTAATCCCCACGTCGCCCCCTCGGCTTCTCAGCCCGTTGGGCTATAAGTAGGCAGGAGGGAGCGGGGCGGCAATGTACGCACACCTTCTCCCCCGCTCTCCTGCCCTTCCTTCCTCCTTCACCGCAAGCCACGACTCTCTTCCTCCGCCGCGAGCCAAGGCTCCCCTCCTCGCCGGCGATGAGTTCTTCTTCCGCCGCGCCCCCCACCCCGCGCTCCGGCGTGTGGGATGGTTCGGACGTGGAGGCGGAGGACATCGAGTTCCTTCGCCGGACACGCCGCCTCCCGAGCGCGGACTTGGTGCAAGCCCGTCCCGCGCCGGCGGGAGAGATCCAGCCCGCGCCGGCGGAGGGCGAGCGGGTCATCTTCCGCTCGCATCTCATGCGCGGGCTGGGGCTTCCGGCGAGCGGATTCTTCCGCTCGTTTCTCGAGTTCCACAGCCTGCAGCCGCACCACCTCACCCCCAACGCGGTGGTGCTTCTCTCCGCCTTCGCCACCCTGTGCGAAGGCTACATCGGCGTTCTCCCCACCCTCGAGCTGTGGGGGGAGTTCTTCTCTTCAAAACTTGGCACCCAGGCCGCCGGCACGCCGGCTCAGTGCGGCACCTACATCGCGGTGCGGCGCACGACGGCCGACAATCCTTTTCCGCCCATCCCGCTGGTGAAATCGGTGAAGATGTGGCAGAAGTCTTATTTCTACGTGAAGAACATCTCCACCGACGGCGACTGGGTCAATCTGCCGCCTTTCGACCCCGAGCCGCTAACTGGCCGGCTGGCCAGTTGGTCCCATCGGTCCAAATCACTTTCGCCCTCCGAAGCCGGCGCCGTGGCGCGACTCCGAGTCATGCTGCAGTCGGAGGGGCTCGTTGCCTCCGATCTTCTGGCCGCCTTCGTGGCGCGCCGAGTTCTTCCGCTCCAGGGTCGGCCTCACCTCATCTGCCAGATGAGCGGCCGCCACGATCCGAGCCGGCTGTGCACCAAGGACATGCCGCGTGGGGAGGTGGCGAACTTGGTGAACCACATCGCCCACTGCGGGTTCACGGAGGAGTGGCGGTTCGGCAAGGAGCCGTACTCGCGCGACAACCCCCCTCCAATGGTGAGTTACATCCGTCGGTAGTTCGATCTTGTTTGCGTCTGACTTCGAACTCTGACTATTGCTGACGACCCTCGAGCAGAATCCCCTCACAGCACCCGCAGCCGGCGCCATCAGAGAACCTCGCGATTACGTCCCAGATCGCGAGGCCAGCGACGTTGACGACCACGACTTGGGGGCCACGGCGCTGGAGGCCGACGCCGAAGGCGGCGGAGAGGGGGCAGACGACGGCCTCAGGCCGTCGGCAACCTTTGCCGACTGGCCCGAGGACGACGTCGACACGGAAGTCGTCCCGCGCCGCCAGCCGAGGGCCGGTCCCTCCAGCCAAGCCGGCGCGAAGAGGCGTCACGCCAGGCCGAGTGCGCCCGGCGGCAAGTCGAAGAAGTTCAAGGGAGCCGCCGCCGTGACCAAGCGGGAGGAGGCGGCCGCGAAGGCCAACCGCTTCCGGAAGGAAGTGAGAAGGCCGCCACTGGTTTCTTCGTAAGTCCTTTACTCTTTCATTTTCTTGCTGAATCTTTATCCGACTCTTGTTTGATCTTCCCTCCAATCTTCTCCAGAGCTCCCCTCTCCCTTGAGAGAGCCGCCGTCCCCTCCATCACGGGGTCGGTGGAAACGTCCGCCAACACTCGGCGGATTGATCCCGCCGCCGACCTTCGGGAGGCGACGGAACGGAACGCGCGGGAGAAGCGCGAGGAGGAGGAGGCCGACCGCCTGGAGAAGGCGGAGGCCGAGAAGGCGGCCGCCAACGCCCAGCGACGTCTGGAAGAGGCCGAGACCGCGGCTGCAGCGAAGCGGCATGCTGAAGAGGCCGTTCGTCGCCGAGCGACGATGCTCGTCCCCCCGCTGTCGTCGGTGCCGCCGGCTCACGAGTTCACGGGGCAGACCGGGGAGGTCGGCACCGCGAACCCTCTCACGGAGGAGGGCGGCGACATCTCAGGCTCGGATACTCACGCGCCGCCTCCGCCGCCCCCGCCGCCTCCGTCTTCGAGGCCGCATGGCAAACAGCCGGTGGACCCGCAGGATCCTCCGACCGCGGACGACGCCGAGGCACAGCTGCTTCTTCAAGTCGCCGTGCCGATGCGCCGCCGGATTGAGAGGACGAGCTCAGCGCCGCGAGCTCGGGAGACTGGCGCCGCAAGTTCGGCGAATCTGGACATCAAGGCTTCTAGTGCCGCGCCCACCGGCTGGCTGCGGGGAGGCGGCACCGGCCCACTGAACCAGGCCCTCCTGGACGTCCAGTCGAAGCTGCGCGAAGAGGGCGACGCCCTCCAACTCTGCACCAGAGCGCATCTGGCCCTTCGGACCTCCGTACAGGTATGTTTCGTTTCTTCTTTTGATTTTTGTCTTCTTCTGTGGGGGCGCGCCAGCGCACCCACTGGGTGTAGTCCCTGAGTTCGGTTCCGGCTGCTGAGCAGGCGGCTCGGAACTCCTTCTGGCGAGCTTCGAAGACTAACTTTTACTTTGCCGGCCTTGCAGGAATACCACAATCTCCGCACCGCTGCCTTCAACCGCAACGTTGAAGAGATGAAGAAACGGACCGCCGATCTGACGGAAAGCCGAGGTGAGCTAATTCTTCCTTCTTCGTGGGGGCGCGCTGGCGCACCCGCGGGCTGTAGTCCCCGAGATTCGGGCCGACTGCTGAGCAGTCGGGCCGGATCTCCCCGGCGACCTGTCTTCCTTCTTCTCCGCGGGGGCGCGCTGGCGCGCCCACGGGCTGTAGTCCCCGAGATTCGGGCCGACTGCTGAGCAGTCGGGCTGGATCTCCCCGGCGACCTTCCTTACTTATGACGTTCTTGTCTTTTTACTTCGATCTTCAGGCGCCAATGCCACCCTCCAAGAGCAGCTGGGCGAGGCCAACACCGCACGCCGCGCCAAGGAGGAGGAGTGCGACAAGCTCGTCCAAGAGCGCGACCTGCTGGCGACGCAGCTGGCCGAGCAGAAAGAGCAGCTCCGGAAGGCGCAGGAAGACGCCAAGTCGCGGGAAGATGCCCTCATATCCGAGTTCGAGGTCGAGCGCTCCGCCTGGACCGACCGGGAGGAGATGCTGACTTCCGGCTACCACGAGCTCGAGGACGTCGTCAATGGTAACTCTTTTTTCTCTTCTTTGGTCTTCCGACTCTGTGTCGGGCTGATTTCTGATTTTTCTGACTGTCTTCTTTTCCTGTCTTGGCAGACTTCTTTCCCGGCCACTCGCAAGCCGTCCCTCTGGCCATCGAGGCGGCTCGGGAGGAGCGGAGGGCGAAGGGCGAAGTGATTTCTGCCAACGCCCCCCGAACCATCGACGAGCAGCTCCTGAGTATCGAGGTTCGTCTTCGTCCTGCGCACCGTCTGCTGCGCCGTCTTCAGCGTGCCGGCGCCCAAGTGGTTGCCGCCCTGTGGCCGGAGGTGCCGACTCTGCGCACCGCCAGCCGGACGGCCGACTGGCTGGAGGTCGCCGCCGATCGCTTCGAGGCTTGGAGGGGCTCCTCGGCCCGTGCCGGAGCACGCCGGGCCTTGGAGTTCGTCAAAGGGTGGTATCCGGGGCTGGACCTGGACCGCCTGGCCGCGTTCCGGTCAGAGGCGCAGGCCGAGCTGGAGGCCATAGAAGGCGCCCTTGTCGAGCGCGCGGCGGCGATCGCCGAGTACACGAACACCAGTGTCTTTGTGCCC
Source organism: Triticum dicoccoides (assembly GCF_002162155.2). NCBI lineage: Eukaryota > Viridiplantae > Streptophyta > Magnoliopsida > Poales > Poaceae > Triticum > Triticum dicoccoides. Next base: position 129,380,475 of record NC_041385.1, read on the forward strand.
GAGCGGACCAAAGGCGGCGAGGAGGTACCGCCGGAGTGGTTCGGGATGCACCCGGAGTGCGAGGAGGACTCAGCGGAGGTGATCGGCTCCAGCGCCGAGGAGGAGGACGAGTCGGAGGACGGAGGCGAGGAGGAGGCGCCGGAGGACGAAACAGGCGGCCAGCCTCAGCCTGATCGCGCCTCCAGAAACGAGCCGCAGAAGGACAAGGCGACTGTCGCCGGAGGCGACCAAGCCGAGACCGCCCCGCCGACTGCCCCGACGTCCGACACCGCCGCCACCTCCGACCCTCCGACTCCGGAGGCCGCCCCCTAGAGTGCTTCAGTTTTACCTGTCTCTTTTGTTCTTTAAAACCTTGTCAGTTTCGAACAATTCCACCCGCGGGGTGTATTCGGCCAAGGGCCTTATGTAAATATTTATCTACTTTCCGCCTTTCCTTGCTTTTTGTTTCTTTAGACTTTTTCCTTTGCCGCCTTCCCTTAGTCGCCGTCTTGCCGGCTGGGCGGCCGCTCTGCGGTCCGCCGCCGGGTCAAGTGCGTAGCTTCTTTAGGGAGGCAAGTACTTAGTCGTTTAGAATATCTTAGCAAGTTGGTTAGAAACCGACAGGCCGACTATTCGAGAGTCGGCTATCTTTGATGAAAATTGAGACGGCGAGCCGACTGCCCGCGAGTCGGCTCGGTAAGGGGAGGCTGGTAGCCGGCTTGGGCTACGCGTAGCTCTTAAGTCCTTAGCCATTTTTCATATGTGCGCTCGTTCTTGCTTGTCCCCTGCCCACCGCCAGTCGCTCTGCGAGCTGCGGCTTTCGGCAGGAGACGGCTTTGAGCGCAGCACATTACTTGTCTGACTTCAGGGAGCATTTTGTAGCGCAAGATGGCGAGTCCCCGGGTCGACTAGTCGGACCCGGTGCCAGACAATATGATAAAAGGGAAAAGCATATTCGCAAGCGTAATCCATATCATACAGATAATCAAAAAGGCAGTCCCCGAGCTCGTCCCGGGGGGCCTAAGGTCTTAGTACTTAATACAAAAGAGGGTAGCGCGATACATACTGCATCAACTGTAAAATCTCCGAAGAAGATTCGCGTTCCACGGGCGCTCTGTTTCTTTGCCAGAGTCGTCCCTCTTGCGTGCTCGAGGCTTTTGAGCGTCGATCAAATAGTAGGCGTCATTCCCTAGCACCTTGCTGATGATGAAGGGACCTTCCCAAGGCGCCGACAACTTGTGCTGGCCGGCTGTTCTCTGAATCAGCCGGAGCACAAGGTCGCCCTCTTGGAATGATCTTGGCTTGACCTTGCGATTGTAGTATCTGCACAGACTCTGCTGGTAGATGCCGGACCGACTGAGTGCCAACAGTCGGCCCTCTTCCAGCAGATCGACACCGTCTTGGCGTGCTTCTTCAGCCTCCTCTTCGGTGTACATGGAGACTCGCGGGGAGTCGAACTCTATATCCGTCGGGATGACGGCCTCGGCACCGTAGACGAGGAAGAAAGGCGTGAAGCCGGTTGACTTGTTTGGGGTCGTGCGCAGACTCCAAAGGACGGCAGGCAGCTCTTCGACCCAACAGCCGGCCGAGCGCTCGAGTGGTTCGACCAATCGAGGCTTGATGCCGGACAAGATGAGGCCGTTGGCTCGTTCCACCTGGCCGTTTGACTGCGGATGGGCAACGGACGCTAAGTCCAGTCGGATGCCTTGCGTCGCGCAGAAACGAGCCAAGGCGCCCTTGGCGAAGTTGGTGCCGTTGTCTGTGATGATGTTGTGCGGTATGCCATACCGCACTGTGATGTCGGCAATGAAGGTCACTGCTGTGGGCCCGTTTAATTTCTTGATGGGCTTTGCTTCTACCCACTTGGTGAACTTGTCCACTGCGACAAGCAAATGAGTTAGGCCGCCTCGGGCCGTCTTGAATGGTCCCACCATGTCCAGGCCCCAAACTGCGAAGGGCCAGGCAATGGGGATTGTCTTCAGCGCGGAAGCCGGCTGAAGGGGCTTGGAGCGGAACATCTGGCACCCCTTGCATTTTTTGACTAACTCTTTAGCGTCTTCCAGGGCGGTTGGCCAAAAGAAACCGTGCCGGAAGGCTTTGGCCACGAGTGCCCTTGAAGCTGCGTGGTGGCCGCACTCGCCCTGGTGGATGTCTCTGAGGATCGCTTGGCCTTGCTCTGACTCTACGCAGCGCTGGTGGACGCCAGTGACACTGCGCCTGACTAGCTCTCTGTTGACTATGGTGTAGGATGCTGCTCAGCGTTGCACTTGCCGAGCCAGGGTCTCGTCTGCTGGTAACTCCTTGTTTACTAGGAACTTGAGGATGGGCTGCGCCCATGAAGGTGCTGCTATCTCTTCAACTGCTACCACAGCGACTTGGACAAGGGTGGCTGGGCTGGGAGGTGGCGGGCTGGAGTCTGCCGCCACTTGCTGGATTGGGAGAATCTCTGGGCCGACTGGGGCAGCTCCCGGGCCGACTGGCGCAGTCCCCGGGCCGGGCTTGGAAGTTCCTGGGCCGACTGGCGCAGTCCCCGGGCTGAGCTCTGGAATCCCCGGGCCGACTGGCGCAGTCCCCGGGCCGACTGTGGCTTTCTTGAGGTCGCTTGCTGGGGCCTTGGAGTCGGATCCGACTATTTCTGGCGGAGCCGGCACGAAGATGGAGTCGGATTCTGGTGAAGGCTTGATAGACGGCTTGAGGAGGCGCTGAAGGGCGACGCCAGAAGGTATTGCCTGGCGGGTGGAGCCGACTCGTGCCAAGGCGTCTGCTTGATCGTTGTCGTTTCTCGGCACGTGAAGGAATTCGCACCCCTCAAAATATCCGCTGAGTTGCTGCACCAGGAAGCGGTAGCTCGCCATGTTTGCGTCTTTGGCGTCCCAGTCGCCAGATGATTGTTGGATCACCAAGTCGGAATCGCCATAGCACAGGATCCGGCGAATGCCGAGTTCTTTGGCAAGCCGGAGTCCGTGGATGAGCGCTTCATATTCGGCGATGTTGTTGGAGGCGGCGAAGTGGATTTGCAGCACGTACTTGAGCTTGTCGCCCTTGGGGGAGGTGAGGACGACGCCGGCTCCAAGGCCGGTGCGCATCTTGGAGCCGTCGAAGTGCAGCCGCCAATGAGTAGAGTCGGGCGCTGGCGGCAGGTACTGGGTCTCGGCCCAGTCGACGATGAAGTCGGCCAGCGCCTGCGACTTGATGGCGGTGCGAGGTTGGTAGTAGATGGTGTAAGGGGCTAGGTCGATAGGCCACTTGGCCACTCGGCCGGAGGCATCTCGGCTTCCAATGATCTCAGCGAGTGGAGCGGTGCAAACCATAGTGATTGGATGCTCTTGAAAGTAGGGCTTCAGCTTCTTGGCGGCAAAATGCACGCCATAGCACATCTTCTGATAGTGAGGGTAGTTCTGCTTGGAGGTCGACAGTACCTCGCTCAGGTAATACACTGGTCTCTGGACCAGGAGCGCCTTGCCTTCCTCCTTGCGTTCAACTACAATGACTGTGCTGACTACCCGGCTCGTGGCGGCGATGTATAAGAGCATGGGCTCTTTGGGAGTCGGAGCCGCCAGCACAGGGGGAGTCGCCAGCATCTTCTTCAGTTGGAGAAACGCCTCATCTGCCTTGTGGTTCCACTCAAAAAAGGTGGTCTTCTTCATCAGCTGATACAAAGGCAGAGCTTTCTCGCCCAGCCGACTGATGAATCGGCTGATTGATGCCAAGCAGCCGGTGAACTTCTGCACATCCAATAGTCGGCTGGGTACCTCCATTCTCTCAATGGCCTTGATCTTCACAGGGTTACACTCTATGCCGCGCTCGGAGACCAAAAAGCCGAGGAGTTGGCCGGCTGGGACTCCGAACACGCACTTCTCAGGGTTGAGCTTGATCTGGAATCAGCGCAAATTTTCAAAGGTCTCTTTGAGGTCTTCCAACAGCGTCCCACGCTTTTCCGTCTTCACCACCACGTCGTCCACATAGACGTGGGCGTTTCTGCCGAGTTGCTTGAGGAGGCATTTCTGCATGCAACGCTGAAAGGTGGCGCCGGCATTTCTCAAGCCGAACGTCATTGTCAGGTAGCAGAAAGCTCCAAATGGCGTGATGAATGCGGTCTTCAGTCTGTCCGCTGGATTCAGCTTGATCTAGTGATATCCTGAGTAGGCGTCTAGGAAACTCAACAGCTCGCATCCGGCTATGGAGTCTATCACCTGATCAATCCTTGGCAGAGCAAACGGGTCCTTCGGGCAGGCTTTGTTGAGGCTAGTGTAGTCTATGCACATCCGCCACTGCTTATTCTTCTTCAATACCAGTACTGGGTTTGCTAACCACTCCGGAAAAAACACTTCCATGATGAATCTGGCTGCTAGGAGCCGGGCTATCTCTTCTCCCACGACTCTTCTCTTTTCTTCTGACAGGCGGCGCAAGGGCTGCCTGACGGGCTTCACATCCGGCCTGACGTGTAGCTTGTGCTCGGCGAATTCCGTCGGTACACCTGGCATGTCCTTGGGGGACCATGCGAAGATGTCCCGATTCTCACGGAGGAAATCGACGAGCTCGCCTTCCTATTTGCTGTCAAGACCGGTGCCTATGACAGCGTACTCCTCTGGTTTCTCCGGGTCCAAGGGTATCCTCTTGGTTTCTTTAGCCGGCTTGAATGATCCTTCTGCTTCCGACTCCTTGGGATTGGGCGATATCTCTGGCTGTTTTCCGGCCATCGCCACAACCCGGTCAAGGAGCCGCTTCTCGGCTGCGATCACCAAAGACTCGGCCAGCCGACTGCTCTCGACCGCGCAAGCAGACGACTTCCGGTAGTCGCCGGCAACAGTCAGAATCCCCTTGGAACTCGGCATCTTCATCTTGAGGTAGGCATAGTGGGGAACCGCCATGAACTTGGCCAAAGCCGGCCGGCCAAGCAGCGCGTGGTATGGGCTCTCCAAGTCCACCACTTCGAACCAGACTGGCTCTCGGCGAAAGTGATCTTTGTCCCCGAAGAGGACGTCTATCAGAATCTTGCCGATTGGTGAACAGGAGAGACCGGGTACGATTCCATGGAACACGGTGCGGCTGCTCTGCAGCTGCCTCCGCCTGATTCCGAGCTTCTCCATGGTGTCCTTGTACAGGATGTTTATGCTGCTGCCTCCGTCTATCAGGACCCGCGAGAAACGGGCGGCCCGCCTATCAGTGGCCAAGGTCGCGCCTAGAACCAGGGCGTAGGAGCCCGGGCTCGGCATCACCTCTGGGTGATCTGCCCGACTCCAGCTGATAGGCTTCTCGGACCAATGCATGAACTCAGGAGCCTCTGTTGCCACTGCGTTGACTTCTTGCTGTTGTTGGCGCCTGCTGTGCCAATCATCTGCCAGACTGGTGAACACTACATATGCTCCGTGCTCTTCCGGAAACTCATCTTGGACCGCGCCGACCGGCCGGGCCGCCGGCTGCTGGGGCGGCGGCGGAGGCGGCGGCCCTGCAGGCGGCGGAGGGGCGAGGCCGTCTCCCTTGGCGATCCTGGCGAGCCAGTGGCACTTTCTTGTGGTGTGGTTCGACGGCTTCGCGCCGCTGTGGAACTTGCAAGGACCATCCAGAGTCTGCTCATAGGAGAAAGCCGGCAACCAGTTGGACTTGCCGCCTTTCTGCCGCTTGGCCGGAGGCTGCCCCTCCGGCTGCTGATCTTCTACTGCCGCGACCTGCCGACTGTTGGAAGCCGGCTAGGGGGCCTTGCGCTTGTTGTTGTTTTGCTGCTGTCGCCGGCTGGCGTCCCCAGCCGGGGTTCTGGGGGCTTGGGGAATCACCTTGCCAGACGCGTTGACCTGAATCTCCGTCTTCATAGAAGAGTCGGCCGTAGCGTACTTGTCTGCTATGACCAGCAGTTCGTCGAGGGTTTCGGGCTCGTCACAGAGGAGCTTGTGCTTGAGGAGGGTGCCCTCTCGGCACCCGGCCATGAAGTACTCGATGGCCTGCACCTCGTGCACGCCCTCGCAGGAGTTTCGAAGTTCGCCCCAGCGCGTGAGGTAGTCGCGTGTTGATTCTTCAAGGCCTTGCACGCACAAGGAGAGCTGGCGCGGCTTGGGAGGTCGCTTGTACGTGATGGTGAAGTTGTGAACGAAGGCTTCGGTGAAGTCGACCCAACTGTTGATGCTGTGGGGCTTCAGGCTGTTCAGCCATGTCCGGGCCGTGCCCTGGAGCATGAGGGGAACATACTTCACGACGACTCGCTTGTTGCCGTTGGCTATGTTGACAGCTGTGGAGTAGTCTATCAGCCAGTCCTCCGGCTTCACGGAGCCGGTGTGCTTGGGCGTGTCTCGGGGAAGCGTGAACCCTTTGGAAAAAGGCTCGTCTCTGATGCGGGGCCCAAAGCAAGGCGGACCCAGCTCATCTTCTTTTTCTAACGCCAGGGATCTGTGGAGTCGGTCGATCCGGTGGCGGGCGTCATTCTCTCCGACTCCCTCTCGGCGGCCGAGGCGACCTCCGAGAGTCGGATGCTCAACAGGCGGCGGAGAAACTCGCCGCTCTCTTCGGGGTGGGGGAGGCAGATAATCATCTCGCCGTTCCACAGCTCTGGGGCGGCCGTCTTGGTCGCGCTCGATGGTGATGCGCGTCCGGCTGTGACTGACAGCCGGCTCCTTCTCTTTCCTTCCGCGGGCTCCGCCAGTCGGCGTCCAGGAGGTCGCGCCTCGATCTCGGCGAGGGGGTAAGTCGTCGTTCGGCTGCTGCAGCGCGTCTGCACGGCCGCCTGCCGCGTTCTGTGCAGCAACCGCGTCGAGGAGCTGCTGGACTCGCTCCGTCATTACCCGGCGCTCTTCGCCTTCGAAGTTCTTCAGCTCTTCGGTCGCCGCTTGGGCGGCGCGGATGTTCTCCGCAAGGGTGGCGTACACGGGATGTTTCACCCCGAGCAAGTCGGCGATGGCTGCGCCACGCTCTCGGACCGCACCTAGACGGCTCGGCCCAGTCGGAGCCGGCGAGCCGCCTACGGCGCGATCCATCTCGCGCTGGTATGCTTCTGACAAGCGCCTCATGCTCGCCAACTTCTTAGCGCCTTCGATGATCTGAAGGCGGCATTCTTCCAGCATCTCCGCGTCCGCATCCTCTGGGATGGGCGCGGCCAGGTCTTGCAGGGCCGCTGGCAGCGGGTCCTGGGCGTTTTCGCCGGAGTGCTCGCCGTGACCGATGACGAGCACCTCCGTGACGGCGCTTCCGCCACTCTCCTCGTACGGAAGCGGCTCGTCGTAGACCACCACGTTGGTGGGGAAGATATCAAGCGATACGGCGTCGGAGTCGACCAGCATCGGGTCGGAGGAGCCTACGGACTCCAAGTCTACGGCGGGCTCGCAACGACGTGGAGTTGGTCGAGGAGGCCCGCGAGAAGGTTCTCGGGGCCACCCGTGCCTGCACTCGGCACAGGCTCGTCGGAGAGGCGCACCTCACCGATGAGTTCGGCGAGGCCGCTCGTGGCGCAGGCGGCTTTGGCGCCGCGCAGCGTGTCGATGCAGACTCCATCTGGCGAGCCGGGCTGGCTGCGCTCGCCAGGGAGGAAGAGGGTTCCCGTCCAGAACAGATCTCCGGACGACGGTGCACTTCGCCCCACGGTGGGCGCCAAATGTCGGGCTTTGGATGCGACATATGCCAACGGGTGGCTTATCATGGTGGGGGCGAGTAGAACGTCGCCGGTGCCTGGAAACGGGATGAGGCGCAGACATGCGCGCCGGCGAATCTTACCCAGCTTCGGGGCTCTCCGGGGAGATAACACCCCTACTGCTGCTCTACGGGGTCTCCGCATGATCACTAAGGTATGATAGTACAATGGTGCTCCTTGAGCTGTTTCGGGAGGCAGGAGGGAGCAAGGTTAGCTCTCTCCCTTGGTTTGTTATGTGTCTGAATCTATCCAGCGCCGAACCCTTTGCATGGGTGCCCCGGGGTGTTTATATAGGCCTACCCCCCGGGGGTACAATGGTAATCTGACTGGGCGTGGCCCCCAGCCGCCAGTCTCTCTCGCAGCCGTCTCCCCTGCCGGCTTCTGGGGCCCGCCGGCTGGCGGGCCCCGCGGACAGGCCGAGCACTGTGCGACGCCCCTGGTGACGCAGGCTTGGTCATGGGGTCGTGGGAACAGTGCCGCCATCTATCAGGCGATCGCTGTCGCCACTCCCCGTCCAATCTGGTTTATGGCTTGTGGGGCCCTGACTGGGAGGCGACCGACTTCGGGGAGGCCGACTCCAGCAGGGCCGTCTTCGGGCTCTCCGGCCATCTTCTTCTCTCTCACTGACAGGGGGCCCGGTGATCCTCGGGCCGTACAGGCCGCCGTCGTGGGCACAGTGCCTTGTGTACTATGGCTGAAGTCAGGGGAGGCATGGCAACAGTGCCGCGCCTCACCGGAGATCTCCCGGTGATACGGCTCACTGCAGCCATGCCTTCCTCCCGTGGGCTTGAGGGGACGGCCACGTCGGGGCCGTACCCTGCGTCGGTCTTCGTGAAAGGTCACGGGCCGACTCTCATAGTCGGCCCCCTGAAAGGTCGCAAGCCCGGAGTCGGCTTGTTTCAGAGTCGCCGTCTAAGGACTCGGCTTCCTCGAAGGTCGCCAGCTGGGACTCGGCCTTCTCGAAGGTCGCCAGCTGGGACTCGGCTGAGGGGCGCGGCCTGCCCCGATGTCTTGAAAGATCTTGGGTCCCGGGTCAGCCTACCCGTGGCCCATTCCTCCGACACTCCAACAAAGATTTTGATGGATTTAATATACCTCGTTCTTGGCAACATCTGAATCATGAAACAAGAAGGAAATTGTCAAGAGTGACATAACACCACCTCCAAAATATGGTAGAAAGAATAGCACTCCGGATTACCATATGAAGAAAGCTTGAGCTCCTTAGGAAAGAATCTCGATGAAAACTTTGAGAAGGGAATTAAATCCTTGATGAACCATCATGTAGAACCTCCATGAAGAACTCCGGTAAACAAAAGGAATGAAAAGAAAGAGAAATTGAAAACACAAGGTGAATCCTTGCAATGATTTAGGTGGAGCTTCGTGACGAGACATCCAAGAAAACTTGGAACTCCGGAAAGAAAAGATGAACACTAGAACCGAGAATTACTTCATCATGAACAATCTTCGGAAGAAAAGAATTGAATCACCTCGAGGAAATAAGAATAAGATTTATTGTATGCTTATCCTTCATCAAATTAAATTGATGACAAACAATGGATTTGGCATACTACTTATTCTCATAGAAAGGATTAAAAGAGATATAGCGCGAACTTGAGAAGGTATTGATGGAACCACCGGTAGGATTGAAACAACGAAAGAATGAATGAATTGGTATGATAACGAAGGAAGTGAAATCTTGAACGAACCACCATAAGAGTTGAAAATGGAAGCAGCAAAGCCACAATTCACCGGGAAGAATTGGAATATGAATGAAGATACTTGAGGGGATTTAGATGCATGAGAACGAAGCGATCATGAACTGATTAGAGGATATTTGAACGATTCACCGATAAGATTTGGAGAACGATAGCTACACGCTGAGAACGAAGAATTATGAAATGATGGCCTTCGGAGGAAAGAAATGGAAACAACTCATGAAATGCTCCGGATGGTAAGAAAAGAGTTCTCACGATCGAAAACAATTATGAGAGGATGGCATCAAGCTAGAACCATGAATATTCAAGAGAATGGACCAAGATTTAAGAGAAAAACTTCTTCGGTCTTCAAATGTTGAGAATGACGAGGAGAAACAACGCCAAAATTGCTGAGATACTCCGGGAGAATGAAAAAAAACCGAAAAGGTTGAGCCAACAATGAAAAGAATTTGAACGAGATCTTGGAGAAGGCATGTGACTGATGGGATCCATTCTTACGTCACACTTGGAAATGAATTTGAGAATCGCTCCTGAATAATTAGAAGAGTCAGGTAAGATCCTAGGAAAAGACCTGTGGGTTAGGGCCCACTCAAAAGAAAACACCGTTCAATGATTGATTGAAATAAAGATTGCACCGGTAGAATTTAATGGCTTAAATGAGATAACAATCTCCAAATGGCTTGAACGGATTAGGAATGGAAACACAAATCTTCTGAGATATCTTCAACACTCTAGAATAAATGAATAGCAAGAGGTGAGTGATTGAGAGGTGCACCGGCATGAGAAAGCATTTGACACGAGGAAAGGAATATGATGAATATCGAAAACTTGAATTGGAACCACCGGAGAAGAAACAACAACGAAGGATGATGAACTTGAAGCTCGTGAGCATCTTCATGAGGGATCACCGAATCAGAACATTGATTGAAAAGAATGAAGAAACTTCTCTCAAATAAAAGGATACATGATTAAGAAATCTGAGTCCTTGAAGAAAAAGGGTGGGAGGGTGGGGAAACAAAGACAACTTGAGATGGATGAAACAAACACCGTTGAGAAAACTTAGAATTGATCTCGCAAATGTTGAAATGATCAGATCCACTTGAAGAGAAGCACGCCGGTTGGAAAAGAATTAACATGACAACCTCGATGATCAAAAAGGATTAGTATTCACATAGGAATATGAGAACACCGTTTAGGAAAGGTACGTAATCAACACTTGACATTGAAGCAACTCGAATACCACAAATAAAACAAAACAAAGGATTTGGCTTGCAGAATAAGCCGGAACAAACACATATGATAGAGATTTACCCAATCCCATATCATGCATCTGTCGGAAAGATATACTAGGAGCTACTTGAATTCCCACCTATAAAACTCCCGAAACTTTCTGGTTATGCAATCTGGTGTTGGGGATACAGGGGAAGCAATATATCTCACCCAAACTAACAATCCCTACATCCAGCTGTATCCATCCGTCAACACATAACCAAGAAACCTTCGGAAATCGTGTACCTCAACCTTCGAAAAGGATCCGTTATACGAGTCATGGCAATACTCCCGTACTCACCTCAGTACTGGGTTATCGGGGTTATCTCACCAACAACTGCATAAAAGAGATTTTCGATGTCGGCGTACTAAACTCAGGTATTCCAGAACTGCAACGATAAAATTATGACGACAACACCTCAGAGCTCAACTCCCCGGGACACTTCCACTAAACCCCTGACAGGAGGCACCAAGACAATGTTCTCATCATAAAACCATTGGAACGATTCCAAGATACCCGCGTGATCCTAAAAAAAATTTAGTGAAATTTGAGAAGAGAAGAGTCAAAACTTCTACGTCAGGAGACCTCACCAGAGCGACGAAGGGACTGAGGAGTAAAAAGAATTCCTAACTCTCCGATATATATAATCCTAAATGACTCAAAACATTTTTTCTAGACACAACTCGGCCGCTAAAAACGATCAAGCAGTGGGGCTCCTAAGGTCGGGGAAGGCTCTGATTACCAACTTGTAACGCCCTCGATGCGGCTATATCTCCCACGTGTCGAAGCACGACTTAGAGGCATAACCGCATTGAAAGCAATGTCGCAAGTGAGGTAATCTTCACACAACCCATGTAATACATAAGGGGAAAAGATACATAGTTGGCTTACAATCGCCACTTCACACAATTACATGAATAAAGCATTACATCATCCAGATACAATCAAGGTCCGACTACGGAACCAAAATAAAAGAAGAACCCCAAATGCGACAAAGGTCCCCGATCGACCCCAACTGGGCTCCACTACTGATCAACTAGAACGAAACAACACAAAGGGCAAGATCTTCATCGAGCTCCTCCTTGAGCTTGGTTGCGTCACCTGCTCGGTAACATCGACACCTGCAAACTGGTTTTGGAAGTATCTGGTGAGCCACGAGGAATCAGCAATCCCATTACCATGGGTATCAAGACTAGCAAAGCTTAATGGGAAAGGAAGGGGTAAAGTGGTGAGGTTGCAGCAGCGACTAAGCATATATGGTGGCTAACATACGCAAATGAGAGCGAGAAGAGAAACAAAGGAATGGTCGTGAAGCTAGCAATGAACAAGAGGTGATCCTGAACACCTACTTACGTCAAACATAACCCAGAAACCGTGTTCACTTCCCGGACTCCGCCGAGAAGAGACCATCACGGCTACACACATGGTTGATGCGTTTTAATTCGGATCAAGTGTCAAGTTATCTACAACCGGACATTAACAAATTCCCATCTGCCACATAACCGTGGGCACGGCTCTCGAAAGTTTATACCCTGCAGGGGTGTCCCAACTTAGCCCATGACAAGCTCTCGCGATCAATGAAGGAATAGACCTTCTCCCAGGAAGACCCGATCAGTCTCGGAATCCCGGTTTACAAGACATTTCGACAATGGTAAAACAAGACCAGCAAAGCCTCCCGCTGTGCCGACAAATCCCGATAGGAGCTGCACATATCTCGTTCTCAGGGCACACCGGATGAGCAAGACGTCGGGTTGGCATAGACCCTGGTTGCCCAGGGGGCGCCAGACATCGCTCGGTTTGGACCAGCACTTAGACAAGCACTGGCCCGGGGGGGCTAAAATAAAGATGACCCTCGGGTTGGCCGACCCAAGGGAAAGGGATAGGTGGTGGTGAGGCAAATGGTAAAACCAAGGTTGGGCCTTGCTGGACAAGTTTTATTCAAAGCAAACTGTCAGGGGGGTCCCATAAATCACCCGACCGCGTTAGGAACGCAAAATCCGGGAACATAACACCGGTATGACGGAAACTAGGGCGGCAAGAGTGGAACAAAACACCAGGCATAAGGCCGAGCCTTCCACCCTTTACCAAATATATAGATGCATTAAAAATATAAGAGATATTGTGATATCCCAACCAAAATCATGTCCACCATGGAGAAATCTTCAACTTCACCTGCAACTAGCAACGCTATAAGAGGGGCTGAGCAAAAGCGGTAACATAGCCAAACAGTGGTTTGCATAGGAAAGGTGTCAAAGGTTAGAGGTTCATGGCAATATGGGATGGCTGGACAAAAAGGCAATAGGTAGCGCAGCATAGCGAAAGAACGAGGCAACTAGCATAGCAATGATAGTAGTGAGATCCAGGGTAGCGGTCATCTTGCCTGAAATCCCGCAAGGAAGAAGAATGAGTCCATGAAGAAGACGAACGGGAGTAGTCGAATGAATCCTCACAATCGCAACATTACCAGAACTAAGAAGCAACACCGGAAAGAAACAAACAACATGGTAAACATACAAGCATAAATATGGCATTATGCACAATCAAGTATGATGCATGTCCGGGTTTAATGAGGCATGGCATGGCAAAGTGCAACAAACAATACTACAAGTTAAGTGGAGCTCAATATGCAATGAGTTGCATATTGACGAAACACCACGACAAGTTATTTAGTTCGATCTCGTTTATGTACCCAACAATATTAAATGTTGATTAACATGGCAAGGGGTGAAGCATAACAAAACTACCTACCTAGGCAAGTTTAAATGAGGCCGGAAACAACGAACAACAAGTCCGGAAAATCCTCATGTGCGTATTTTAGAAATGGTACTGTTCTGCCTAAACAATATTTTAATGTTGTTAAACAGGGAAATAAAGTGCACCATGTTAAACTAGGCATTTTTCCACCCCATTTACATATAAAGAACATTTAAAATGGAGCTACGGTTATTTAGTTATGAAATAAATCATTTTAGCATGGCATTTAGCAAATTTAAACAAACAGCATTTAAACATTTTAAACATGGATGAAAGTGGGATATTATTAATCTACACAAAATTCTAAGCATTTTACATGTTAAAATCATTTTAATCCGATGCACGGTTAATGAGTTATTAAATGCATGAAGTTTAGGGTCCAATCTGTAAAACTGAAAATCACCGGATAATGCTAAAATCGCAAATCTGGAAAAAAAAATGCTATCGGGCCGAAACTGCAGCCTGGCCCAACAGGAGAAAAAAAAGGGGGGGCGCTGGGGCTGCTCACATCGGGCCAACAGGCCGGCTGGCTTGGGGCTGGGCCTTGGAGCAGAGCAAGCTGGCCCGGCTGGGTCTGTGGAGGGAGTCGGCTGGGGGGGCGCAACCGGGCCTTGCTGGAGCGTGATCGAGGCCTCATGTCCACGCGTGCACGGTCAACGCACGCGGTCGAGCGTTCGTTCCCGAGCTGTTCTGTTCGTTTCTGAAGAAGGAACACCGCAGCAGGGAACAGCGGCGCTGGAGCTCGCGACGGGAAGCAGGGGACGCAGGGCGGCGGCAGGGACTTGGCGCGGACGACGGCAGGGAGGGCGGAGGCCGTCGGGAACCGATTCCCGGCGGTGGGGGGCGAATCCGATGAGGCAAGGTCCTGGCGGCGGCGAATTTGCCGGTGTCGGGGACGAGGCGCGGGAGAGCAGAGGGCCTGCGAGGCGGCGTAGCGAACGAGGCCTGGCGAGGGGCGGAGCTTGACGGATCCAGTCGCGGGACACCAGTGTGTTGGGTCACCGGAACGGCACGGAAGCGACCGGCGACGAAGCTTGGGGCGGCATCCATGGCGCTGTTGCTGTAACCTGAAGAAGGGAGGGAGAGAGAGATTCAGAGAAAGAAGGAAGAGAAGGAGGGACCGAGGGAGAGGGCGCGGGGGCTCATCTGCTGGACTGGATGGCTGAAGGGGCGCTCGCGAGAGGAGGCGGAGCTCCGGACTGCTGCTGCTGCTTGGGTGGCTGGCAACCACCGGCGAGGCAGAGGCGCGGGGACAAGGAGGCACAGCCTCGTGCGTTTCCTTGGGCGCGCGGGCTTGGGAGAAGGAGATCGAGCTCCTGGTTGCTGCTGGTCGAGGAGGGCCGAGGGGATCTCTGGTTGGTGGGGATCGGTAGATGGGTGGATCGACGGGACTGGGTGGCAGGGAAGATCGAGGAAGGAGGAGGCTGCGGTGGGATTGGCCGATGGGGAAATCGAGGAGGATTCAGAGGAGTGGCGGCGGCGTGGGGATGGATGGGACATGATCCCTAGATTTTAGGGTTTGACTGCTTATATATAGCGAGTGGGTAGGCTTAGGGTCATTTGGTCCCTTCGATTAAAATCGGACAGTCGCGAAAAATAGGCTAGGGAGTCCAAATAAGAAAACGGAGATGTTTTGTAGACGTTAGGGGATGATCCGGACCCAACGGTACTGACTGCCCGGGTCGGGTTCAGGGGAGTTTCGGACACGCACGCGAGGGGTCTGAGTAAAATGTAGAGAGGGTCAAACGGTCAGACAAGAGGGACCCAACAACCTGGTTGGTCTCTGAGTGGTCCACAAAAGCAAGGGGGGGCGCGGCAACTACGAGCGGATGCAAGTTTTAAAATATGACGGCAATGGAGTGCCGATGCAATGCGAATGATGCGATGATGAAATGCAAGACATGAACAAAAATGCAAAACGAAAGACAAAAACCCAACCACGGAGAAAATAAAATATCGCATCTCTGGAAAAGGCAGGAGTTGGAGTTACGAATATGGAAAGCTACGACCGGGGCGTTACATGTCTCCAATATGCGCTTCTATCCTTGGTGGGACCTTCGAGTTCCTTTAGGATAGGGTCGCATATTGGGCGTGACAAGCATGTTATGTCACAGAAATACTTACTTGGGTATTTGGACGGTTGCAGTTGAGACCCACATCCTCGGTGGTGTCCGGACACTTTATTCATGATCCGAAAAACAATCCATACATCTCTTTGAGAGGCACGCCGAAGAATTGTTGAATAGTTCGTGGTCCTTCCAGGTTGAACTCCCACATACGGAGAGATCGACGCTGGCATGGTAGGATCCGATGAACTAGCATAACATGCATTACCTTGACAAGACTGACATCCCTCTTGAGAAGATCTCGGATGCGGCTTTGCAGTGTTAGCACGTCATTTACTGGCCCCCAGTCCAGTCCCTTGTTGACCCATGACGCTAGTTGAGGCGGAGGGTCCGAGCGGAAGGCAGGAGCGGTCGCCCGCTTTGTACCTCGGGGAGCTGTGATGTAGAACCACTCCTGTTACCATAAGTCGGACACCTCCGGGAGGGAACCCTTTGGCCATAGGGCATCGGCGCCTTTGCTTATTATAGCACCTCCGCACTCTGCGTGTCTCCCATAGATCATCTTTGGCTTCACATTGAAGGTCTTGAGCCATAAGTCGAAGTGTGGGGTGATGCGGAGGAATGCCTCACACATGACGATAAACGATGAGATGTGAAGGAAGGAATCTGGAGCTAGATCATGGAAATCTAGCCCGTAATAAAACATGAGCCCTCTCACAAAGGGATCAAGACTAAAACCTAGCCCTCGGAGGAAGTGGGAAACAAATACGACACTCTCGTTGGGTTCAGGAGTGGGGATGACCTGCCCTTGAGCAGGCAGCCTGTGCGGGATTTCGGCGGTGAGATACCTGGACTCCCTAAGCTTCTTGATGTCCTCCTCTGTGACAGAGGAGGCCATCCACCGGCCTTGAAGGTTGGATCTGGACATGGTTGAAGGTCTGAAGCGCTTAGCTTGAGCCTTGGGTGTTGGAACTCGAGGTGCAGGAAGAGAAGGATCGAGCGTGGGAAGAAAAGGACATGCCTTGGCCCCTTTATAAAGAGGACGAATATCAAGCATCCCCCGCGTGACCGTTTGGAATTTGCCTAAAATCTAGGAGTCATATTGACAAGCACGGTTGGGTTACCCACACCTATATTGATGAGAATCCCGTGATAAGGGGAACACGATCTCTGCTTCCACAAGACGTGCTAATAAAACCGCCTCGCAACACGTGCAGTGGCAGGCTGGGAAAAACGGTTCGTAATTACCGGGTCGTGGCGTGATGTCACGCTACGAAAAGTTGCCAGCAGATTAGATTGGTGGAATATTGTGCTCTCTATAGTGGTATGTGGAATTTGTTTTGTAGAGCCGGACACGATCCTTGTGTTCAAAATCTTCTATGGAGTATTTAGAGAAGGAACCCGCCTTGCAATGCCGAAGACAATCTGCGCGCCGGACTCATCGTCATTGAAGCCTGGTTCAGGGGCTACTGAGGGAGTCCTGGATTCAGGGGTCCTCGGACAGCCGAACTATGTACTTTGGCCAGACTGTTAGACTATGAAGATACAAGATTGAAGACTTCGTCCCGTGTCCGGGTGTGACTCTCCTTTGCGTGGAAGGCAAGCTTGGCAATTTGGATATGTAGATCTCCTTCTCTGTAATCGACTCTGTGTAACCCTAGCCCCCTCCGGTGTCTATATAAACCGGAGGGCTTAGTCCGTAGGACAAGAACAATCATAATAGGCTAGCTTCTAGGGTTTAGCCTCTACGATCTCGTGGTAGATCAACTCTTGTAATACTCATATCATCAAGATCAATCAAGGAGGAAGTAGGGTATTACCTCCATCAAGAGGGCCCAAACCTGGGTAAACATCGTGTCCCCCGCCTCCTGTTACCATTAGCCTTAGACGCATAGTTCGGGACCCCCTACCCGAGATCCGCCGGTTTTGACACCGACATGGGGTGATAAAGAGTTACGTCGATGCAAGCTTTTACACCGATCCAAATGACTCTAAGTCTCAATCTGGATACATATTGAAAGTGGGAGCAATTAGCTAGAGTAGCTCCATGCAGAGCTTTGTAGACATAAAATATTTGCAAAATACATATGACTTTGAATGTGACAGACCCGTTGACTAAACTTCTCTCACAAGCAAAACATGATCACACCTTAGTACTCTTTGGGTATTAATCACATAGCAATGTGAACTAGATTATTAATTCTAGTAAACCCTTTGGGTGTTGGTCACATGGCGATGTGAACTATGCGTGTTAATCACATATGGATGTGAACTATTGGTGTTAAATCACATGGCGATGTGAACTAGATTATTGACTCTAGTGCAAGTGGGAGACTGCAGGAAATATGCCCTAGAGGCAATAATAAAGTTATTATTTATTTCCTTATTTTATGATAAATGTTTATTATTCATGCTAGAATTGTATTAACTGGAAACTTAGTACATGTGTGAATACATAGACAAACAGAGTGTCACTAGTATGCCTCTACTTGACTAGCTCGTTGAATCAAAGATGGTTATGTTTCCTAGCCATAGACATGAGTTTTCATTTGATTAACGGGAACACATCACTGGAGAATGATGTGATTGACTTGACCCATTCCGTTAGCTTAGCACTTGGTCGTTTAGTATATTCTATTGCTTTCTTCATGACTTATACATGTTCCTATGACTATGAGATTATGCAACTCCCGAATACCGGAGGAACACTTTGTGTGCTACCAAACGTCACAACGTAACTGGGTGATTATAAAGGTGCTCTATAGGTGTCTCCGATGGTACTTGTTGAGTTGGCATAGATCGTGATTAGGATTTGTCACTCCGATTGTCAGAGAGGTATCTCTGGGCCCTCTCGATAATGCACATCACTATAAGCCTTGCAAGCAATGTGACTAATGAGTTAGTTGAAGGATGATGCATTATGGAACGAGTAAAGAGACTTGCCGGTAACGAGATTGAACTAGGTAAGGAGATACCGACGATCGAATCTCGGGCAGGTAACATACCGATGACAAAGGGAACAACGTATGTTGTTATGCGGTTTGACCGGTAAAGATCTTCATATAATATGTGGGAGCCAATATGAGCATCCAGGTTTCGCTATTGGTTATTGGCCGGAGACATGTCTCGGTCATGTCTACATAGTTCTCAAACCCGTAGGGTACGCACGCTTAATGTTCGGTGATGATCGGTATTATGAGTTTATGTGTTTTGATGTACCGAAGGTTGTTCGGAGTCCCGGATGAGATCAGGGACATGAAGAGGAGTCTCGAAATGTTTGAACGTAAAGATCGATATATTGGAAGGTTGTATTCGGACATCAGAAATGTTCTGAGTGGTTCGGATATTTATCGGAGTACCGGAGAGTTACGGGAATTCGCCGGAGAGAATATGGGCCTTATTGGGCTTTAAGGGAGAGAGAGAGAGAGGTAGGCCGCACGCCCCCCAAGGCCTAGTCCGATTTGGACTAGGGGAGGGGCGGCACCCCCTCCTTCCTTCTCTTCTCTCTTCCCTTTCCTTCTCTCCTACTCCTACTACTTGGAAGGGGGGATCCTACTCCCGGTTGGAGTAGGACTCCCCAGGGCGCGCCATAGAGAGGGCCGGCCCCTCCCCTCCTTCACTCCTTTATATACTGGGGAGGGGGGCACCCCATGGACACACAAGTTGATCATTGATCTTTAGCCGTGTGCGGTGCCCCCCTCCACCATAATCCACCTCGGTCATATCATAGCGGTGCTTAGGCGAAGCCCTGCGTCGGTAGCTTCATCAACACCGTCATCACGCCGTCGTGCTGATGGAACTCTCCCTCGAAGCTCTACTGGATCGTGAGTTCATGAGACGTCACCGAGCTGAACGTGTGCAGATCGCAGAGGTATCGTACGTTCGGTACTAGGATCGGTCGATCGTGAAGACGTATGACTACATCAACCGCGTTGTCATAACGCTTCCGCTTACGGTCTACGAGGGTACGTGGATGATACGTCTCCACCATATCTATAGTTTTTGATTGTTCCATGCCAATATTATTCAACTTTCATATACTTTTGGCAAATTTTCATATTATTTTTTGGGACTAACATATTGATCCAGTGCCCAGTGCTAGTTCCTGTTTGTTGCATGTTTTATGTTTCACAGAAACCCCCTATCAAATGGAGTCCAAACGGGGTAAAAACGGACGGAGAATATTTTTGGAATATTTATGATTTTCTGGAAGAAAAATCAACGCGAGACGGTGCACGAGGGGGCCATGAGGCAGGGGGCGCGCCCCTGACTCACGTGGGCACCCCGTAAGGAGGTTGATGCTCTTCTTTGCCCGCAAGAAAGCTAATTTTCGGAGAAAATTCTTGGCGAACGTTTCAATCCAATCAGAGTTATGGATCTCCGGATATATCAGAAACGGTGAAAGGGCAGAATCCTAGAACGCAGAAACAGAGAGAGACAGAGAGACAGATCCAATCTCGGAGGGGCTCTCGCCCCTCCCACGCCATGGAGACCATGGACCAGAGGGGAAACCCTTCTCCCATCTAGGGAGGAGGTCAAGGAAGAAGAAGAAGAAGAAGAAGAAGAAGAAGGGGGGGGGGCTCTCTCCCCCTTGCTTCCGGTGGCGCCGGAATGCCACCGGGGGCCATCATCATCACCGCGATCTACACCAATACTGCCATTATCTTCACCAACATCTCCATCACCCTCCCCCATCTCTGTTTAGCGGTCCACTCTCCCTCAACCCGCTGTACCCTCTACTTGAAGATGGTGCTTTATGCTACATATTATTATCCAATGGTGTGTTGCCATCCTATGTTGTTTGAGTAGATTTTCGTTGTCCTATCAGTGATTGATAAATTGCTATGATTGGTTTAATTTTCTTGTGGTTATGTTGCTGTCCTATGGTGCTCTCCGTGTCGCGCAAGCGTGAGGGATTCCCGCTATAGAGTGTTGCAATTTGTTCATGATTCGCTTATAGTGGGTTGCTTGAGTGACAAAAGCATAAACCCGAGTAAGGGGGTTGTGGCGTATGGGATAAAGGGGACTTGATGCTTTAATGCTATGGTTGGGTTTTACCTTAATGATCTTTAGTAGTTGCGGATGCTTGCTAGAGTTCCAATCATAAGTGCATATGATCCAAGAAGAGAAAGTATGTATTGCCTCTCCCACATAAAACTTGCTATCGGTCTAGTAAAGTAGTCAATTGCTTAGGGCCAATTCCACAAATCCTACCACCACTTCTCCACACTCGCTATACTTAATTTATTGCTTATTTATCTAAATAGCCCCTAGTTTATATTTACATGCTCTTTATTATCTTGCAAACCTATCCAACAACACCTACAAAGTCCTTCTAGTTTCATACTTGTTCTAGGTAAAGCGAACGTCAAGCGTGCGTAGAGTTCTATCGGTGGTCGATAGAGCTTGAGGGAATATTTGTTCTACCTTTAGCTCCTTGTTGGGTTCGACTCTTACTTATCGAAAGAGGCTACAATTGACCCCCTATACTTGTCGGTTATAAAGACCTTTTTCTGGCGCCGTTGCCGGGGAGTCATAGCGTGGGGTGAATATTCTCGTGTGTGCTTGTTTGCTTTATCAGTAAGTAGATTTTATTTTCTATTCTAAGTGGTTCTCTATCTTTAGTTATGGATATGGAACACGAAATACCAAAAAAATTAGGTGTACTTGCTACTCATGGAGATGGGGAACCTCCTAAAACCCTCGATGTTCGTTATGTGAAAAATATTAAGTACTACTTTAATAATCATGAGAAAACCCCATTCAATTATGTAATGGGAGACACGTTGGATCAACGTGAATACTTTAGGGATTATCGCTTGACTCAAAAATGGAAATTATTATGGGATCAAATTCATATGTTGCATTGGTATGCTCAGGAACTATGCTCGAGATATGATTATACTTGTTGCTCTAGGATGAAGGCTCCACACCTTCCCTTTTCATGTAAATTTAATGATAAGGAAACCTTAGCTTCTTATGCTAATGGTATATATGATTACTATGATGTGGAACAAATAGAAGAATTTGTTGCTTTTATGGGTGCTTATGAAATTGAATCTTTGTTTAAAGACTGTGAAAATCTTGATGATGCTGTTTACAGACCTGAAAAATTTGCTATACTTACATATTGTTATGAGAATTATGAATATAATTCCGATATTGATGCATTTATTGAGAAAGTCTCCGCTGTCCAAGAAGAGATTAATATTTTGCAGGAGTCTATGGAAGAAGAAATTGATGAAACTGTGAGCTCATTGGATGAAAAAGATGATGAGGAGAGCAAAGAACAAAAGGAGGAAGAGCGGATTAGCTACCCGTGCCCACCTTCTATGAGAGTAACTCTTCAACTCATACATTGTTTAATTTCCCTTCGTGCTTACCGAAGGATGATTGCTATGATGATTGTTATGATCCCGTTGATTCTCTTGAAAAATCCCTTTTTGATAATGCTTGCTATGCTTGTGGCCAAGATGCCAATATGAATTATGCTTATGGAGATGAACTTGTTATAGTTCCTTATGTTAAACATGAAATTGTTGCTATTGCACCCACGCATGATAGTCCTATTATCTTTTTGAATTCTCCCGACTAAACTATATCGGAGAAGTTTGTGCTTATTAAGGATTATATTGATGGGTTGCCTTTTACCGTTGCACATGATAATTTTGATGAATATAATATGCTTGTGCTTGCTGCTCCTACTTGCAATTACTATGTGATACATCTCCAACGTATCTACTTTTCCAAACACTTTTGCCCTTCTTTTGGACTCTAACTTGCATGATTCGAATGAAATTAACCCGGACTGACGCTGTTTTCAGCAGAACTGCCATGATGTTGTTTTATGTGTAGAAAAGAAAAGTTCTCGGAATATCCTGGAAATCCACGGAGGAACTTTTCAGAATTAATAAGATTTTTTTGCGAAAGAATCAAGGCCAAGGGGCCCATGGGCTATCCACGAGACAGGGGGCGCCCCCCCCCCCTAGGGCGCGCCCTCCTATCTCGTGGGCCCCCTGGACACCTCCCGACCTCACCTCCAACTCCATATATACCGTCTCGGGGAGAAAAAATCAGAGAGAAAGTTTCATCGCGTTTCATGACACGGAGCCGCCGCCAAGCCCTAATATCTCTCGGGAGGGCTAATCTGGAGTCCGTTCGGGGCTCCGGAGAGGGGGATTCATCGCCGTCGTCATCATCAACCATCCTCCATCACCAATTTCATGATGCTCATTGCCGTGCGTGAGTAATTCCATCATAGGCTGTAACGCCCCGAGACCGGAGCTTCAGAAGACTTCCAGCTATTCTGAGTTTCGCCGTGTGTTTTATTTGCTTGTGGCATTGCATCATGTCATCTTTTGCATTGCATCATGTCATCATGCCATCATGTCATTAATCTTTTGCAACTCAACTAAATAAATGGCATGGATCTTTGATCCATTTAAATCGAGGGATTCACATGGTGATTTCTCTTTATAACATATCCTCTCGATATTAGGGAGCTATAATAAAATTATTCCATTTTTTGGAATTAACCATAACCCACTTGGAAAATATCCCATGCCGTTGTTATCTCAATTCTTGATCTCCAACTTTGCCATTTATTCTTTTATCATATTCCGGAGCTCCACCAAAAATCCGAACATTTTTGGACCTTCCTTTTATCAAGTTCTAGTTCAAACCCATTTGAATTAAATTCAAATGAGTTTGAATTTAAATCTTTCAATCATGGCCTTTCTATTTTTCTTGGATCAAGCTCATTTTTATGAGTCCAGGAAAATTGTCCTTGTTCCCAAATTCTTTCCCTAACCCTCTCTTTCTCTTATTTCTTATCTCTGTTTTTTTTCCTTTGGAGAAAGAGAGAGGGAGAAGCCAGCCCAGCCGGCCTCTTGGGCCTGGGCCTCCCAACCTCCCGCGCCGGCCCATGGCCTTGGCCCAACCGTGCCCTTCCTAACCCTAGCGAGCTTCTGCTCGATCTCTCCCTCTCGTCCTCCCACGCCGCCACCTCGCCTCGATCCCCATCTCACTCCTGATCCCCATCTCCTTCCCTCCAGCGCCGCCAGCGCCCGGCCCCCTCTCCTCTGCCACGAGTCCTCCTCCGTCGCCTGCGCCTGTGCGCCTCCTCCTCGCCAAGGCCCCATCGCCTGAGCGCTCGAGGAGAGGAGCTCCTCGAGCACCCGTCCCGCAGGAGGCCACCGCCGCCATGTACGCCCGCAGGAGCGCCAACGCCACCAGAGCCGTCCCGTCGCGCCTCCTCCACCCCGCAGCCATCCCCGTAGCGCCTCGCCTCCCGCAACCAGGCCTCTGCTCTGCCTTGGCCTCGCCTCTCCACTTCCGCGTTGGCTGCTGCGCCTCGCTGCTGTCGGCGACCACCAGGAGGCCGCTGCCTCGCGTCGCCATCAGTCCTCGCGCGCCTGCTCCGAGGCCCCGCCTCTGTTTCCGAGCGCCACCAGAACGGTTTCAGGCATCCCCGTCACCGAGCCCCTCGCCGCCCTTCTGCACCTCATCTCCGGCCCTGCCCGTCGGAGCCACGCCTCCCGGTGCCTGCAGCTGCGTTGCCGGCCTTCCTCCTCGACGCTGTCGCCTCGAGCCTCCCCATGCCTCGCGCGACCGCCGTGCCAAGTCCCGCGGCCGTCGTTCCTGCATCACGCCCCTGCTTGCTGCTTCGACTCCCTGCCTGAGTTTCGTTTTTCGTCATGGACGTGGGGTAGCTGCTGAACCTCGCCATGGTTCTGTCCAACGCCGCAAGTCCGACGCCAGGAGCACCTCAAGTTCGACTACATGTAACAGCAAGTACCACTACGAACCCGAAGACCTCGGATGCTTCAAGTTCCACTACGATTGCGTGTACATCTACGGCCCGTGAACGACTACATGGATACGACAAGTTCCTCTCCGAAACGTGTACCTCTACCGACGACCCTGGACATCTATGAAACGAACGTGTACAACTACCGTCGCCGTGTACAACGACTTCCACTACGCCGTGTACGACTACTTCCCACGACGACCCGTGAACGACTACCTCCACTACGGCCCGTGAACGACTACTTCCTCTACGAAACGCGTTCCGCCCCGAATGCACGCTTCGAAGGTATAACCGCCGAGAACGACCGCCGTGGAACGAATGCTTTGTTGTATGAGATGCTTATGTTTGCACCGCGTCCGAATTGTCATTGCAAGTTCCTCCTCGTTTGCCATGCCATCGACCCGTGGGAACCCGGTAATCCGGGATCACCCCACCATCTTGCATGACTCGCTCACGCCCACTTCTCGTTTGCATCGGTATCTCCTCAAGCTACCGGAACCGATATGATGCCGTGGCATCATTTTCGGATATGTTGCCGTGGCACCATTTCCTTTTCGCCGCCGTGGCACCCTTTTCGTTTCGCCGCCGTGGCACCCTTTTCATTCCGCCATGGTGACCAAATGCTTCTTATCATGCTCATGTCAACATTTTCATAAAAATTGCATAAAACTTGCATATGTCATCCGCATCATGATAACAACAATTAAAATGTTTAAAATTGGTGTTTGCTTTAATTGCTAAATGCATATGGGGATTTACCGGATTTGTTGTTTTTATATTCGGCCCCATTTAAATTGTTTAGATGGTATAGTTTTTGTTATGCTTCACCACTTGCCATGTTAACCAATATTTAATATTGTTGGGTACATAACCGAGAGAGAACTAAATAATTAAATGTGGTGTTTTGTCAATATGCAACTCGTTGCATATTGAGCTCCACTTAACTTGTAGTTTTGTGTGTGCATATTGCCATGCCATGCCTCATTAAACCGGACATGCATCATTCTTGATTGCGCTTCATGCCATGTTTATGTGATGGTTGTTTACTATGTTGTTTGTTTCTTTCCGGGTTGCTTCTCTCATTAGCTTCGGTTTCGTTCCGGAGTTGTGAGGATTCGTTCGACTTCGTCCGTTTGTCTTCTTCTTGGACTCGTTCTTCTTCCTTGTGGGATATCAGGCAAGATGATCATACCCTCAAAATCACTACTATATTTGCTATGCTAGTTTGCTCGCTCTTTTGCTATGCCAATGCTATGATGCCTACCATTTGCTTGTCAGCCTCCCAAATTGCCATGTCAAACCTCTAACCCACCATGTCCTAGCAAACCGTTGATTGGCTATGTTACCGCTTTGCTCAGCCCCTCTTATAGCGTTGCTAGTTGCGGGTGAAGTTGAAGATTGCTCCATGGTGGACAGGATTATGTTGGGATATCACAATATCTCTTATTTAATTAATGCATCTATATATTTGGTAAAGGGTGGAAGGCTCGGCCTTATGCCTGGTGTTTTGTTCCACTCTTGCCGCCCTAGTTTCCGTCATACCGGTGTTATGTTCCCGGATTTTGCGTTCCTTACGCGGTCGGGTGATTTATGGGACCCCCCTGATAGTTCGCTTTGAATAAAACTCCTCCACCAAGGCCCAACCTTGGTTTTACCATTTGCCTCACCTAGCCCTTTTTTCCCTTGGGTTTCCGGAGCCCGAGGGTCATCTTTATTTTACCCCCCCCGGGCCAGTGCTCCTTCGAGTGTTGGTCCAACCTGAGCGATGTCCGGCGCCCCCTGGGCAACTAGGGTCTATGCCAACCCGACGTCTGGCTCATCCGGTGTGCCCTGAGAACGAGATATGTGCAGCTCCTATTGGGATTTGTCGGCACAGCGGGAGGTCTTGCTGGTCTTGTTTTACCATTGTCGAAATGTCTTGATGTACCGGGATTCCGAGACTGATCGGGTCTTCCTGGGAGAAGGTCTATTCCTTCGTTGATCGTGAGAGCTTGTCATGGGCTAAGTTGGGACACCCCTGCAGGGTTTAAACTTTCGAGAGCCGTGCCCGCGGTTATGTGGCAGATGGGAATTTGTTAATGTCCGGTTGTAGAAAACCCGAAGTTGACCTTAATTAAAATACATCAACCGTGTGTGTAACCGTGATGGTCTCTTTTCGGCGGAGTCCGGGAAGTGAACACGGTGTTGGAGTTATGCTTGACGTAGGTTGCTATAGGATCACTTCTTGATCATACTTTCATCGACCGTGCTTTGCCTTCTCTTCTCGCTCTCATTTGCGTATGTTAGCCACCATATATGCTAGTCTCTTGCTGCAGCTCCACCTCATTACTCCATCCTTCCTATAAGCTTAAATAGTCTTGATCTCGCGGGTGCGAGATTGCTGAGTCCTCGTGACTCACCAGATACTTCCAAAACCAGTTTGCAGGTGCCTATGTTACCGAGCAGGTGACGCAACCAAGCTCAAGGAGGAGCTCGATGAAGATCTTGCCCTTTGTGTTGTTTCGTTCTAGTTGATCAGTAGTGGAGCCCAGTTGGGGTCGATCGGGGACCTTTGTCGCATTTGGGGTTCTTCTTTTATTTTGGTTCCGTAGTCGGACCTTGATTGTATCTGGATGATGTAATGCTTTATTCATGTAATTGTGTGAAGTGGCGATTGTAAGCCAACTATGTATCTCTTTCCCTTATGTATTACATGGGTTGTGTGAAGATTACCTCACTTGCGACATTGCTTTCAATGCGGTTATGCCTCTAAGCCGTGCTTCGACACGTGGGAGATATAGCCGCATCGAGGGCATTACATAGGCTTGCTGGACGGTGATGGGTTGGATGAGATTTACAATGTAATAAAGTTAGTTTTATTAGGGTTTGATCCCTAGTATCCACTATGTTCTGAGATTGATGTTGCTATGACTTTGCTATGCTAAATGCTTGTCACTAGGGCCCGAGTGCCATGATTTCAGATCTGAACCTATTATGTTTTCATGAATATATGTGTTTTCTTGATCCTATCTTGCAAGTCTATTGTGACGCCCGGATAATTAAGCTACAGTAACCCTCTCCTAATGATGCCATGTCATCGCTGTCACTTTAGTTAATCTCGCGATGGTTCAAAAACGATTCAAATTCAAATTTAACTTAAAGTCTAAAATAAAAGTTTTCAAACATGAAAGCTAAAATGTTCAAAGTGTGGCAAATAATCGATGGATATTCGTCATGTTGGAACAAACCTCTTTTGGATTCCGAAAGTGCCCCTGGAAATTATTTAGTGGTCCAGCATCTTTTGAAATTGACCTTTTCAATTTCTAAAAATGGTTAGGCAACTCCTTTTGACCCCATACTTTTTGTTCCATCTCAATTTATTGTGTTAGAATTATGTGCCACGTTTCTCTCAAAACAAAACTCTTATGGCACAAAAACAAAATGCAAACATAGGAAAAAAAGGAGTTAAACAAAAGAACAGGAAAGACCCGATCAGCAAAAGAAAACAAAACCCCTCCCCACTAATTCCCCTGGGACTTGGCCACTGGACAGGCCCAACCCACCGCCAGGTCGTTCCCCTTCCTCTGTTCATCGGGAGCTCGTGGACTGAGGGCGGCCGTACACGGCGCCGATGGCCACGGGGCGGCCATCCACTCCCCTTGGCGCCCTACAAGGTTGCTCCCTCCCCCCTGCGAAACCCTAGCCCACCATTTTCCCCTCGCTCGTCTGTCTCCCACTTAATTTCGTCCATGCCCGGGCGCAACCGTCGTCAAGCCGCCATCGTTGTCGTGGTCGACGTCCACCACGAGCCGCAATGAGAAGACCAGGAGGTGGGCACCAGCGTCCTCGACACCTGGGTAGAAGGAGCTGTACCGCGGAGTCCCGAGCCTCGCCATCGACCTGTCTTCGTCACCACGGTCGTCGTCGCCGATTTCGTCGATCCGCTCGACCTCGTGCTTTCCCGGCTTCCCCGAGACCACTACGAGCACCAATGTGAGCATCCGGTCCTCCCCGACCCCCTCTTCCTCCTCCCCATGCCCCTTAGGCACCGATTCGCCGAGCTCCGCCCGTTGACCACCGTCGCGTACAGGCCTCTGACTGCGCCCCGCCTCTGATTGCGCCCTGCGTGCGTCCGCGTGCCCGCAGCCGCGCTCGCTGCAGCACCGCAGCTGCCCCGCGCTCGCCTCGCTCGTTACCGCCGGACCACGCCTGCTCGGGCCTGCCGCCGACCGCGTCGTAGTTGCCCCGTGCACTACCCCCGCTCTCCCCTGCTCGCGTGCTGCTTGCCGCGGCGGCTACAC
>NC_041385.1:129409405-129455945 GCF_002162155.2 Triticum dicoccoides
CAGGGCCGCGGGCGCTTCCAGTGCGCCCCTGCCGGAGGCCGCCGCCGCTGCTGGTTGTGGCCGAGGCCGCCGGCACACTCCAGCGCCCGTGCGTGCCTGGCCGGCCCCTGTTTAGCTTAGGGGCAAACCCCCCCTCTAATTAGGCTACCCCCCTGCTAATTACATACTAACTAGTGGGCCCCTTAGATAAAACAGCTCACCAAATCCCTCTGTTAAAGTGTACAACCAATGACATGTGGCTCCTCCTTATTTTAGATTAAAGGAAAACCATTTCATAAGTCATTAGGACACTTACATGTGGGACCCCCCCTGTACTATTCATCTGTTGAACGGTCAATGTTGACTGGGTCAACTGGGTCCCCCTTGGCCCACCTGTCATCCCCTGGGTACACTTCTGTGTACCCTGTGCTGGGTGCACATAGCATTTTTCCAATTAATTTCGAATTAAAAATAATTTCAGAATATTGGTAAAACTTTAGAAAATCATATAAAATAAACCGTAACTCGGATTAAAATAATTTATACATGAAAGTTGCTCAGAACGACAAGACGAATCCGGATAGGCAGCCCGTTTGTCCGCCACACATCCCTAACATACCGAACTCGCAACTTTCCCCTCCGGTTCATCTGTCCGAAAACGCGAAACACCGGGAATACTTTCCCGGATGTTTCCCCCTTCACCGGTATCACCTCATACCGCGTTAGAACACGTCTAGCTCTGCTTGTTGTTCTGTTATGCACTTGCTTGCTATGTATTTACTGTTTTCTCCCCCCTCTTCTCTCCGGTAGACCCCATGACGATGTTGATGCCCCTGTGGTCGACTAGGTCACCGACGACCCCTCCTTGCCAGAGCAACCACGCAAGCCCCCACCCTTGATCACCAGATATCGCCTATTCTTCTCTATACTGCTTGCATTAGAGTAGTGTAGCATGTTACTGCTTTCCGTTAATCCTATTCTGATGCATAGCCTGACATCGTTGCTACAGTCATTGATACCTTACCCGCAATCCTAAATGCTTAGTATAGGATGCTAGTTTATCATCACTGGCCCTACATTCTTGTCAGTCTGCCTTGCTATACTATCGGGCCGTGATCACTTGGGAGGTGATCACGGGTATATACTATACATACATACATACTATACAGATGGTGACTAAAGTCGGGTCCGCTCGAAGAGTACCCGCGAGTGATTCACGGATTGGGGGCTGAAAGGACCTTTGTCCCGACGGCCCTCTGTGTGGATCTTTGTGGCGGAGCGACAGGGCAGGTTGAGACCACCTAGGCGAGAGATGGGCCTGGCCCTGGTCGGCGTCTGCGGTTGCTTCATAATAACACGCTTAACGAGACCTTGGTATTTGATCTGAGTCTGGCCATTTGGTCTATACGCACTAACCATCTACGTGGGAGTAGTTATGGGTATCCCGGCGTCGTGGTATCAGCCGAAGCCTTCGTGACGTCAGCAACTGAGCGGCGCGCGCCGGATTGGACTGGAACGCCACTAGGCTAGGTCTGCTTCCGGCCGCCCACGCAACGTGCAGGTGTGCTCAGGGTGATGGGCCCAGACCCCTGCGCGCTTAGGTTTAGACCGGCGTGCTGACCTCTCTGTTGTGCCTAGGTGGGGCTGCGACGTGTTGATCTTCTGAGGCCGGGCATGACCCAGGAAAGTGTGTCCGGCCAAATAGGATCGAGCGTGTTGGGTTATGTGGTGCACCCCTGCAGGGAAGTTAATCTATTCGAATAGCCGCGTCCCTCGGTAAAAGGACGACCCGGAGTTGTACCTTGACCTTATGACAACTAGAACCGGATACTTAATAAAATACACCCAGATAAGTTCCACAGACAACCCGGTGATCGCTTTTCCACAGGGCGACGAGGGGAGGATCGCCGGGTAGGATTATGCTATGCGATGCTACTGGAGATGCTACTTGGAGAGACTACTTGGAGATGCTACTTGGAGGACTTCAATCTACTCTCTTCTACATGCTGCAAGACGGAGGCTGCCAGAAGCGTAGTCTTCGACAGGATTAGCTATCCCCCTCTTATTCTGGCATTCTGCAGTTCAGTCCACTGATATGGCCCTTTACACATATACCCATGCATATGTAGTGTAGCTCCTTGCTTGCGAGTACTTTGGATGAGTACTCACGGTTGCTTTCTCCCTCTTTTCCCCCCCTTTCCTTTCTTTCTAGTTGTCGCAACCAGATGCTGGAGCCCAGGAGCCAGACGCCACCGTCGATGACGACTACTACACTGGAGGTGCCTACTACTACGTGCAGCCCGCTGACGACGACCAAGAGTAGTTTAGGAGGATCCCAGGCAGGAGGCCTGCGCCTCTTTCGATCTGTACCCCCAGTTTGTGCTAGCCTTCTTAAGGCAAACTTGTTTCAGTTATGTCTGTACTCAGATATTGTTGCTTCCGCTGACTCGTCTATGATCGAGCACTTGTATTCGAGCCCTCGAGGCCCCTGGCTTGTATTATGATGCTTGTATGACTTATTTATGTTTTAGAGTTGTGTTGCGATATCTTCCCGTGAGTCCCTGAGCTTGATCGTACACATTTGCATGCATGATTAGTGTACGATTGAATCGGGGGCGTCACAAGTTGGTATCAGAGCCGACTGCCTGTAGGAATCCCCCTTCCACACTCCTTGGCCGAAGTCGAGTCTAGACATTGTAAAAACTTTTACTAACATGGCTGTGTGCCTTACGGGCCCACGTCGCCATTGGGTGGTACTAGGATCTTTTATTCCTCGACCTTTACTCTGGGACTCTGATCTCTCTTCTATTCGGGTTAAATGAATTTTACTAAATCTAACATTAGGATCTCGTTATCACTTTCACCCGGAGAGCCCCTTATTATTGATGATCGTCTGCTGCACCAGAAGACCTTGAAGATACTCTCCGCTGTTAACCCGAGAACTTGTGTTCATCGCGTTTGCAATTCCCCTTCCACCGCAAACCCTTATGGATAACTACTTGCAGTTGTTATTCTTACATTCATCCCCAGTTGGTCTTGTTATTACAAGATACCCTGAAAAACTCGTCGTTGTTTCGATAATCCTTTGAGCTTACTGCCTTGCTGTTCTTTGTCACCTGAATACCCCTACGGTTAATTCTCGCACTTATCGAGTATCCGCTCATCCCCCAGTTGATCATGTGTTACACAAAAGTCTTCGAAATACCATTCGATATTCCGAAAATCCTCAGCAACCTATTGCTCTGGAATTTCTCGTTTGCTTTCATTATGATTAATCCCATAAGTATAGTAATCATATTGGCATCCTTTGTCACCACATTTTTGAGTCTGTTGATTCAATACGTTGTGAATGTTCACAATCATCGGTTGATCCTTTTAAATTATCTTTCCGGCTCAGATGTCATTTTGAACATGAGCTGGATCTCGACCAATCAAATTACCATCGATGGCATCCCTAAGCCTACTCAACTTATCCATCCTTAAATCAGAGCGTTTGCTTCTGATCCCTTCATTTGAAAATCATAATCCCTTTGTTATTTAAACGTTGAATTATTCAAATGTTCTATAAACCGATGCATTTGCATTCTTTCTTCCTCTGATTAGGTATCGATACTCACATCGGCTCCATTGTGGGTCGCCATATCCACTGTTGGATTATTATCCGACAGTGTCCTTCATAATTAATCACCTTGTGAGTTCTTTCCCCTGATACATAATGCCTTTGGTACATTGTATCCTCTGCTTGACCAACCATGCTCTACTTTCGAGCTGGTGGTATTTACTATTGAAGCTTGTGGTATATGTTTCCATGATACCCTGACGGGTTGAACCTATGCCTTCCTTTATATGTGTGAACTCGAAAGTTTTCACGAGTCATACTCATCTGGTATTTCACCAGGTAATACTTTTAACACTAATGCCTTTATCAAAGCGAGAAGTGAATGGAAGGTTATACATTGAAGAAGTGGGAGTCGACCTTGAACCTTGCGTTCATGCCCATGGACACGATGTGTAACTTATCATGGAAGCTGCTCATAAAAATAATTACCCCTTGTTATAAGTTCATCTTGTATCCGTGGTTCGATCCTTTATGATCGTGGGTTCCGACCATGATTGTTCTCCTTTGATTCTATTTCTCGGACAAGTTAAAGTACTTGCCTTCTGCAGATCAGTACGCCTTCCCAACCTCTATTTTGTTCTACCTTTGAGTATTACCCCCTGGTATCTCGAGGATATCAACCCATTGCACTTGATCTTATGAATTTTTGATGAAGTAGTATGTTTCCCCATCACAGTCACTCCACGGGTTATGGGTTGCCGTCAACCGAGAACCCCGATTTGTGAACCGAATCAACACTGAGATTCGGTACCCCCAGTACTTTGTGGTTGAGAAGTTTAATACTCCATCCCGTCACTCCTAGCCTGATCGGCTACATCATTATCGTGCTAATTTTAACTGTGCTACCGGGTCCTTAATTCCGGAGCACAACTTTCGACGATTGAGCTAAGCTTACATCGGTTTCCTTGTCTTATCGTTCCATCTTGAACAACAAACTTGATCTCGGGTCTGTGTCCTACTCGTGGTTCCAATAACCTTTCGCTTCATCATTCGTTTGACTTGATGTCATCGTCGATCGATTACATCTTCGTGAAATCTCTCGACAAATGTGTCGTGATCATCATCAGTATTCCGAGCTTTTCCAAGATATCAATTCAATTCGTGATGAGAAATACCATCCTTGCCCTCGATAAGTTGTGTTATCATCGGCCACTTATTACCTTCCCTCCAACACAAACTTGTTCGTGTTTTGTGTTGTACCTTGAGTTCCTTGTTATCCAACTTATGTTATGATTCTACCGCGGAGTATTACCATCTTTGATGTCAAGAATGTTGTGAGGATTGCTCCACCTCTTAAGAATTCTTGCTATAGTGATACTTCTCATAATCACCATTCTTTCTTGGTCCTCGTGTTGATCCCAACCGGGGTACCAACAAGTGAACGGTGCTGTTTGGATTCTGCCTATTTAGCAACCCTATTGCTTTGAAGTTAATGGTCGGCCATTCATTCTTATACTATTGATTATTGAATCACCATTCTGACATTGGTCGTGCAGCCCAACCCATATTTCGGGCGCACCTTTCAACCAATGTTTAACTGTGTATGTTTTCCTCAAACATGCTTCATTTTATCATTTGATCTGACAAATGCTATCTCCTTATCCACATAATTGAGGAGGTGCATCTTTTTGGATGCCTCATTGAATTATCGCTGAGTCCATCAGCCACCTCATCATCCTCTTCTTGCTTTAATGATGAACTCTTGTTTCGGAACTTGCTTCCATAGTTCATTTCCCGAGAATCTTGCAATGTCATTTCGTCTATTTGTGTTGCACCTTTTCTTCTTGAACATCCCGAGTCTGAGGTATCATGACACCAATCGGATCTGAATCTCGGTCAGATATGATGGCTGGGACAACTTTCCAGGAGTTATGATGATGGTTCTTAGATGACCCGATAAGATGATGTCATGCCTAGCACCCCCTGGCTGGAGGACCTGTCATTATAATTTCTTTTGCAAGGATAACCATTCTTCCTGGAGGAAATTGTAAGACTTATTTTATAAGTTGCTCCTGATGGATCATTTGTGTATCCAAAGTCTGGCCCTTGATTGAAACACCATATCATGGCTACCTCGAAGCATGACTATGATACCCCGCTCTTCAACAAGAACATTGGAGGCGCGATGCTAAATGTTTCTTGTCAGTTATCCAAACACCGTTGTATGGGTAACATCTTGATTCATCCTTGCCTCTTATCTGAATGGTTGGGTACTTGCTCTCCTACCCTGTATGCCATATTCTGCTTGTACATGGGAAGGATATACTCCTAATAATTGTGTGTAATCACAATTTTCCTTTCCATCGTTCTGTTTAATCTGATAATCGTGTTTTCCTTTCCATTCTTGACTTAACTAAGCAGAGATAATTCCCTGCTTAGGTAGGCACCTTGTTGTACCATTCTGTCTGTAAGATCCTGTTACTATTGTTGATGACATTCTGGTAGCCACCGATGGGTGAGAACCTTGCCTATTGGTCCGCCTCGTTCAACGAGCGGGAAAATGGTTTCTCTTTGTTCCTCGTCCTTGGTACCGGCATTGTTGCCGACATAGCTGACAAGCTATCCACTGACATGCCTTCCTGTCGCAGCTGTGCAAGATGTCACCACCTTTCCTACTTTTAAACCACATGGTGGGCCCATAACCCACATGTCCACTGGATCGAAACCTGACTCTTCTTTGCAACCCGGATTCTAATGTATCCTTTGCACCTGGCTTCGTGTGTGATTCACGAGCTAAATGCTATGCCATTATTCATCCTGGAATCAAACACCATGTTATTCTCGTTGTTCAAACCCCCATTCCAGCTTCTGTCTAGTCATCAAATGATTGCCTACCCGTTTGAAACTTTGGTACCATCGTATATTGCACTCAACGAATTCACCGAAATACAACTCATGGCGGATCTTGTGTATTTTCCATTGAGTTCATCGTCAGATGCCCATCTTAGTGGAGATGCGTTCTTCCGGAGTTTTTCCCCTTGATCGCGTTCGTAGGACGATGGAGATCCCGAAGAAAGGATGACGAATTGATCATGATGACCTAGAGCAGAGAAATGAAGACTCCAACGTAATGGATCCACCTCTTCGAGAAGAGCAACCAAAGACGAGAAGATTCATTAGGATTTCGTAACCAGACCTTCCCCCCTAGTCCCCCTCTTAAATCTCGGGACGAGATTTCTTGTAGTGGAGGAGAATTGTGACGCCCGGATAATTAAGCTACAGTAACCCTCTCCTAATGATGCCATGTCATCGCTGTCACTTTAGTTAATCTCGCGATGGTTCAAAAACGATTCAAATTCAAATTTAACTTAAAGTCCAAAATAAAAGTTTTCAAACATGAAAGCTAAAATGTTCAAAGTGTGGCAAATAATCGATGGATATTTGTCATGTTGGAACAAACCTCTTTTGGATTCCGAAAGTGCCCCTGGAAATTATTTAGTGGTCCAGCATCTTTTGAAATTGACCTTTTCAATTTCTAAAAATGGTTAGGCAACTCCTTTTGACCCCATACTTTTTGTTCCATCTCAATTTATTGTGTTACAATTATGTGCCATGTTTCGCTCAAAACAAAACTCTTATGGCACAAAAACAAAATGCAAACATAGGCAAAAAAGGAGTTAAACAAAAGAAAAGGAAAGACCCGATCAGCAAAAGAAAACAAAACCCCTCCCCACTAATTCCCCTGGGCCTTGGCCACTGGACAGGCCCAACCCACCGCCAGGTCGTTCCCCTTCGTCTGTTCATCGGGAGCTCGTGGACTGAGGGCGGCCGTACACGGCGCCGATGGCCACGGGGCGGCCATCCACTCCCCTTGGCGCCCTACAAGGTTGCTCCCTCCCCCCTGCGAAACCCTAGCCCACCGTTTTCCCCTCGCTCGTCTCTCTCCCTCTTAATTTCGTCCATGCCCGGGCGCAACCGTCGTCACGCCGCCATCGTTGTCGTGGTCGACGTCCACCACGAGCCGCAACGAGAAGACCAGGTGGTGGGCACCAGCGTCCTCGACACCTGGGTAGAAGGAGCTGTACCGCGGAGTCCCGAGCCTCGCCATCGACCTGTCTTCGTCACCACGGTCGTCGTCGCCGATTTCGTCAATCCGCTCGACCTCGTGCTTTCCCGGCTTCCCCGAGACCACTACGAGCACCAATGTGAGCATCCGGTCCTCCCCGACCCCCTCTTCCTCCTCCCCATGCCCCTTAGGCACCGATTCGCCGAGCTCCGCCCGTTGACCACCGTCGCGTACAGGCCTCTGACTGCGCCCCGCCTCTGACTGCGCCCTCCGTGCGTCCGCGTGCCCGCAGCCGCGCTCGCTGCAGCACCGCGGCTGCCCCGCGCTCGCCTCGCTCGTTACCGCCGGACCACGCCTGCTCCGGCCTGCCGCCGACCGCGTCGTAGTTGCCCCGCGCCCTACCCCCGCCCCCCGCTCTCCCCTGCTCGCGTGCTGCTTGCCGCGGCGGCTACACTCGCCGCTGCTTCTCCCCCCCGCCTGCTCCCACTGAGCTGGCGCCCAGGGCCGCGGGCGCTTCCAGTGCGCCCCTGCCGGAGGCCGCCGCCGCTGCTGGTTGTGGCCGAGGCCGCCGGCACACTCCAGCGCCCGTGCGTGCCCGGCCGGCCCCTGTTTAGCTTAGGGGCAAACCCCCCTCTGATTAGGCTACCCCCTGCTAATTATATACTAACTAGTGGGCCCCTTAGATAAAACAGCTCACCAAATCCCTCTGTTAAAGTGTACAACCAATGACATGTGGCTCCCCCTTATTTTAGATTAAAGGAAAACCATTTCATAAGTCATTAGGACACTTACATGTGGGACCCCCCCTGTACTATTCATCTGTTGAACGGTCAATGTTGACTGGGTCAACTGGGTCCCCCTTGGCCCACCTGTCATCCCCTGGGTACACTTCTGTGTACCCTGTGCTGGGTGCACATAGCATTTTTCCAATTAATTTCGAATTAAAAATAATTTCAGAATATTGGTAAAACTTTAGAAAATCATATAAAATAAACCGTAACTCGGATTAAAATAATTTATACATGAAAGTTGCTCAGAACGACAAGACGAATCCGGATAGGCAGCCCGTTTGTCCGCCACACATCCCTAACATACCGAACTCGCAACTTTCCCCTCCGGTTCATCTGTCCGAAAACGCGAAACACCGGGAATACTTTCCCGGATGTTTCCCCTTCACCGGTATCACCTCATACCGCGTTAGAACACGTCTAGCTCTGCTTGTTGTTCTGTTATGCACTTGCTTGCTATGTATTTACTGTTTTCTCCCCCCTCTTCTCTCCGGTAGACCCCATGACGATGTTGATGCCCCTGTGGTCGACTACGTCACCGACGACCCCTCCTTGCCAGAGCAACCAGGCAAGCCCCCACCCTTGATCACCAGATATCGCCTATTCTTCTCTATACTGCTTGCATTAGAGTAGTGTAGCATGTTACTGCTTTCCGTTAATCCTATTCTGATGCATAGCCTGACATCGTTGCTACAGTCATTGATACCTTACCCGCAATCCTAAATGCTTAGTATAGGATGCTAGTTTATCATCACTGGCCCTACATTCTTGTCAGTCTGCCTTGCTATACTATCGGGCCGTGATCACTTGGGAGGTGATCACGGGTATATACTATACATACATACATACTATACAGATGGTGACTAAAGTCGGGTCCGCTCGAAGAGTACCCGCGAGTGATTCACGGATTGGGGGCTGAAAGGACCTTTGTCCCGACGGCCCTCTGTGTGGATCTTTGTGGCGGAGCGACAGGGCAGGTTGAGACCACCTAGGCGAGAGGTGGGCCTGGCCCTGGTCGGCGTCCGCGGTTGCTTCATAATAACACGCTTAACGAGACCTTGGTATTTGATCTGAGTCTGGCCATTTGGTCTATACGCACTAACCATCTACGTGGGAGTAGTTATGGGTATCCCGGCGTCGTGGTATCAGCCGAAGCCTTCGTGACGTCAGCAACTGAGCGGCGCGCGCCGGATTGGACTGGAACGCCACTAGGCTAGGTCTGCTTCCGGCCGCCCACGCAACGTGCAGGTGTGCTCAGGGTGATGGGCCCAGACCCCTGCGCGCTTAGGTTTAGACCGGCGTGCTGACCTCTCTGTTGTGCCTAGGTGGGGCTGCGACGTGTTGATCTTCTGAGGCCGGGCATGACCCAGGAAAGTGTGTCCGGCCAAATAGGATCGAGCGTGTTGGGTTATGTGGTGCACCCCTGCAGGGAAGTTAATCTATTCGAATAGCCGCGTCCCTCGGTAAAAGGACGACCCGGAGTTGTACCTTGACCTTATGACAACTAGAACCGGATACTTAATAAAATACACCCAGATAAGTTCCACAGACAACCCGGTGATCGCTTTTCCACAGGGCGACGAGGGGAGGATCGCCGGGTAGGATTATGCTATGCGATGCTACTGGAGATGCTACTTGGAGAGACTACTTGGAGATGCTACTTGGAGGACTTCAATCTACTCTCTTCTACATGCTGCAAGACGGAGGCTGCCAGAAGCGTAGTCTTCGACAGGATTAGCTATCCCCCTCTTATTCTGGCATTCTGCAGTTCAGTCCACTGATATGGCCCTTTACACATATACCCATGCATATGTAGTGTAGCTCCTTGCTTGCGAGTACTTTGGATGAGTACTCACGGTTGCTTTCTCCCCCTTTCCCCCCCTTTCCTTTCTTTCTAGTTGTCGCAACCAGATGCTGGAGCCGAGGAGCCAGACGCCACCGTCGATGACGACTACTACACTGGAGGTGCCTACTACTACGTGCAGCCCGCTGACGACGACCAGGAGTAGTTTAGGAGGATCCCAGGCAGGAGGCCTGCGCCTCTTTCGATCTGTACCCCCAGTTTGTGCTAGCCTTCTTAAGGCAAACTTGTTTCAGTTATGTCTGTACTCAGATATTGTTGCTTCCGCTGACTCGTCTATGATCGAGCACTTGTATTCGAGCCCTCGAGGCCCCTGGCTTGTATTATGATGCTTGTATGACTTATTTATGTTTTAGAGTTGTGTTGTGATATCTTCCCATGAGTCCCTGATCTTGATCGTACACATTTGCGTGCATGATTAGTGTCACCTATTATGTGTTATGATCCGACAACCCGAAGTGACAATAATCGGGATACTTTTCGGTGATGACCGTAGTTTGAGGAGTTCATGTATTCACTATGTGCTAATGCTTTGTTCCGGTTCTTTATTAAAAGGAGGCCTTAATATCCCTTAGTTTCCGTAAGGACCCCGCTGAACACGGGAGGGTAGGACAAAAGATGTCATGCAAGTTCTTTTCCATAAGCATGTATGACTATTTACAGAATACATGCCTACATTACATTGATGAATTGGATCTAGTTCTATATCACCCTATGTTATAGCTATTACATGAGGAATCGCATCCGGCATAATTATCCATCATTGATCCATTGCCTACGAGCTTTTCACATATTGTTCTTCGCTTATTTACTTTTCCGTTGCTACTGTTACAACTACTACAAAAACCCAAAAATATTTATCTTTACTTTTGCTACTGCTACTATTATTATCATACCACTTTTGCTACTAAACACTTTGCTGCAGATACTAAGTTATCCAGGTGTGGTTGAATTGACAACTCAACCGCTAATACTCAAGAATATTCTTTGGCTCCCCTTGTGTCGAATCAATAAATTTGGGTTGAATACTCTACCCTCGAAAGTTGTTGCGATCCCCTATACTTGTTGGTTATCAAGACTAATTTCTGGCGCCGTTGCCGGGGAGCATAGCTCTATTCTCTGAGTCACTTGGGATTTATATCTGTTGATCACTATGAAGAACTTGAAAGACGATCGAACTACTATTTTGCCCTCAACTACGAGGGGAGGTAAGGAACTGCCATCTAGCTCTGCACTAGATTCTCCTTCCGTTATAAGTAAGCTTGCGGCACCTAAACCTGCTTCTGCTATGAATTCTGATATGTCGCATGTTATTGATGATGCCACTTCTGCTATGAATGATGAAACTACTTCTGTGCTTGATACTACTTTGCCATTAGGTGAATTTCTTGATGAATAACTTGCTAGATTTAGGGGGAATGAAAATATTGAAGAACCTATTATTGATGATAGTGATGATGAAGGTCCCCCCAATGATTATGTTTTACCTGTTGTTCCTAAGGGTTATGTTATGCATGAAACAGCTGCTATGGAAATTCTTGCTTGCAATGATAGAAATGATCTTAAGAAATTATTAGCTAAATGGAAGCAGCAGTCTCTTAATGCTAGAATGAAACCCGATCCTGCTTTTGCTACTTCACCTATCTGTGTTACTGATAAGGATTATGAATTCTCTGTTCATCCTGATATTATTACTTTAGTTGAATCTGATCCTTTTTATGGCCTTGAATCTGAAATTGTTGTGGCACATCTTACCAAGTTGAATGATATAGCCACCCTGTTTACTAATGATGAGAAGTCTCGCTATTTATATATCCTTAAGATATTCCCATTCTCATTAAAGGGTGATGCTAAGACTTGGTATAATTCTCTTGCTCCTAGTTGTGTGCGTAATCCCCAGGATATGATTTATTACTTCTCTGCTAAATATTTCCCTGCTCATAAGAAACAAGCTGCCTTGCGGGAAATATATAATTTTGTGCAAATTAAAGAAGAGAGTCTCCCACAAGCTTGGGGGAGGCTTCTCCGGTTACTTAATGCTTTGCCTGATCATCCTCTTAAGAAAAATGAAATACTTGATATCTTTTATAACGGACTAACTGATGCTTCCAAGGACTACTTGGATAGTTGTGCTGGTTGTGTTTTCAGGGAAAGAACAGTCGAGAAGCTGAAATATTATTGAATAATATGTTGACTAATGAAAATAATTGGACTCTTCCTAAACCAGTTCCTGAAGTAATTCTAGAACCAATTGAGCCAACTCCTAAGCCTATTCCTAAACCCACTCCGGAGAAGAGAGGTGTTTTATTTCTCAGTCCTAAAGATATGCAAGAGGCAAAGAAATCAATGAAAGAAAAGGGTATTAAAGCTGAAGATGTTAAGAATTTACCTCCTATTGAAGAAATACATGGTCTTAATTTACCGCCTGAAGAACCACATTGTCTTGATAACCCGACACAGGTAGTAAAGGTAAATTCTCTCTATAGATATGATAAAGTTGAAGTACCCTCTACTAAATTTCATAGCCCATGCTTAGCTGAATTTGATGACTTTATGGCTAGACAAGAGAGTTTTAATGCTTATGTTGGTAGAGAGTTAAAGAATAATGCTTTCGAGATAGGACGCGTAGGTGATAATCTGGCTAGAGTTAAAGATGAACTTCACCGCGTTAGCAAATATGCTTCTATGGTTGCTACTCAAGCTGAGCAAGTACTTAAAGCTCAAAATGATTTGCTTGATGAATTAAATAATAAAAATGACTTTGTTGTTAGAGTGGCTACTAGAACTGGTAGAATGACTCAGGAACCTTTGTATCCTGAAGGCCACCCTAAGAGAGTCGAGCAAGATTGTCAGAGAAACTATTTAGAGGCACCTAGTTCTTTTGAAAAGAAGAAGAAGAAAAACGATAGAACTTTGCATGCTTCTAGTGAACCTACTGTAGACACACCTGAGAATCCCAATGATATTTCTATTTCTGATGCTGAAACACAATCAGGTGATGAACATGAACCTAGTGATAATGTTAATGATAATGTTCATGTTGATGCTCAACCTAGCAAAGACAATGATGTAGAGATTGAACCTGCTGTTGACCTTGATAACCCACAATCAAAGAATCAACGTTATGATAAGAGAGATTTTGTTGCTAGGAAGCACGGTAAAGAAAGAGAACCATGTTTTCAGAAACCCATGCCCTTTCCTCCTAAACCATCCAAGTCAAAGGATGATGAGGATTTTGAGCGCTTTGCTGAAATGATTAGACCTATTTTCTTACGTATGCGCTTAACTGATATGCTGAAAGTAAATCCTTATGCTAAATATATGAAGGATATCATCACAAATAAAAGAAAGATACAGGAAGCTGAAATTTCCACCATGCTTGCTAATTACACTTTTAAGGGTGGAATACCAAAGAAACTTGGAGATCCGGGTGTTCCAACTATACCATGCTCTATTAAAAGAAATTATGTTAGAACTGCTTTATGTGATCTTGGAGCCGGTGTTAGTGTTATGCCTCTCTCTTTATATCGTAGACTTGAATTGAATAAGTTGACACCTACTGAAATATCTTTGCAAATGGCCGATGAGGGAGTCCTGGACTAGGGGGTGTCCGGACAGCCGTACTATCATCGTCAGCCGGACTCCAAGACTATGAAGATACAAGATTGAAGACTTCGTCCCGTGTCCGGATGGGACTTTCCTTGGCGTGGAAGGCAAGCTTGGTGATACGGATATGTAGATCTCCTACCATTGAAACCGACTCTGTGTAACCCTAGCCCTCCCCGGTGTCTATATAAACCGGAGGGTTTTAGTCCATAGGACGAACAACCATTACAACAATCATACCATAGGCTAGCTTCTAGGGTTTAGCCTCCTTGATCTCGTGGTAGATCCACTCTTGTACTACCCATATCATCAATATCAATCAAGCAGGAGTAGGGTTTTACCTCCATCGAGAGGGCCCGAACCTGGGTAAAAACATCGTGTCCCTTGTCTCCTATTACCATCCGC
The DNA here is from genome assembly GCF_002162155.2 of Triticum dicoccoides. Classification (NCBI taxonomy): domain Eukaryota; kingdom Viridiplantae; phylum Streptophyta; class Magnoliopsida; order Poales; family Poaceae; genus Triticum; species Triticum dicoccoides. Next base: position 129,423,670 of record NC_041385.1, read on the forward strand.
CTAGACGCACAGTTCGGGACCCCCTACCCGAGATCCACCGGTTTTGACACCGACATTGGTGCTTTCATTGAGAGTTCCTCTGTGTCGTCACTGATAAGCTTGATGGCTTCTTCAATCAACAACAACGCCGTCCAGGGTGAGACTTTTCTCCCCGGACAGATCTTCGTATTCGGCGGCTTCGCACTGCGGGCCAATTCACTTGGCCATCTGGAGCAGATTGAAAGCTACGCCCCTGGCCATCGGGTCAGATTTGTAAGCTTAAACTTCACGGTGGATATCCGCGGAGACTTGATCTTCGACGGATCCGATCCGCAGCCAAGCGTGCCGCACTATCACGATAGGCATGATCTAACTCTGCCGCCGGACAGTACCTTGGAGGCCGCACACGAATCCGCTCCGACCTATAGTCCGGAGCCAATCACGCAGATCGAGGACGGATGGCTGGACACCGCCTCGGGAGCTGCAACCGCTACGGCGATGGAGCCGAACACTGACCTCGTCCCTTATAAAGCTCGTGACTCCGAGGTGCCGGACTCCCTGCCGGACTCCGAACCTCCCGCGCCCCTGCCAATCAAATCCGATTGGGCATCGATCATGGAGTTCACCGCTGCGGACATCTTTCAGCACTCACCCTTTGGCGACATCCTAAATTCGCTAAAGCATCTCTCGCTATCCGGAGAGCCCTGGCCGGACTATGGCCAGGATGGTTGGGATTCGGACGACGAAGAAATTCAAAGCCCACCCACCACCCACTTTGTAGCCACTGTCGATGATCTAACAGACATGCTAGATTACGACTCCAAAGACATCGACGGTATGGACGACGATGCCGGAGACGATCAAGAACCAGCGCTCACCGAGCACTGGAAGCCCACCAATTCCCATGATGTATATATGGTGGACACCCCAAAAGGAAGCGATAACGAGGACCAACAGGGCGCGGCAAAGGATAATTCCGCCGACAAACAACCAAAACGGCGACGCAGACGCCGCCCTAAGTCCCGTCTCGACAAAAACAGCGCTCCTAATGACCCAGCAATAGAGCGGGGCAAACCAGTGGACGACGAACATGCAATCAAGAAACCGTCCGAACAGGACGAATCGGACAATCAATCCATGCCCGGCGAAACCAACAGTCCAGACGACCTCACGTCGGACACACCACCGGAGCATAAGAACCTTCACAAAAGACTCGTCGCCACTGCAAGAAGTCTGAAGAAGGAAAAACGGAAGCTCAAAACAGCGGAAGACATACTCAGAATGAGGTGGAGCAAAGTGCTCAAAACCGCAGACAAATACGGCAATGGCCATCAATAAAAGAGCTACCCGAAGCGCAAGCTACTGCCAGAATTTGACGAGGAAGCCATAGAGCCACCACAGTCAAAAATTAAAGAAGCCGCCTGGCCGAATAGACGGCCAGATGACAGGCCAAAAGCGACAAGTGGCGCCACACACAAGCCAACTCATGATCCTGGGAAAATAGATGGCCCAGCCAGGTCCATTTACGAGCCAAAACAGAGGGCCCCAGGAAGCAACACAACACGCCAAGTGTTCGAAGACAGCGGCACACCTAAATACAGGGGCGCCGCACACCCACTATGTTTCACCGATGAGGTGCTGGATCATGAATTCCCAGCAGGGTTTAAACCCATAAACATAGAGGCTTACGACGGAACAACAGACCCTGGAGTCTGGATAGAGGATTATATACTACACATACACATGGCCAAAGGAGATGATCTCCACACCATAAAATATCTACCCCTCAAGCTCAAAGGGACAGCTCGGCATTGGCTCAAAAGCCTCCCAGAAAACACTGTTGGAAGTTGGGAAGAGCTTGAGGACGCGTTTAGAGCAAATTTTCAAGGGACTTATGTCCGCCCTCCGGATGCAGACGATCTAAGTCATATAACTCAACATCCCGGAGAGTCAGCGCGCAAATTCTGGAACAGGTTCCTTACTAAAAAGAACCAAATAGTCGACTGCCCGGACGCTGAAGCCTTAGCAGCTTTTAAACACAACGTCCGAGACGAATGGCTCGCCAGACACCTCGGCCAAGAGAAGCCGAGGACAATGGCCGCGCTAACAATCCTCATGACCCGCTTTTGCGCGGGGGAAGACAGCTGGCTAGCAAGATGCAGCACCAGCGACCCAAGTACATCCGAGATCAGAGATGGAAACGAAAAATCACGGCGCAGAAAGGATCAACGCCGGAATAAAGAAAAAAGCCCAAAGAACACGGCGGTCAACGCCAGATTCAAAAGCTCGCGGACAAACAACAAAACACTGCCTCTTAAGGACAACAATGATGAGCTATCCACCTTAAACAAAATTATGGATCGGATATGTCAAATCCACAGTACCTCCGGAAGGCCTGCAAACCACACCCACAGAGATTGTTGGGTCTTCAAACAGTCCGGCCGACTCAACGCCGAACACAAGGGGCTCGACGCACCAAGCGAGGATGATGATGAACCCCACCAGCAGAGTACCGGAAAACAAAAGACTTTCCCACAAGAAGTCAAAACAGTAAACTCACTTCATGTGATATTACGGAAAAACAATGCGGCACCCGCTAAAATAAGTGTCGCACGGTCCACCCCAGCGGAACCGCGAAGTTGGATGTCAAAACAAATCACTTTCGACCACCTGGATTATTCCAGAAGCATTCGAAACGCAGGATGGACTGCCCTGATATTGGATCCTATAATCGATGGACTACAGTTTACACAATTCCTGATGGACGGCGGCAGCGATTTAAACCTGCTATATCCGAACACAATCCACAAGTTGGGGATAGACCTTACCAAAATTCGACATAGCCGCACTTCCTTTAAAGGAGTGACGCCAGGCCCTTACACCAAGTGCACAGGCTCCTTACTACTAGAAGTTGTATTCAGGTCACCGGACAACTTCCGACGCGAAAAGCTAATCTTTCATGTCGCCCCATTCAAAAGTAGCTATCAAGCACTATTGGGACGTGAAGCTTTTGTCCGCTTTAACGCAATACCACATTACGCGTCTCTTACACTTAAAATGCCCGGTCCACGTGGCATCATTTCATTAAGAGGGTCATTCAAAGACCCCGGACACGGCTAGACGAGTCCGGCATAAATAAGCTAGGGGCTCCCTAGCCGCACAACCCTTCACAAGGGGCTGTGCATATAAGCAACAATGAGCTAATATAGGCTCAGCTTTATTAATTTATCAATATTTCAATGTTTTTATGCACTTTTCGCACGATTTCTTTTCAAACTAAGTTCCTCTCTTTTTACAGATGAACAACGTGCACACCCGTCCAGGATAACGGCACAACAGAGACACAGGCGCAGACGTGCAGTAGGGACCCGTTGCAAGGATTCTTTTCAGATTAAGACCCTGCGTAAACCTTTTTTATTGTCTCTTGTTGCTATAATCCCCTGGTTTCTCATTATAACCAGAGTGGAGACTGACGTTTTGGCATCGGCCGCGTCAGAGGACCTCGCCCGTACCTGGACACTAGGGGCTTAGGGCATTGTTCTGCCCGTTATCATAAAGACCGAACACCTTAGGGAGTGTTCGGCGTCTCGAGTTAGGCCTTATATGCATCAGCTCCGAATCATGTCTTCGGTCAAATGTTGGGTTTGCCCGGCTCCTGTGTTTTGCTGCCTTACGTTCCGTATCATCGACTAACGCGGCACCAGGAGAACTACTGCGATTGTGCCCCAGTTCGGCTGGGCGAGCACCTCAGTAGAGAAAGCCGAAAACTGACTGTCATGATACAGCGAGAGACTGGTCAACCACTCGATCGACCACAGGAATGTTTAGAATTCCTCCGCTTTGACGAAGGACCATTTCCCGGTCAGGCACATACGCGCCCCGAATTCGGATAGCACGGTGCCCCCAGGGGCTATATTGTAGCCCCACCCTCGAACTCCATTGGCTAAGTGAAAGTGATAAAGCATTATAGTCCGGCTGCCTCGTTTGCTACGCTACCACCTCCTTAACAGGACCGAGACGTCGGATTAAGTGTGAAAATGCGCTATTTTTCTGAACACCCCCGCACCTTGTGCGTGGGGGATGAAGTCGACGACTGCCATCTTTCAGGTTATACACATGTATACATAAACGGCCGCCCAGGAGATAATTCAATACTTGAACGCACAAGTACAAAAAGCGCCTACATCATAAACATTGTTTTATATTAAAACGTTCATTCGAACGTGACATTTTTCGAGCACTGCGACTCTATTACACGAGCACCACGCAGAACTTCCCCAAAATAGTGCTCGGCGGGTAACCGGCTTTCGTCTGAGCCCTGGGTTGCAACAGCGGTGGCATCCATATCTGTCCAATGTGTCTTCACACGGGCGAGGGCCATCCGCGCACCCTCTATGCAGGCCGACCGCTTCATCACCTTGATATGCGGCACCGCCCCAAGAAATTGTTGCAATAAGCCAAAATAGCTCGTCGGCTTGGGCCTATCCGGCCAGACATGAGTCACAATATCCGTCATGGCAAGCCCGGACAACCTATTCAGCTCAGCCCATTCGGCCAACCGATCGGTCAGCGGAAGTGAACGATCCGGACTATGGAATTGAGACCAAAACAGCTCTTCCGTCTTGTGATCCTTCTGACTTCAGAAGTGCACAACGGCATCCGCCGCACTCGCCGCTAAGTCCATATAAGGATCCTCCGGACACCACAGCTGGCCAAGCTGGGCATACTTTGGATCCGTAAACCTGCGGCGCTTCAGAAAAGGCTTGCCAGCCACAATGTCTCCGGCCTGGCGCAGCTCCTCCTTTATAGCCCGCATTGCAGAACGGGCATCCTTGACTTCGGCGGGTGGCCTTCCCCAGGTCTTCTCGCTCCGATAGGCGCTCCTTTTCAAGAGCCTCATTGCGGTCGGTAGCATCCTTCAACTTAACGGCCATTTCCCATTTCTTCCCTGCTTCGGCAGTGTGCAGCCCTTTCGGCTTCCAACTCCTCGGCTGCCCTCGAGGCAGCCGCATCACTCCTTCTAGCTTGCTCCTTGGCATGAGCAAGTTCGGCCCGAAGGCTCTCCACAGCAGCGGCACCATCTGCGTCAAGCACACATATTGTAAGAGGTGGCCTTCGGCTCCCTTACTAGGTGACCACGGAGAAACAACTCACCTTGCGACTCGTCAAGTCGCTTGTTAACTAGCGCGATGTCCGCATCCGCAATGTTGAGTTGCCGCTTTAGTTCAGCAACTCCATCAGTCCGGCTGGCCCCCGGACTATCCGCCACCTGCATAGGAAAGGCGACATTTAATACCTGCGATTTTGATCCTCGGCAAACTGTCACTTTCGACAACCTACCGAGTCTCAGGGGCTACTATCTATACAGGGCGCACCTCATGTGCAAAACTGTCAAACAGGTGTGTCATTTTTACGTACCTCAAACCCCACCAGCAAACTCCTGACGGCATTACGCAATCCGCTTTCGGCGGACGAAATCCTTCCAATCACCATACTCATCAATGCATGGTGATCTTCTAAGATAGACGCCCTCTCAAGCAGATCCTTCAGCTCCCCCGGCCGAACACCAGTTGGCGCCGAACTATCCGGCTTTGCCGTACTCAGGGATACCCTCCGTCATGACACTTCAGGCTCGTTCGCTCTATCTGACGGTGCAGCGGACGGAGGCGTCTCACTCTCCACCATCTCCGGACGAAGATCCCCCGAAGACGAGCTCATCTGAGAAGGTCGGAGATCCGAACTACAAGGAAAAAATTCGGTTATCCTCAGAAGCACAAATAGGGATGTCTCTTATTACCGAGCTCTCTTTTTTCTACTTACGGCTCGCTGGAGGGCTGATGCTTTAGGGGAGACTGTGCGGCCGGGGCCTCCCCGGACGCAGGACCCTCTGGTGAAGACCTCTTCCCCCGCTTAGGGGCTTTGGCCTCCGGGTCTCCAGAGGCGGTCCTCTTCTCCCCTTGAAGGGAGGGATTCTCGATCCCCCCTTCTTCAAGAGCCTCCTTGGGCGAGGCGGTAGCTCCCCTATTTTCCCCTCCGCCTTCTTCTGAAGGCGCAACATCCATCATCTTGACCAGCACGGGATCCGGCGCGGTCTCTGGGAGGGGGGTCGGACACCGTATCAGCTTTGCTTGCGCTATCCACTCCTGTTGAAGGATAACGGGTTAAAATGCGAATTATAGAAAGGCAAACAAACGGTACGTCCGAACTCTGAGCTACTTACTTGAGTATCCGAGCGATTGCAACTTAGGCTGGCATCCTCGGTCAATTCAGGACACACCATCCGTGATCCGAAGAACAACTCGTACATCTCCACGGGTGTCGTACCCATAAAGTGTTGGAGAATCCGTGGTCCCTCCGGATTGAACTCCCATAGCCGGAGAGGACGGCGTCTGCAGGGCAGGAGACGCCTAATCAGCATGACCTGCATTACCACAACCAGATCAATCTCCCTCACTTGGAGGTCTCGAATCCGACCCTGCAGTAGGGGCACGTCCTTTGACGGCCCCCAATTAAGCCCTTGGTTGACCCACGACATCAACCGTCGTGGAGGTCCCGAGCGGAATACGGGCGGCGGCTTCTGCCTGCTGCCCTTCGGAGCGGTGATATAGAACCACTCCTGTTGCCATAAGCCAAGCTCCTCTTGGAAGGAGCCCTCAGGCCACGGGGCATCGGCCCTCCTACTCACGGCCGCCCCGCCGCACTCTGCTTGACGCCCCCCGATCATCTTCGGCTCCACATTGAAGGTCTTCAGCCACAGGCCGAAGTGGGGGGTGACGCGGAGGAAGGCTTCGCAGACAACAATGAATGCGGAAATATGGAGGATGGACTCCGGAGCCAAGTCATGGAATTCCAACACATAGTAGAACATGAGCCCTCTCACAAAAGGATCCATCGGGAAGCCTAAACCCCGACGAAGGTGGGACACAAAGACGACGTACTCGCCGGGCTCGGGGGTGGGGATGGCCTGCCCATCGGCGGGCAACCTGTGCGAAATCTCGTAAGACAGGTACTTGGCCTCTCGCAGCTTTAGCACGTCCTCCTCCGTGACGGAGGAGGGCATCCACCGGCCCTGAAGGTCGGAGCCGGACATTGTTGAAGGTCCGAAGCACTCAAATCTGGGGCTCTGGGTGTTGGAACTTGGAGCAAGGAGAAGATTCGATGGTGGATTGAAGAAAAGAAACGAGCCTTGGTCCTGTTATAAAGAGGAAGAATACCAAGAGCCGTCTCCGTGACCGTTCGGGACTCGCCTTCGATAGAGGAGGCATGGCGACGGGCGCGGTTGGGTTACCCACGTCCGTATTGATGAGAATCCCGGAATAAGGGGAACACGATCTCTGCTTCGACAAGACGTGCCAAGGAAACAGCTTCGCTAAACGCGCTGAGGTGGTATAATAAAAAACGATTCAAGTAAAGGCTTGGTAGTGGCATGACGTCATGCCGCAAAATACGTCAGCAGATTGAACTTGTGTACATAATATTCTCTCTACGGTGGAATGTGGAAATTATTTTGCAGAGCCGGACACTATCCTGGTGTTCACAATCTTCTATGGATTATTCGGAGGAGGAAGCCGCCTTGCAATGCCGAACATTATGCGCGCCGAACTCATCGTCATTGAAGCCAGGTTCAGGGGCTACTGAGGGAGTCCTGGACTAGGGGGTGTCCGGACAGCCGGACTATCATCGTCAGCCGGACTCCAAGACTATGAAGATACAAGATTGAAGACTTCGTCCCGTGTCTGGATGGGACTTTCCTTGGCGTGGAAGGCAAGCTTGGCGATACGGATATGTAGATCTCCTACCATTGAAACCGACTCTGTGTAACCCTAGCCCTCCCCGGTGTCTATATAAACCGGAGGGTTTTAGTCCGTAGGACGAACAACCATTACAACAATCATACCATAGGCTAGCTTCTAGGGTTTAGCCTCCTTGATCTCATGGTAGATCCACTCTTGTACTACCCATATCATCAATATCAATCAAGCAGGAGTAGGGTTTTACCTCCATCGAGAGGGCCCGAACCTGGGTAAAAACATCGTGTCCCTTGTCTCCTGTTACCATCCGCCTAGACGCACAGTTCGGGACCCCCTACCCGAGATCCGCCGGTTTTGACACCGACAGCCGATAAATCAACTGCTATACCTGTCGGTATTTGTGAGGATGTGCCCGTTGTGGTTGCAAATGTCACTATCTTAACGGACTTTGTTATTCTTGATATTATTGAGGATGATAGTATGTCTATTATCCTTGGTAGACCTTTTCTTAATACTGCAGGGGCTGTTATTGATTGCAACAAAGGCAATGTCACTTTTCATCTTAATGGTAATGAGCACATGGTACACTTTCCGAGGAAACAATCTCAAGTTCATAGCATCAATTCTATTGAAAAAGTTCCAACTATCATTTTTGGAGGTTTTGAATTTCCTCTCCCTACTGTCAAGAAAAAGTATGATATTCTTATTGTTGGGGATTTTCATATCCCCGTTGAGGTAACTTAGTGTTATTCGAAATTTCTCCGGTTCCGTGTTATTCGGAATATGAGTTTGTTGACAAGACTTGATCAACCTTGTTAGTGGGTTCATTTTGATGATCACGAGATGGATGAAACTAGAAGGCACAACCTTCTGTACCCTCTTTTTACTTTCTGTTATTTAGATTAAATAAAGCAAAAATAGTATTATCCGTCTGTCTTTTGAATTATCCGTGCATTAAAAAATAGTTTGAAAATAAAAGTGCTCCAAATGCCCTGCAAATTTAGTATTTTTTTCTGGAATATTTGAGGATTTTAGGCACTGAAAATACAGCAAAAGGGGCAAGCACCAGGCCATGAGAGAGGAGGGCGCCCCCCCTGTAGGGCACGCCCCCCTGTCTCGTGGGCCCCTGGTGGCTTCCCTCCACTTATGCCAGCACCCACACACTTCATCTTCTACCCAAAAAAATCCCCATCCAGCTCAAGCCCAAGTTCTAGCTCGTTTTGCTGCAATTTTTGATCTCTTAGCTCAAAGCTCCATTCTCAAAACTGCTTTGGGAGATTGTTGCTTGGTATGTGACTCCTCCATTGGTCCAAATAGTTTTTGTTCTAGTGCATAATTCATTGCAAATTGTTGCTGTATAGCTGACCATGTTCTTGAGCTTGCATGTTAAATTTTTAAGGTCCCAAGCAATTCCAATGCATGATATAGGCTCTAGGCACTTGTAGGAGTAGTTACTATCAATCTTGTTTAGTTTCATTCACTTTTATTTTGAAGTTACTAAAATTTCAGAAATTTTCAGAAAATGTTAAGAAGGTTCTTTAAAGGCTCTTCTAGCCAAAGCTCTAAGGAAAAACAAGACAAAGAGAAGGAAAAACCCAAGTATAATCTTCCTCGCTTAGCGGAAGTACGGTCATGTGAATGGCCGTGTGAGGATTTCTTGAAAGAAGCTGGAATTCAGGAAGACTTCTATGCTTTAATCGGGACTGCAGGCCTCACCGGTTTCATGAACGACCGAATCGATCAGTATCTCTTACTTACCAATACTTTCGTGCAAAACTTTATTATTATCCTAAGAAGTCACCGCCTGCAGTATCATTTCATTTATATGATGAATTCAGAGAAATATCTTTACGTGATTTTTGCGCGGTGTGTAGGATACCTTATGAGGGAGAATTAGAGGAACCCCATCATGAAGATGTGGATGGTTTCGTTAAAACTATTGCTATAGAAGAGCCAAAGAAGGGCTCTGAGGCAAAAGTCTCTAGCATACACTTTCCTGTTTTACACTACTTTGCCATATTTGCTAGTAGATGCTTGATTGGTCATGGGAATAGTGGAAACTTGAGCATTCCAGATATTATTATTCTTCAACATGCTTTGCTGGGAGAAAGTACTTTTAGTATGGGTGCCGTCGTTGCTAAACGGCTAGCCCTGAATCATACAAAAGGCCGCATATTTGGAGGTATCTATGTTGCACGTCTTGCTGAACATTTTCAGATACCCATTAGGCACCTTGAGGAGGAGGAGACAAAATTACCTCCTCACATTTTAGATTACAAGAGCATGGTAGCACACAAGTTTATTGTTGACAATGAAGAGAAGATGCTCTTGTATAGACTTAGATTTAATAAGAAACACTTTGAGTTTATTATTTTGCCTGCACCTATGTTATTTGACTTGCTTGCAGAAAATTGCCTTGTTACGCCGGAAGCGGTGAACAACCATCTAGCCCAAGCTTTTACTCCAGAACCTAAACCTGAGCCGGAACCTGAGTTGGACCCTTATTGTGCATCATCTGTCCAGTGGGATCCGGAGATGACCAGCCAGTGGTATCCTGATTACACCTCCCACTACACCGGAGAGAGTAGCGGCGGTCCTTGGTATTATACCAACTTAGGCCAAAAGCCTAAGCTTGGGGGAGTACGTACTTCTCACCGACTTTACATTCATGTTCACACACTAGTCGTCGGTGCTCACACTCTTTCATTGTATTATCCATGTTAGTTTAAATTTCTTTTTCTAGCTTTCTTCTTGTGTGTTTGTTAAACCTTAAGAAAAACCAAAAAAAATAGTTAGTTTAATTTCCTTTCTTGTAGTAGAAATTAAAATGAAAACCCCAAAAAGATTTCTAGTTCTTCTTTTACTTGTTGGGAGCTTTCCCGTGTAAATAGTTTTATTTTCTTTTCTTTCTTTTGGGGGTCGAGAAGACTATGTTGAAAATGCTTAGTGGCTCTTATATGCATGATTGTTTATTTAACTTGGAGCCCATATTACTTGTCTTCTCTCTTGAGTTGAATGCTTGCAGATTCCAGCTTAGTCCAATGCATGTGCACTCTTATTATTATACACATCATTCGGTCATGCAAGTGAAAGGCAATAATGACGATATATGATGGACTTATTGGGATGAGAAAAGCTGGTATGAACTCAACCTCTCTTGTTTTTGTAAATATGATGATTCATCGTTCCTGAGTCAGCTATTATGAAGTAAACATATTTGCAATGACATTTAGAGATTATAGTTGCTTGTGCCATGCTTGATTAGCTATGAGTTATAATGGTTTACCTTGCGTGCCAACATGCTATTAGAATAATTATGATGTGGTATGATGGGATGGTATCCTCCTTTGAATGTATTAAGTGACTCGACTTGGCACATGTTCACGCATGTAGTTGAATCAAATCAACGTAGCCTTCACGATATATATGTTCATGGTAGATTATATCCTACTCATGCGTGTACTCGATGTAAATCAATTTTAATGCATGTTTACGACTGTTGTCGCTCTCTCAGTTGGTCGCTTCCCAGTCTTTTGCTAGCCTTCACCTGTACTAAGCGGGAATACTACTTGTGCATCCAAACTCCTTAAACCCCAAAGTTGTTCCATATGAGTCCACCATACCTTCCTATATGCGGTATTTACCTGCCGTTCCAAGTAAATTTGTGTGTGCCAAACTCTAAACCTTCAAATGAAATTCTATTTTGTATGCTCGAGCAGCTCATGTTTCAACTAGGGCTGCCTATATCTTCCATGCTAGGTGGGTTATAATCAAGAGGAGTGGACTCCGCTCCTCATTCACGAGAAAGGGCCGGTAACCGGGATGCCCAGTCCCATGATCCAAAAAGATCAAAGCAAATCAAAATAATTAAACAAAACTCCCCCAGGGCTGTTGTATGTTGGAGGCACTCGTTGTTTCAAGCAAGCCATGGATTGATGCTTGTTGGTGGTTGGGGGAGTATAAACCTTTACCATTCTATCTGGGAACTGCCTATAATGCATGTAGTATGGAAGATACAGCCATCTCATAGTTGTTACATTGACAGTGAAAGTATGCCGCTCAAAATGCTATTCAATCTCTATTTTAAAATCGAGCTCTGGCACCTCTACAAATCCCTGCTTCCCTCTGCAAAGCGCCTGTCTATTTACTTTTATGTTGATTCATCACCCTTCTTATTAAAAATCACCCGCTGGAGAGCACACTGTCGTTTGCATTCATTATTATTGGTTTATATTGGGTATGACTTGACTGGATCTCTTTTACCATGAATTACAATGTTTAGTCAGTCCTTGATCTTTAAAGGTGCTCTGCATTTATGTTTTGCGGTCTCAGAAAGGGCTAGCGAGATACCATTTTGTTATATCATGTTATGATTATTTTGAGAAAGTGTTGTCATCTGAGTTTTATTATTATAGCTCACTAGCCGATTATGTTATTGATATGAGTAATTGTGAGACCTATGTGTTATTGTTAGTATGGTTAGTTCATAATATTTGCTGAAACTTGAATGCTGGCTTTTCATGTTAAAACAACAAGAGCAACAGAGTTTGTAAAAGTTTTTCTTTATCACTTTCAGTTTATCAACTGAATTGCTTGAGGACAAGCAAAGGTTTAAGCTTGGGGGAGTTGATACGTCTCCAACGCATCTACTTTTCCAAACACTTTTGCCCTTGTTTTGGACTCTAACTTGCATGATTTCAATGAAACTAACCCGGACTGACGCTGTTTTCAGCAGAACTGCCATGATGTTGTTTTATCTGTAGAAAAGAAAAGTTCTCGGATTGTCCTGGAAATCCACAGAGGCACTTTTCAGAATTAATAAGAATTTTTGGCGAAAGAATCAAGGCCAGGGGGCCCACGGGCTGTCCACGAGACAGGGGGGCGCCCCGCACCCTAGGGCGTGCCCTCCTATCTTGTGGGCCCTCTGGACACCTCCCGACCTCAACTCCAACTCCATATATACCGTCTCGGGGAGAAAAAAATCAGAGAGAAAGTTTCATCGCGTTTCACAACATGGAGCCGCCACCAAGCCCTAATCTCTCTCGGGAGGGCTGATTTGGAGTCCTTTCGGGGCTCCGGAGAGGGGGATTCGTCGGCGTCGTCATCATCAACCATCCTCCATCACCAATTTCATGATGCTCACCGCCATGCGTGAGTAATTCCATCGTTGGCTTACTGGACGGTGATGGGTTGGATGAGATTTACCATGTAATCAAGTTAGTTTTGTTAGGGTTTGATCCCTAGTATCCACTATGTTCTGAGATTGATGTTGCTATGACTTTGCTATGCTTAATGCTTGTCACTAGGGCCCAAGTGCCATGATTTCAGATCTGAACCTATTATGTTTTCATGAATATATGTGTGTTCTTGATCCTATCTTGCAAGTCTATAGTCACCTATTATGTGTTATCATCCGACAACCCTGAAGTGTCAATAATCGGGATACTTCTCGGTGATGACCGTAGTTTGAGGAGTTCATGTATTCACTATGTGCTAATGCTTTGTTCTGGTTCTCTATTAAAAGGAGGCCTTAATATCCCTTAGTTTCTGTAAGGACCCCGCTGAACACGGGAGGGTAGGACAAAAGATGTCATGCAAGTTCTTTTCCATAAGCACGTATGACTATTTACGGAATACATGCCTACATTACATTGATGAATTGGAGCTAGTTCTATATCACCCTATGTTATAGCTATTACATGAGGAATCGAATCTGGCATAATTATCCATCATTGATCCATTGCATACGAGCTTTTCACATATTGTTCTTCGCTTATTTACTTTTCCGTTGCTACTATTACAACTACTACAAAAACTCAAAAACATTTATATTTACTTTTGCTACCGCTACTATTATTATCATACCACTTTTTCTACTAAACACTTTGCTGCAGATACTAAGTTATCCAGGTGTGGTTGAATTGACAACTCAACTGCTAATACTCAAGAATATTCTTTGGCTCCCCTTGTGTCGAATCAATAAATTTGGGTTGAATACTCTACCCTCGAAAGCTGTTGCGATCCCCTATACTTGTGGGTTATCATTATGAGAGAGGAACTATATCTCCACCTCTTTATGTTTCCAATATGATAGAATTGCAAGAAGCTGCTTATACTATGCATTGGCCTTTACTTGGTGTGCATAAATTGTTCTTTTATGACATGCCAATGCATAGGAAGAGAGTTAGACTTCGTTGTTGCATGATATATGTTAATTTGTGCTCACTACTAAATCATCTTTTTTAATTAAAATTGGCCTTGATATACCTTGGGATCCAGGTGGACCCATTACTTGAGCACTATATGCCTAGCTTAATGGCTTTAAAGAAAGCGCTGCCAGGGAGAGAACCCGAGAGTCATTTATTTCTGTTGAGTGCTTTTATATAGTTTAAAAACAAAAAAATAAAGAGGGGAACCCAAAACTTTTCAAAAAGGAAAGTGAAAGTGAGTAAGACAAGCATTGTTGAAGTGGGGGAGCTCCTTGAACTTTGTTCATGCTCACGGAAACTTTGTGAATCTTAGTTACAGAAAAATTTCATCAAAACTAATTAGCCCCTTGTACAATTCCATTGTATTATAAAAATAATGTGCCAGGGTTTGCCTTTAGGATGTTTACAATGCTTGTTGGTTTGTATGGTGCAGGACAGAAACTTTGGCTGTAGTACGCGATTTTACATTTTTTACTGGAACATCAAACGGTTTTGATTTTTTCGCACTGTCTTGCTATACTAATTTTTATTTTTCCTAATTTTGTTAGAATTTTTGGGGTACCAGAAGTATGGTGAATGTTCAGATTGCTACAGACTGTTCTGTTTTGACAGATTCTGTATTTGATGCATAGTTTACTTGTTTTGATGAAACTATCAATTTCTATCGGTGGATTAAGCCATGGAAAAGCTATATTACAGTAGACACAATGAAAAAACAAAATATGAATTGGTTTGCAACAGTACTTAGAGTAGTGATTTTTTTTATTATACTAACGGATCTTACCGAGTTTTCTGTTGAAGTTTTGTGTGGATGAAGTGTTTGATCGAGGAGGTCTCGATATGAGGAAAAGGAAGAGAGGCAAGAGCTCAAGCTTGGGGATGCCCAAGGCACCCCAAGTAAATATTCAAGGAGTGTGCAAGTCTTGGAGCGTCTTTTGCATTTAGTTTTCACTTTAATTTTATGCACCATCCTGGTATGAGATAGTCCATGGTTGATTTATAGAATGCTCATTTCAGTTCACTTAAATCTTTTGAGTATGGCTTTATAGAATGCTTCATGTGCTTCACTTATATCTTTTGAAGTTTGGATTGCCTGTTTCTCTTCACATGGAAAACCGCCATTTGTAGAATGCTCTTTTGCTTCACTTATATTCGTTAGAGCGTGGGCATATCTTTTGTAGAAAGAATTAAACTCTCTTGCTTCACTTATATCTATTTAGAGAGATGACAGGAATTGGTCATTCACATGGTTAGTCATAAAATCCTACATAAAACTTGTGGATCACTGAATATGATATGTTTGATTCCTTGCAATAGTTTTGCAACATAGAGATGATAATATGTGGGAGGTTCTAGTAGATAGTTGTATTTAGTAAGGATATTGGTGTTAAGGTTTGTGATTCCCGCAGCATGCACGTATGGTCTACTAACTATGTAACCAAATTGGCGCGCATTGTATTTTGATTGTTTATCTTTGCGTGAAGGTCGGGGGCGCGCGATTGTTAACTCCTACCAACCTCCCCCCTAGGAGCATGCGTAGTAGTACTTTGCTTCGAGGGCTAATAAAACTTTTGCAATAAGTATATGAGTTCTTTATGACTAATGTCAGTCCATGGATTATACGCACTCTCACCCTTCCATCATTGCTAGCCTCTTCGGTACCGTGCATTGCCCTTTCTCACCTTGAGAGTTGGTGCAAACTTTGTCGGTGCATCCAAACCCCATGATACGATACGGTCTATCCCACATAAGCCTCCTTATATCTTCCTCAAAACAGCCACCATACCTACCTATCATGGCATTTCCATAGTCATTCCGAGATATATTGCCATGCAACTTCCATCATCATCATATACATGACTTGAGCATTCATTGTCATATTGCCTTGCATGATCGTAAGATAGCTAGCATGATGTTTTCATGGCTTGTCCATTTTTTGATATCTTTGTTATGCTAGATCATTGCACATCCCGATACACCGCCGGAGGCATTCATATAGAGTCATATCTTTGTTCTATTATCGAGTTGTAATATTGAGTTGTAAGTAAATAAAAGTGTGATGATCATCATTATTAGAGCATTGCCCCCTGAAAAAAGAGAGGCCAAAGAAGCCTACATAAAAAAGGGGCCAAAGAAGCCCGTCAAAAAAAGAGAAAAAAAGGGGGGGCAATTTTACTATCCTTTTACCACACTTGTGCTTCCTCATAGCACCATGTTATTCATATAGAGAGTCTTTTGAGTTATCACTTCCATATACTAGTGGGAATTTTCATTATAGAACTTGGCTTGTATATTCTGATGATGGGCTTCCTCAAATGCCCGAGGTCTTCATGAGCAAGCAAGTTGGATGCACACCCACTTAGTTTCCAGTTTGAGCTTTCATACACTTATAGCTCTTAGTGCATCCGTTGCATGGCAATCCCTACTCCTCGCATTGACATCAATTGATGGGCATCTCCATAGCCTGTTGATTAGCCACGTCGATGTGAGACTTTCTCCCTTTTTGTCTTCTCCACACAACCTCCACCATCATACTCTATTCCGCCTATAGTGCTATATCCATGGCTTGCGCTCATGTATTGCGTGAAGGTTAAAAAGGCTGAAGCGCGTTAAAAAGTATGAACTAATTTCTTGGCTAACACCGGGATGGGCATGAGAGGTACCTTGTGTTAAGAAAAGGGAGCATAAAAGACTATATGATTTTGTAGGGATAACATTCTAAAGCATTGATATTTTGAAAGACATGATTGTTTGTTGGGATGCCGGAAGTATTATTGTTTTTATGTCAAATGATAGACTATTGCCTTGAATCACTCGTGTCTTAATATTCATGCCATGATTAGATTATATGATCAAGATTATGCTAGGTAGCATTCCACATGAAAAATTATCTTTTTTTATCATTTACCTACTCGAGGACGAGCAGGAATTAAGCTTGGGGATGTTGATACGTCTCCGTCGTATCTATAATTTTTTATTGTTCCATGCCAATATTATTCAACTTTCATATACTTTTGGCAACTTTTCATATTATTTTTTGGGACTAACATATTGATCCAGTGCCCTGTGCCAGTTCCTGTTTGTTGCATGCTTTATGTTTCGTAGAAACCCCATATCAAACGGAGTCCAAATGGGATAAAAACGGACAGAGAATATTTTTGGAATATTTATGATTTTATGGAAGAAAAATCAACGTGAGACGGTGCCCGAGGGGGCCACGAGGCAGGGGGCTCCCCTGACCCTCGTGGGCACCCCGTAAGGCAGTTGATGCTCTTCTTTGGCCGCAAGAAAGCTAATTTTCGGAGAAAAATCTTGGCGAAGGTTTCAATCCAATCGGAGTTACGGATCTCCGGATATATAAGAAATGGTGAAAGGGCAGAATCCCACAACGCATAAACAGAGAGAGATGAAGAGACAGATCCAATCTCGGAGGGGCTCTCGCCCCTCCCACGCCATGGAGACCATGGACTAGAGGGGAAACCCTTCTCCCATCTAGGGAGGAGGTCAAGGAAGAAGAAGAAGAAGGGGGGCTCTCTCCCCCTTGCTTCCGGTGGCGCCAGAACGCCGCCGGGGGCCATCAACATCACCATGATCTACACCAACACCACCGTCATCTTCACCAACATCTCCATCACCTTCCCCCATCTCTATTTAGCGGTCCACTCTCCCGCAACCCGCTGTACCCTCTACTTGAACATGGTGCTTTATGCTTCATATTATTATCCAATGATGTGTTGCCATCCTATGATGTCTGAGTAGATTTTCGTTGTCCTATCGGTGATTGATGAATTGTTATGATTGGTTTAATTTGCTTGTGGTTATGTTGCTATCCTATGGTGCTCTCCATGTTGCGCAAGCGTGAGGGAATCCTGTTGTAGGGTGTTGCAATACGTTCATGCTTCGCTTATAGTGGGTTGCTTGAGTGACAGAAGCATAAACACGAGTAAGGGGGTTGTGGCGTATGGGATAAAGGGGACTTGATGCTTTAATGCTATGGTTGGGCTTTCCCTTAATGATCTTTAGTAGTTGCGGATGCTTGCTAGAGTTCCAATCATAAGTGCATATGATCCAAGAAGAGAAAGTATGTTAGCTTATGCCTCTCCCACATAAAACTTGCTATCGGTCTAGTAAAGTAGTCAATTGCTTAGGGACAATTCCATAACTCCTACCACCACTTTTCCACACTCGCTATACTTACTTTATTGCTTCTTTATCTAAACAGCCCCTAGTTTATATTTACGTGCTCTTTATTATCTTGCAAACCTATCCAACAACACCTACAAAGTCCTTCTAGTTTCATACTTGTTCTAGGTAAACCGAACGTCAAGCGTGCGTAGAGTTGTATCGGTGGTCGATAGAACTTGAGGGAATATTTGTTCTACCTTTAGCTCCTTGTTGGGTTCGGCACTCTTACTTATCAAAAGAGGCTACAATTGATCCCCTATACTCGTGGGTTATCAATGGACGACACTCTCCCTTCTCGTTGCTATGCATCACCATGATCTTGTGTGTGCGTAAGAAATTTTTTGAAATTACTACGTTCCCCAACAATATTTAGATCAAGATGTGCCATGTGGGGCCCACAAACTCATGTGGCAGCCCCTGGGCACACCTAGTGAGCTTGTCACTCCATCGTGACTCTTCTGGTCTTCTCTCGAACCTTCGTCGACCCCTTCTGGTCCAGAAAATATTAATCCAAAGATTTTTCTCCATTTGGACTCCGTTTGATATTGATTTTATAAAAAGCCAAAAACAAGCAAAAAATAGCAACTGGCACTAGGCACTAGTTTAATAGGTTAGTCCCAAAAATGATATAAATAGCATGTAAATGCATATAAAACATCTAAGATTGATACTATAATAGCATGGAACAATAAAAAATTATGGATATGTTGATGTATCACTTGCTCATTTAGACCTCGAACATTTGAGGAAGCCCATCATCGTAATATACATGTTATGTTCTATAATGAGAAATTCCCACTAGCATATGAAAGTGATAACTCAGGCGACTCTCTATATGAAGAACATGGTGCTACTCTAAGCAAAAGTGTGGTAAAAGGATAATAACATTGCCCCTTCTCTCTTTTCTCTCATTTTTCTGTTGGGCACTTTTGGCCTCCTTTTCTTCGTTCGGAGTCTCGTCCCAATTTGTGAGGAATCATAGTCTCCATCATCCTTTCCTCACTAGGACAATGCTCTAATAATGATGATCATCCCACTTTTATTTACTTACAACTCGATATTGCAACTTGACAAAACTGGAATAATACTGATCTATATGAATGCCTCAGGCGGTGTACCAGGATGTGCAATGATCACTACAAAAAGAGACACATTTGTACATTATGGCTTGAACGAAAACTTTTTTGTCATGGTTATGACACTTCGATGACGATAATTGTGACAAAAACGCGTATCATCATAGATGTGGTGGGGTCTTACTTCTATGACAAAATATCATGACAGAAATTGGGCTTTTTGTCCTGGGTGGGCGGGAGATGCACCTGCATGACATTCTTTGGGCCGTCCATGACAGAAAAAAATCATGCTAGAAGCAAGGGTGAGGAAAATTTTGGGGAGTACCCGGTTACGGTGGGTTGTCGGGGTCGAGCGATGCACTGTGGTTTGCGTGTTTCTCTCGTACGCCCATGTGTGTGAGGCATTGGCTAACTAAAACCGAGCGAGGCGTTCGCTTACTGAACCCGAGCAATTCACTAGCTACGTTACTGAACCAAAGCGATCGATCCCTTGGTTGTTAACTGAACCCGAGCGATTCATTCGCTGCTGCTACTAACTGAACCCGAGCGATCGATCGTTGCTGCTGCTTACTGAAGCCGATCATGAAGAAGTTCATAAACATAAATTTCTCCTTCTCAATTTCAGTTTTCAGTTGTACAACCTAGTTCCTTATTCATACCATGTAAATTAAACTAAACATGGCAAGTGATCTTCTTTAGCACTGCATGTATGCTTGTGTTGTTGATCTGTAATCCAGTGCTGTGGTGAAACTACAAACTCCATGACAATGTCATATCCTCCTATGTCTTAACTATGAAAAATGCATATTATTATCATGTTATTTAAATCGTGTCTCTTTATTTACCAATCTGAAATGGGATAAATTGATAGTACACTCACCATCGATGCTTATACATTCTTTAGCACTGCATGTATGCTTGTGTTATTGATCTGTAATGCAATGGTATGGTGAACCTGGCCACTCCTACACAATGCCGTTTCCTGCCTTGTCTTAACTATGAACAATGTTAATGCTATTTTAAACCAGGTCTCTTTATTTGCCACTAAGAAATGGGATGAATCGACAACACTGATACTTATACATGCAAAGCCTGTTATTTGTCTGTTTTTTCTCTTTCAGGGTGATATAACTGACGCCAACGAGAACTGCCAAAATGACAGTGAGACGAACCCATTGCTTGTCCCTCTAACATATATTGTAGGGAACAAGGCAACACATCTTGGGGATAGCTATACAACGCCAAAGTCATGTCTTGATGTAGTGTCGAAGGTACTCGCTAATAGCAGCGACACAAGTTCGATGAAGTCATGGCCTGGATCTGTTCGACTTCTTCATTCTCAGATTTAAGCAGAATGACATGCTTCAACTCAACTCCTACTGGAACTCCCATCTCTATGGAAGGATTAACTAGAAGTACATGACGTCTATTGATGCTATGCAACTAGAGTTGGATATAAGCGTCAAACAAGCACAATCTCATCAGCTTGCTCACCTGCTTGCGCTGCAGCTCCCAGACAGGGCTAACCTTTCTTGAAATGTGTTGAAGTGATGTTTGTTCTGTATATTATTTTTTTCGACGTGTTTATTTGCACTGGTGGCGACCTTTGATGCCTAGTGTATGTAATATGCTGTCTGGATGCCCTTTATTATCGTTGGTAGTGAACTTTTATGCCCAGTGCATGTAATATGCAGTAATTTTTTTGTTGTATAGTCTAGGTTTGTTCTTCGTCATGATGGTGTAATTTATTTTCTGTATATGTTGTCGTAGCTCTCTAAAAAGGTCGTAAGCTTTGACGGAGCGCAGTGGGCTTGAACGTTCGGTTTATATAAAGCAATTACGGTACTAAAACTGGTCGGCCCACCAATCACTATGAATGGGCGGAAACATAGGCATACAATCATCTCCGACCAATAGCAGGCCTAGACGTAAACTCACCAACTATTAGTTTCGGGCCTTTAACAGGCCGAGTAAACCAGTTGCCTAAGTTGGGCCAGAAAATAAAATGGGCTTTTAACAGTCTGAAAAGTAGATTGGGCTTGAATTGTGACGTAGGCCCATGATTGGCCCAACCACAAGACACGCCATTAACAGGCCAAAATATGTGTCGGGCCACAGTTGGCCCAATAACATGATGGGTTGTAAGCAGGCCGGATACAAAGCGGGCCATAATTAGGCCCAGTTATATCACGGGCCTTTAACGGGCCAATAGTCAAGTTGGGCTAAAATGTATCCATGAAGATTACGGGCCGCTAAGAGGCTGAAAGTCACTTCGGACCAAAAATAGGCCCACATGCAGCGTGGGTCATTAAATGGCCGAAAGTGAAACCGGCCTGACAACGGCCCATACGTACCAAGGGCCACTAACATGCCGAAAGTAATATAGGGCCCAACTATGACATGGGCCTTTAAGAGCCATAGTTCAAATGGGCCCCCAATGGGCCCGAAAGCATAGTGCCTGTTAATGGGCCAGACCTTATATGGGTCGTAATTTGGCCCAAAATATGTCAGGCAGTTAACGGGCCGGATCTGATATGGGCCGTCATTTGGCCCAAAACATGGCAGACTGTTAACAGGCCGGATCTGATATGGGTTGTTATTTGGCCCAAAACATGGCAGACATCTAACGCGTCGGATCTGATATGGGCCATAATTTGGCCCAAATCATGGTAGACTGTTAAAGGGCCGGCCCAGTAGTGTATGACAAAATCTTGTGGACCTTTGGTTGGGCCAACCTTTTTACCTTAAATGGGCTACTGTTGGGCCGTGCCACATGTCGACGTATCATAGGCGTGTTCCGTCCATTGTATGGATGACATCTGTCCCAATGTTGAGCTGACACGTGGATCTTCCGGCGAATGAGAAATTTACAGTGGAAAATTGTCATTGGTCTGGGCTGTTAGCGGGTTATTGGATCCAAAACCGGACCCGATAGCTTAACGGCGACCCATTACGGTGGATGCCATGTGTTGGTTACCCTTGACGAAAACACTTCCATGATACGGCATTTATCGTCATGGAAGTGGAAACTTCCGTGATGATAATTTTAGTATTGTCATGGAACACTTCTACAACAGTACAGGTATGACTATTTTGATTCTGTTATAAAATCGACATAAATGTACATGCATGACAGAAATGTGACCTACTGTGACAAAGACGTATTATCACGGAAGTGTTTTTTTTGTAGTGATATTGTGCGGCATCGGGGCAATTGGTTAGTGTTGATAAATCCAGCATTTTTCAGCCCTAACATGAGGTGGAGATAAGAGAAAAAATGTGTACCACGCTGAATATAATGAGCGAGTCCCCATCAAACGTAGGATTAGATAAAATAGATTTCTGATTGAGCAATTTTTTAAGAAAATCAGTGATTGGAAGGAAGAATTGTTATCTGTCGAAGGGAAGGAGATCCTTCTCAAGTCTGTTGTCCAAGCCATACCCATCTATTCAATGTCGGTCTTTAAAATTCCTAAAAAATGTAAAGAAATCATTCACAAGATGGTGCATTTCTGGTGGGAAGACGAGGAGAACCAGAGGAAGATGCATTGGATGGCCTGGTGGAGAATGTGTGTCCCTAAGAATCAAGGAGAGATAGGTTTTCCTGATACTCATTGTTTCAACTTGGCAATGGGATGGGACGAACCACAATTAACCCTATTTGGAGCAAGATGGGGAAATTATCTTGCCCAGCAAAGGTCAAAATATGTATCTGGCGTACACTACATGGCACACTTTCATGTCATGTTACGCTCACAAACAAACATATGAAAATCTCGCCTACTTGTCCTACTTGCTCTGCTAGTCCAGAATATACGAAGCACATGCTATCTCTCTATAATAAAGCAAAGGAAGTTTGGAAAAAGCTAGGGATGGATGGTATTATTGATAAAGGCTGTGAGGTTGATTATGTTGGAGAGGCGGTATTGAAGTATTTACTTCTTCTACCAGACCAAAAACCGTGGATTATGGGTCATCGATATGTGCGTGAAATGATTGCTATCTCAGCCTAGTATCCATGGTGGGAAAGACGGAAACTAGTGCACAAGGAGACACCTCAGAATGTGTATCAGATCTCTATGGAGTCTCATCTCCAAAGGCCTCTATGAAGGGGGGGGGGGGCTGGTCTTGCCCTCGTGTGGCTTTTGTAAAACTTAATGTTGATGCTTCTTTTGATCATGACCTACTTAGGGGCACAATGGGGGCAGTCCTTAGAGACGACAAAGATAAATTTATCGCTGGGAGGAATAGGAAGATAGACTACTACGCAGATGTCTTGATGGTTGAAGCCATGGCTCTCAAATTCGGTCTATCGCTGACGCAGAAGTCGAGATGTAACCGCCTTATTATTAACTCGGATAATATAGAGGTGATTGATACCATGAAGGATGAAGGACGGTCGGCGGGTGCGGCGGGGCAATCTTCGATGATTATTTTCATTATGCTTGTGATTTCATTATTACTAGATTCGAACATTGTGATAGAGAAGCAAAAAAAGTTATTCACAAGCTTGCTAGCTTAGCTAGATTTTCTCTGGCATCGGATTGGTTGGAGGAACCTTTAAATGAAATTGTAATGATCCTCATAAACAATGTATTGGTTATTTCTAATGAATAAAGTTTCTAGTTTTATTTTTTTTAAATATAGCAACATTACGAAATGTAATGTGTTTGAAGGTTGGGCGCTTTGCGAGAACATGCGGCTTGGCGGGTCATCCAAACTAGAAGGGTTGGTCGCGCTTTGCTGGGCCGCTAGTGTTGTTAGATTTCTTTTTAAAAAAATACTCACTATGTTTTTGAAAAGTCAAACCTTTTCAGTTTGATCAAATGTGTAGAGTAATGTATCCAAATTCATAATATCATGTCAATACCATTAGATTCATCATGAAATCAATTTTCATACATTTTTTGTTTAATATTGTGGATGTCGATATTTTTTGCTCTGAACTTGGTCAAAGTTAAAGAAATTGGACTTTCTAAAAAGCTAATACTTCCTATATTTTGGAACCGGTGGAATATTTAGTTTAGCAGGTGGGGCTGATTATGGAGTAAAATATATTTATGTGGGGAAATTTCTGCGTCGAGAACTGCATATACTATATTGGTGCTACAGTATCACATGACAGTGTTTTTTTCTATGTGGCGGGAGGATGCGCGGGTTGATATGTTTCTATAGGGTGATTGCTGATGATTGATTTGAAAAATCGTTGGCTTGATCAAAGTCATAAATCAAATCCAAAATGAAATAACTCAATCTCAATGAACGAAAGAGTTCTAAAATTAGGGAACATATGAAATTAAAAGAATTTGAATGAGACCTCCTTGAGAAAATATTGACCCAGTCAAAATCAATGGCCCAATTCTAAATTAAATATCTCAATTAATTGTGAGGCCTTAAAATTAGGAAGCACGCCTAGTGTATAGTATCAAAGAAATGAATGTAAGAGCTTTGAGAAATTGTTGACCCAGTCAAAATCAGGTGACCCAATTTCAATTAAAGACCTCAATCGAATGTGGGCTCTTCAAAACTAGGAAGCATAGTGTTATAGAGGATATTGAGATTATCTGGAAGAAAGACAAAGAGAAAGTCCACACATACACCATCGACTATCGGTGTGGTGTGATCACGTCCAAATCTACCGATACCCCCCAGCTAGCTGAATCATCGCCCTCAGAATGCCATCCATCACATGGCCGACAACAATCTGCAGCAATTCGCCATGAGTGTGCATGGCCTAATTCAGGGTTGCGGCCGGAGCAGCCAACCTACCTACAGATAAACAGGGCATGGGTGTTCCATCGTTCGAGCATTGTCAATGTACACAGTACCAAGCAACAAGTTCTTAAGAGTTTAGGACGTCCATCTGTTAGCCAAATTGCTCTCTTCAATGGTACAAATATACGGGGCGATATCCAGGTCCTTCTACACCATTCTTCTTATCGGCGTCGGATTCTGTCAACAACCTCAGAGCCTCCCTGCACATTCCAAATTATAGAGTCAGCACGGCATCTGATCTAAATCCCGTTCAAGAAGTAATTCATGGCTGGTTCAGTGCAGATGGGCCACACAGGCAAATGGAAGTAAAACCATGAAAAGCATTAGCCACATCATTGATTTCGCAAACATGCCGAGGTATGATCATATTCACACATGTACTGTGCAAAGACAAAATATCGTACTCATTCTTTTCGTAATACAAGTCCATTTATTATATCTTTTTTGTACAGTTTTGACACACTGCATGAATAATTCACACCAGAATGCTAGTTGAATCATGGAATTGTTGTCAATCAACGTAAGATTTATATATCACAGCAAACTGGCCCATAAATAAAGCATGGAGCTGAAGTAGATCAAGTAGGCTACCTTAATGCCTTCTCGATTCCAACATGTCCTGGATCCAGTTTGACAGCATCAAGAAATGAATCACATGCCTTTTCAAACTCCTGAAGTTAGAGTTGAGTCGGTCATCAAAAAGGTCTAGCCGCGAGATTTAAGTAAGTGCCAAATTGTGATTATGCATCACCTGTAGTAGCAAATATGAGTAGCCTTCCAGCCAGCATGCATGTGGGCAGTCAGGTTGTATTTGCCTGCAGATCTGTGCATCATTTAAAGCACCGTCTCTATGCAATATAAGCCGGCAAAAACCCCTATTGCCAATGATGACTGGATCAATATTGTCATGATCAAGCGTTATCGCCTACAACCAACAAACCAAACAAACAATTACATCTGTTCTGACAGATCTGCATGTAGTCCTCAGATTTATCATAAATACTAAATCGCATATGGAGATGTCTCGGTAGCAAAACAGCTCAAATCAACACTGGTACCACAAGCAAGGAAAATGGTGGCTAGCCTAGTTCTAGTTGAAAGATAAAAAAAAGTTATATGTTCCCAATTGCACATCTTCTTATCGATGCAAGGGATGTATACATACACACATCACATATCTTACATGGCCACACCTTGGGTAATGAGTCTATGCACACATGTACACTCAACAAGGTAAAGCTAACACCTTTAACAACCTACTCAAACATATTATTTAAGATTTGGAGATACACCCCCAAAATATAGAAAAATGACAATTGTATAGCATACTAAAGCTATTAAGATTGTGTGCAGCAGGAGCATAAAGAGGCAAATGGAACAACCAAGATATGGTTCGATCATCAGCTAGGTATCACTGACCACATTTTCCCATAATTATTGCCATTCCACAAAGAAGTTACAATGCTTGGCACTTCCCCCAATAACCCAACCTAAAACCACTGTCATGAAAGCTGTAATCATGATCACCTATTGTCTCGAAGGACCATCTTAATTCCAGGAAATGTACTCAGACGCCATGTAGACATGGTGATAGTCATATTAGCAGACATGAGACCAGGGTAGACATGTGCCACGAACCCAAACGTTCATTATTCCACCGTGGTGCTATCAGCGTCAGTGTGATATGTGATGCTATTCTCGATGATGTTAATATGGAGCCAATTACTCCCATGATGACATGCTCAAAAGCAACTCAATCGTGCATGCCCAGAGGCACATCTGTGCTGGCACTAATAAGGATGCTGTCAAGCCATAACTCAGTGAATATGGTAAAGGGCGTAAGTGTATATACACTTCCAACCATGGTCTTAGGTGTGTCCATGAGCCTTGTGGTACATATTTCATATTTTCCCCCTGGGCTATGTGGTACAATTAACCGTCCGCACTTGCACCCCTCTCATATCGAGAAATGCAACATTAGGAAAATCCGAACAAAGAGAAATAAAGCACATCTATAGTTTGGACGATTATCCAGAAAAACATCGGATAGTGATGCAAGCCATTTCAATGGATGCAAATGAGGAAACAATAGGGAAAGAGAAATGAATTTCAGGAGCTTGAATAGTGCAATAGCATACCATATTATAGATTTCTAATGCCGCCTTGTAATCCTGTTTATACATAGCTTTGGATCCTTCTTTTTTCAATTCAGCTACTGTCATTTTAGACAAAGGGAGATCCTGAAGATTTGAAAAAATGACTCAAGATTGCAGATATTTATGTGCCATGAAATTGAAAAACAGTAGAGATATTTTCATAGTTAAACATATTATAATCTCATTCAGTTGGTACAATTTCATGTTCTAGAAAACAAGTGGAAATTAAGTACCACATTGATTACAAACCCCCAAGCTCAACTGCACCGATTACATCTGCTATACTCTGATACAACAAGAGATACAAGATTTGGCAAAGCCAGCAGCAAATTCTTTTAGAGCATCTCCAACAGCCGCCCAACGCGCGGCGCGCTAAAATTCAGTTTGCTCCAGCGGCCGCGGTGGGGAGCGCTGGCTCCAGCGGCCGCGGTAAATTTAGCACGCGCCTAGCTCCAGCAGGCGCGCTAAAATGCAGCGCGCGCGCTCTCGCACAAACACTTGGACTACGGTGCATAGATATTTTGTTCATAGATAAAACACCATACATAGTTCATAGCATAGATAAAAAACGATACAAAGATAATTTTACATAGTTCATAGCATAGATAGATAAAAAGAACTACGGTGCAACTAGAACTACTCCGAGTCGTCCTCATCATCACCCTCACAGGTGTTGTCCGAGGTAGCACGTCCTCCCAACGTTCATTGTCTGACGTGAAGAACGACTTCCCACCGGCATTGACGAGATCGCACTGCAATATGGCCAGTGCCTTCCGCCGACGCCGGTCTGCCCTCTCCGCGCGGCACCTTGCTGTCCTCTCCACCCAGAAGGCGCGCTCATTGGCAACGTCCTTCGGGTGGCGCCGGCGCCACTCCGCCATGGCTCGATCGTCCTCCTCGGCGATGAGGCGGCGCTGCCGGTGCTCCGCACGGTCCAGGTCCGTGATAAGACGAGGAGGAGGGGCGACGGCCTGCGCTTGCTCGCGCGTGTAGATGTCGCGGAAGTTCATCTGCGAGCGAGGCCTCTCTAGGTGCCACGCCGCCGCGTCCTACGGGCAGGTGGCCTCGTGCGGGGTCTCGAACGTGCCGAGGCCGAGGCGGACGTAGCCGGACCGGATCTCAGCGTAGTACGCGCCGGAGGGGCGCTCGCGGACGCCGCGGTAGCCCGAAGATGACCGGCGGCGCGGCGCCATGGTGGCGCATCGGTGGCAGGGCGCTGAAGCAGCGAGGAAGCAGCGAGGAAGCGGGGGACAGCCGGAAGCGGCGCGCCAAATCTACCGCGCGATCGCCAGCTTTCTCCCGCGCGCTAGCAAACGTTTACCGTGCGCGCTTGTTTCCCGCCTCCGCTGGAGCGCGCGAAAACTTTCCGCGCGCGCTAAATGGGCATTTTACCGCGCGCCCGCGTCTTTTGGCGCGGCTGTTGGAGATGCTCTTAGCAAAACTAAAAAGATTGCTACTCTCACAATTCTCACACCCTTTAGGACCTTAAGATTCTTGCCATAAATAAGGGTCTTAATTCTTAAATATAGCCTAGCCCTTATTCCTCTTGAGCACCTATAATTGCGTCTATCTTGCCTTGGATTGTTTGGGTTACTACAAGGCTTAGATTTTGTAGGGCCGCACCTCGTGTCTCTACCCAGTGGTGGAGGAACAGAAAAAACTTAGGTAGGGCAGGGTTAAACTAGAGTACTGGGAACTTTGGATCCATGCCACTTATGCTAATTGTCATGCTAAGAGAGCGCTGTTCAACTCCTCAAATTAAAGAATTAACAAAAGATCTAGATTTTTTAATACATGTACAAATTCTACCAGTTTTATTAGGTATGTAAACTGGATCATGCCTTACCTAATAGGCTAATCAATCACGCAGCTCTCCACCTCACTAAATAAGACAAATTTTATAGTTCAAAAGTGTCAAAAGAGAGTTCACAAGAAATGCAAGGGCAACAGTTTTTACAGTATGAGATGAATATTAAGTTTCTTGGCAGTATAGCACATAAGTAAATAAATTATAATATGCCAATGGTGTTATTGCTCATACCTCCAACTTTGGCTGTGCCTTTACATAACTAATTATTCCATCAACACTCCAATCATGTACAGCAGGAATACGAGAAGTCACTCCAAATAGGATTTCGACATCTTTGCGTGTACCAAAATATGCTGCCAATTGTATAGGCCAGTGACCATGCTGTTTGGAAAAAAGACAAAACTGAATATCACCAATGTATTTCCAGGAGAAAGAAATTAACAGAAGTCCAGCCACATGCAAGACATATAGACAAGAGACCAATAGTACGTACTCCTTTCGTGCCAAAAAGTAGGTCATAAGATCGGTTCTTCTGTGTCTATTCTACTCCCTCCGATCTAAAATAAGTGTCGCAGCTCTGGACTGAGGTTAGTTCAACCTTAGTTCAAAGCTGCGACACTTTTTTTGGATCGGAGGGAGTAGTAGATATGCTTTCAAGCAGTACACATGTCTCCAAATAATCCAGCAAGTCCTTTTTGTCGTAAACTATTGGCTGTGCATCCTATGATGCAGAGGTCAGGACACGAACTTATCCAGTATCTAAAAAACAGGCAGCAAGTTCCTAAATTACTTTATGTTACTAGCAATTTGACCGGCATTTTTTTGGTATACAATTTTACTACATTAGGAGGAAAGAAAATACTTCTAAAATTGGCCAGAGTAAATCAACCAAAATTATTTCTTTGAAAATTGTAGCAATGTTAGAGAAAATTGATACGTCAACTTCGAAGACAAGCCTTAATCTTCAAGAAAATGGAAAAAACTGTACATGAAAAAACATATCAGTAGGCATGAAATTGTATATTACAATTTACATATCATCAATACAACTTCACTGGGTATAGTGCGCCTGTCCTGAGTTAACTATTAGTTTGATATGATTGGCTTCGTGACTCGTATTACCATAATTCAAAGGTGGACGATGCATAGTTATTCAATGTTACACCCGAATGTGTAAAAAACCAATCATGGGGTGAAAGACATATACGCAGGTGGAATACAAAACTTACTTCATCTCGATCATTGGGATCTGCCCCAGCATCCAGTAGGCACTTAAGGGCGTCAGTTAGGCCAAGTCTTGCAGCACCTTGCAAGGGAGTCGCATTACGGGGACCCTTCACATCCGCACCAGCCTAGTATGTAACAGAATCATGGATGCTTCCTCTAAGTAACAGTCACAATTTATCTGTCCACATTTTCGCTAAACTGGGATACACTTTTCAGCTTGACGCTTAATATATTAAGATGGAGCCATACCTTTACCAGTAGTTTCACACATTTCACTGAGCGACTTTCAATAGCAATGTTGAGAGGTGTCAAGAAACCTCTTAGTATCTTGTTACACTGAAAACAGATGCAATAACTAGATTAATGACAATTATCAGATGCATAAATAACAAGTAATACGCGTAGTCATAAAACGATGGAACCATGTCACTGTGACAATGAAACCTTAGCGAAAGAAAGAAAGGGGGCAGTTGGTGCAGCATTGGAAAAAAAAAGAGGACGAAAATGACATCATCAACACGACATTATTTGGTAGTGGACCGTTCAATGCATCACTAGTCAGTTCTTCACTACTGGCCTTTATATCTAGATGGCAACCAACACCTTCTTTGAAATGGAAAGATAACAATTAGGACCTATGCCCTATTTGAATATGCGGAGTTCCATATTTTGGGCCATCACATCCGGAAAACAGGCCCAAAAAATAATACATGGTGACCTTGTCAGTTATGCTAAATTTAATCATCTCCAACAATTCATTATTTACGTTAGCACGACCAACAGCATAGCAACAGCCCCAAGCAAGGGATTGTCTGCAAGTAGATTGTATCTCCAATAGAATAAGGAACTAATTGCTGGTAAAAAAACATCCTTACCAATTTGTGGGACTTATTCCCTCGAATTTCTGATATATTTGACAGCAGTAAGTGTGGTGTTTGAATGGGATATTCTGGAGCTGATATGTGTAAAATATCAGATTCGTAAAAAAGATACATAAAGTCGTGCTCTATTCCAGGTGCAAATGAGGTAATTTCCTGTGCTAATTTTTTAAACGATTCTAGTTTTCTAGGTTCGATTGCAAAAATAAATCCCATAACACTGAAACAATCCCTAGGAAATGACTGAACTATCTGACTAAGCTGCTACTTGTCGGGGCAAGCAGTCAAGCTAGAGAAATTGCGTCAGATATCAGCAGTTTAATACATGCAAACTTCGATCATGAAATTTTGACATACTACAAGATAATAAAGGTGGAGACAGAAAACTTCAATTGAAATCACAATATAGTGGAGGTCTATCTACTGAAGGTGCTAAATGATATATTTTTCAAGCTTAGATGGTGAAACTATGTGAACACAGGTAGCAGATAATTCACAGAACAAGCATGTACAGTGAAACTAGCTTTTCAGCATCTCTTAACACTATGAAGGGACATGACTGTGCAAACAAATAATGAGTAAAAGGCAAATGTCAATCCAATTTCCAAGTGTGTACTTCTTCAGATTTCGGTGACAAAACAGTACTAACTAGTTTACTGTCAAGATTCAACAACCAAAAAATGGAGAAAGCAGACGGGCAAAAATTATAAAATACAACAGTTACAAAACTGTAAAGAAACGCGCAATGGAACTTACATCTGCATGATGATCCAACAAAATCTTCATGGCCCATTCCTGCTTATGTTCAGCAGCGACATGCAACGGTGTTCCATCAATCGTAGAAAACGGATCGACATAAGCACCTCTAGAGAGCAAGAGTTCTACTACTTCACAGTGCCCTGAATCAGAAGTTTGGAATACAAATTGAGTTATGGCATTCTTCTATATGCTTCACTTCATTTCTTTCAACTTGTATCAATTGGGTTATGAATCAAATTGTGACATTGTTCTATGCCAAAGAAAATATATGATTCGTATTTTATACTTCATTAGCACAGCTACAGAAATCTATCTCTCATAATCGCAATCCATTTTTCCCTCTCCTCATCAACCAAACGGAGAACCCCCAGTGTATCAGAAATTTCACAACACTCATCACTCGAAGACATGTTCATGAAAGTAATGGAAACAGTTCAATGCACATGAGACACCAACTGAGAGAGAGAGAGA
>NC_041385.1:129456355-129508798 GCF_002162155.2 Triticum dicoccoides
GAGGAGTAATCCCTGTTCTGTCGGCATTATCTGGATTGGCACCATGATCAAGAAGATACTTAACAATATCCACTTGCCCACCTTTAACAATAATTGCCCAAACCAGAGGTGTTCTTCCTGCCAAGAGCACGAAAAACAGAGGCTTGTGCATTTACACCAGAAGTTCGGACTTCGGAACAACCGAACAAATAAAGAAGTTTCCTGGGCGTAGGTTCAGACATTCTATGTGACGATGGCACGTCTTCACCAGACATTTTGATTTGATTACGTAAAATCGCAGAGAGATCGAGAAGAGACAAACCTGCTTCGTCAACGGCATCCACATTCACCCCGACATCCTCGACCAGGTACTCGCACACCTCCAAATTTTGGCCCGAGGCGGCCAGGTGCAGTGCCCCAGCGCCGTGATCCTTGACGGCTTCCACCGCCTCCGCAAGGCGGCCGCGACCACCATCGAGTTTCCTCACCATTCCTGCACGTACGGATAGATCGATCCGGCCCCCCAAATAAAAATCAGGGCCGGCGCACGCAAGGGACAGAAGAAGGAGATCAAGGTGGGACCGTGGGAGAGCGGAAGAACCGTACGCTCGAGGTGAGCGAGGTCGCCCGTGGTCGCCGCGCAGAGGAGCTCCAGTTGTGGCGTCCCATCAGCTGCATGGAGAGGGGGAGGTGAATCAATCGAGTAAAGGTTCGGGTTTTGGGCGGCTGAGGGGGAGGGGGGGCCTTACCGTAGGCGAATACGTGGCGAGGGCGCACCATGGCGGCGGGGTGGGACTGGAGCGAGGTGGTAGGGTTTCGTCGGAGTGGAGAGGAGGACAGGGAGTGGGAGGAGCGAGTGTCAGCGGCTCAACTCGTGAATGTGGGGTTGGACCGTTGGAGTGTTCTTTTTGGACGAAGAACAGCTCTTTGGCGGTAATTAAACGAGGACATCAATAATCGGAAATCGTTGGGCTTTGCCTGCATCTAGTCCAAACAGATCAATTGGATGCAAGTAAGGGTGATTTGCACGCACATAGGACGTGTTTGGTTACCTGCATCGTTTTTTACCCTTTTGCATAGTTACTAATGGTTGAGGCATCACGCGATGGCGCCGCTTGAGAGGAAGTTGTGCCCACCTTTTTGTTTTAAAAAAATCGTGTAATCCTCATCTTCATCTAAAAAAATATTTTTAAAAAAATCCTCACATCCATCTAAGAAAAGAAGTAAAAAGGAAAGAAAAAATCACCAACGCAGCCGACCATGGAGCGCCACTTTACGTAGTCCTTCATTTAAAAAAAAGGTGGAGTCATCACCTCAATCTAAAAATGAAAAAAGAAACATTTTAAAGAATTCCTCACCTCCAT
The DNA here is from genome assembly GCF_002162155.2 of Triticum dicoccoides. Lineage (NCBI taxonomy): Eukaryota > Viridiplantae > Streptophyta > Magnoliopsida > Poales > Poaceae > Triticum > Triticum dicoccoides. The sequence continues at coordinate 129,457,699 of NC_041385.1, forward strand.
CCAAAAATAATATCCCAAACGTTTTTTCACCGCGACCAACCAGCTTGCGCCACATGGCATAGCCGATTGGCCGCCCTTCACGCGTAGCTTAATGGGTTTTTAATTCCAGTTGGGTCTGGTTGAGCTAATGCAGGCAAAAAACCATCATCTATACTTAGTTTGGTTGCCTGCATATAGGCTGCCTGCATTAGGGGAATTTTTTTGCATGTCATTTGGTTGTGTGCATTAGCTTGGCAGATGCAAGTGCCCGGTGTTTAGTTGCATACAGGCAACGTGATTAAGACATAACACCTACACATGACACACCTTAAAGTAGAGTTTTTGATGCTGCAAGCAACTAGTTCATCACGCCGCCGTTGGACTCGGAGCCGCGGCCAACGTCGTACTCGGCATTGTGCCGGGCGGCGGCCGCAGCCCGTCGCTGGAGTCGTCCTCGTAGTAGAGCTCGAAGCCGGAGAGCGAGCCGCCCCGCAGTACGATCACCGGGTTCATCTCCCCACGCCGACCGCTGCCACGCGGAGGCTGCGGGAACTGCTCGAGGAAGCCGCCGTCGTCATCGTAGCCCCCCTGCCACGTAGCTGGCAGACGTGAGCGCGCACGCTAGAAGAGCGGCGAGCGGGCAAAGCGCGTCCGTCCTTGGAGTTGGAGAGCGCGCGCCGATGGAGCTTGCTAGAAAGCTGACTGCGGATGGTCTGCGTGCGCATCGAGGAAAGATCAATCAAGCAGCTTGCTAGCTTTCTTGGTTGCTTTGTACGTGCGTGTTCGAATAACGAATACTACCGGCAAGGTGGGGCCGAAAGTCCTGCTCGAGGATTGTCGTGGGATTGTCACGGCAGATGTCCTAGTGTGAGGACTTAGTCGTGGAGCCATCGCAACTAGGTTAGCTTAAAGGCGTTAAACGGGACAAAGGACACAGGGAGTTTTTACTGGTTCGGCCCCTTGCAGTGAAGGTAAAGGCCTAACCCAGTTTGAGGTGGTATTACTTATGTCTCGATTACCAGGGAGCGAATACGCTTGACCTAGCTTTCGATCTCTTGTTTCTTGCCCTAAATCGTCGTCGGGTCGTCCCTTTATATACAAAGGTTGACGCCCAGCGGCTCACGGAGTCCCGGCCGGCTCATAAACAACGTGTCCAGCTCGGTGACTAATTACCCTTGCCTTACAACATAAGTCATACATATATGGCGGTTTACACCTATGGGCCTTAAATCGCCTCTTGGGCTTTGGGCCCTTAGTAAGTCTGCTTCATGAACCGCCATCCTCAATATCATCACGGGCTTCGTCTTGATGAACCGCCATAGGTATAACCTGGCTCCTCCTGGGCGGGTCATACCTACTCCCTCCGTTCCAAAATAGATGACCCAAGTTTGTACTAACTTTAGTACAAAGTTGAGTCATCTATTTTGGAACGGAGGGAGTAATAGTTATATCCCCAACATTAGGCCCCAGGTTGATTTGAACTTGTTCATGCCAATCTTCAACACATAGAAAAAAATCCTTCTTCGCTTGTTCTTGTTAGATACTGTAACCCGCCATGACATCATTTCCTGGAATTACGGAAATCCGCCATGACGTCATCTGCCATTAATTTCGCGTAATACCCAATATATCTTAACAGATCCTGATCCTTAATAACTGTCCCAAAAATCGAGGCATCCGAGCAGCTGGATAATCATTCTTTGGCCTTGTTTTTCACGCCCATCTGCTACCCTTCTCCTTATAAATAGGGTCATGCAACCCTCTTTCCATTTTTCCCTCTTTCCTTCTCATCTTCCACCTCTCTCCGCGGTGCATCTGCACACCTGAGCCCTGTTGCCGCCGAGCTTGTCAACTTCCTCGACCCTGGCCGCTGCATCGACCTGAACGTGACCAGAGAAACCGCGGCGCCGCTCCATTGCCCAGTGGATCCAGTAAGTGCCTCTCCTTTCTCCATTGTAGATCTCCATTAGGGTTTCTCGAAGTTCTTCTGAGTTCATCCTTGTTCTTCGCTACAGCTTGTAACTTTGATTCAAACTTAGCACTCCTCCTGCACGGTGGAACCGTGATGCTTGTTTTGTTATTAGATCATCTCATTCTGCGTAAGAAAAAACCAATCTAAACATATGAACTGCTCGAGAACTATAATTTAGGTCAAAAATATTTTCCATTATCCGAAGTGTTGCAGATCCGAAATCCTAGCATCAATCTGTGAAACCTGTTTGCTTCAACACTTAGTAGAATTCGCTCTTGATAGATCTTGAATACCATTGCTGTCATGGCGGCTTACATCACCAGTTTATAATTATCCAAATATCATTAGGCCCCATTTAAGCCGCCACTCTGAATATATATTGTAGTCTTTTACTTCCAGCTTAATGAATGAACTTAAACCGGCAAAAAATTTCTTTCCTTTAGGCTTCTTTCTTCACAATGCCGCCAAAGACAGTCACTTCCTGTAATTGGGTTCGCTCCATTGTCACTGAGAAAACGTTAACCGATTTTGTGAAAATCGGCTATTTACCAGCAAAAAATGTCATGCATTGGCGCGCCCCCGATTCAAGCAAAGAATGACCTCAGCCAAAGGATGACGAGGTCATTGTTTTTACTGATCACATGAATCGGGGCTTCTCACCGCCCGGTTCTAAATTTTTCCAAGATGTTCTGCACTTCTTTCAGCTTCATCCTCAAGACATCGGGCCCAATTATGTGTCAAATATCTGCAACTTTCAAGTCTTCTGCGAAGTATATCTTCAAGAGGAGCCCAGTGTTGAACTCTTTAGGGAATGTTTTTACTTAAACCGCCAAAATGAGTTTACGAACGGACCCAGCTTGGAACTTGGCGGAATCTCAATTCAACGAAGAAGAGATGCTATCTTCCCCTATGTTTGCTTGCCGAGTCACCCCAAGGATTGGAACCAGACATGGTTTTACTGCAAAGATACTTCTTCGGCTGACGAGAATCCGCTGTCGGGTTATCGTGTCCAGCGTCTTGACCCAAAGCATCATCTTCCCGAAAAGCTTACCACCGCTGAACGTGCAAAGCTTGCCCCCACCATTGCGAAGGTCAATGCTCTGCTGGGAAATGGTTTAATTGGCATTGACTTGGTTCGGCTGGGTTTGTTGGCAAATTATACCTTTGATTCGCTGACCCGGCTTAATGTGTACTTACACGGGTGGCATGAAGGATCCACTACACCACAGTTCTGTGTGTTTAACTGAGGAGGCAATCAATGAAATGACCAAGACCCTTCTGAATGAAGATTCGGAAGACTGCAACAAAGTGGGTCTGAACCCTTTCTGCAAACTTAACCCGCCGCCGGATGTGAGTCTCTAACTTACTTTACTTGTACCTCATCATTCAAATATTCTATTAATTCCACTTTGATGACTTTCACACGCTAAATCTGATTTTCGGAAAAACAAATATGATCATGAAGCTGCCAAAAAGGCCAGGGCCACCAAGAAAAATAAGAAGAAACCAAGTGCCTCTGAACTGTTTGAACTGAACGATAGCTCTGAGTTGGAGGTAGCCCTTGACTCCCTTGGCTCCTTTTTCAATTATTTTATTGACACTGATTATTCTCAGGATGACATGGGGGCCAGCCAAGCAGTTGAAGAAGAGGTAACTATTATTTCCTCCGGCTCAGAACCTTTGCCAAGACAGAAAATTCGACGAGTAACCTGGAAAGTAAGCTTTTCACACTCCTTAGCTCGATCATCACTTTCTTTTGAAGCAACAGCAGCACGAGAACCGGCGACAGACTCGAACTAGCGGAGGTGGAGAATTATCTTCCGGCTTACCGAATACTCCAGCTCCGCAGAAACATCGAAACGAGGTCCTTCCAAACTTAAACTCTTTTTACCCATTGGCGGGTCTCATTTGCCAGCCACTTAATTCTTCCGATTCAAACTACCAAGAGGCTTCTCGCTCCTCTTCTGGCGACTCATCATCGACCCAATTGCCAGCTTTCAAGACTGCTCCTGGGTAATAAAAATTTCTTCAATTTCTATCTCCTTATGTTCTTTTATATTTGTATCGACCTCTCATGATCCATGTAGTGGAAAGGCAAAGCCTAGCAAGAAGGCAAAGGTGATCAACCCGGCTGAAGATCACAAAATCCCTGAACCGGAACAGCAAGCTCCAGCATCTGACACATCCGTGCCACCCTTAGAAGAGCATGTCCATGATGTTCCACCAGAAATTCCTGACCTTTCCAGTGAACAAACAAACATCAATCCTTTGAACATTGAATCGTCTAGCCCAGTCAAATCATCAGAAACACATGCTGAAGATGTTATGATCACTGGCTCCGGCTTTCGAGAGCCGGGAAAACCTACTACCTTGGCCAAACATTCTGCCAAAGAGGAACTTATTGAGAGGCGGAAAGTGAGATTTGACATCGCCAACTATTCTCAATTAAGTATTAGTGAAGTGCTCTCTGGTTATCTCAATCAGGTGCATACCAGCCGCGACCTTGAAATTGATATGGTGAAGCAGATGCATCAAAAATATGAGGTATGGACTCCTGCTTTAATGAATTATGCATCTCCTGTCAGCCCCCAAGTCTACTGTGTATGATAGGACGGAATATGCTGTAGACTGAGAATAACCATGAATATAAAAAGCATCTTTGGTAGAATCCTTCAAAGGCCAACTTTCATTAGAATTAAATCGGATCTTTAATGATCAACATTGCATCCGTAGCCCCCAAGGGCCGGTTTAATCAGCATGAATGAACCGGTACTTGGTCATCATTGTTTATAAATCAAAGCTTACTTGAGTAGCCCCCATGAACTAGTTGTGGTTGTTGGCGACACAACCAGGTCATCATAAAGTAGTAATAAGACGCAAGCAATATGCATTAGCCCCCAAGTGCCAAGTACTCTTGCTTGCAAAGTGCTTGGGACTTATTAACATAAGTTGTTGTATGAATAATTTTTTCGGCAGGCATTAGCCCCCAAGTGCCAAGTGTTGTTGCTAGCAACGAGGCTTGGGACTTATATTCCTGTAACCCGGATATGAATATGTTCACAAATCTGTACTTGTACAGGATGCCACTGCTCAACTTCAATCGCAATTGGCTGATGCGAAGACCCGGCTGCAGAATCAAGAATCTGAGACCCGGAAAGCCGATTAAAAATTCCAATTTATCGTGGCTGAAACGGAACAACTTAAGACTGGTTTTGAAGCTAAAAGAGACGCCTGAGCTGAAGAGAAAACTGCCTTCACGCATCGGGTTGAAAAGGCGGAGGCGGCTCTTCAAGATGGTTTCTTCTATCTTTGATGAGTCGCCTTGCTAATATCAAAACTGAATCTCTTCCTTAATGGTATAAACCACCTCTAACCAATCCATAATTATTACTCAGGTCCCAGGAGCAACAATCTTAATCAAGAGATGCTTGTGAAGCTCAAGGTTGTTTATACACTTGTTGAACAGCTATATACTAGAACTCAGCGCGCACTGGCCACAATTTCTCCGACTAATCAAGCACCTACTCTCTTGAGTGGTGTCTTGAAAAAGCTTTCTATTCTTCCTGCTAGGATTGGTGAGATGAAGCGGTCATCTGCAAGAGCCGGTGTTGTGATAGCTTTAAGCCGAGCGAAGGCATGGCTAGCAGAGCTAGACCCGGACGATATAGCCACTGGTTAGACAAGCTTAAAATAAGATGGCATTCCCTTTGAGAAAAAAGACCTTGCTGCCTGCGTGAAGGAGATACGTCCCCTGGCCAGCTTGATTGCAAATGAAACGGATCTTTCAAGATACCAACCGGCTTATGACATGGATAATCAGAAGATGCCCATGTGGGCTTATAAAGTGATGGATCTAATCCCCCCCAATCCATAAGCATACTTTCGCCCCTGATATTGAACCGTCCAAACTTATAGATGATGAAGCTGAATTCCAAGCCTTGCGTGGCATCGATTGGTCATCACCAAATTTTCAGACGGCGGAGGAGGATGAAGAACCGGAGAACGGTGATCCAGAAGGCTCAAGTCATCAAGGCCAAGAAGATTGATCTACTGGGCGATTCATATATTTGATCCTCTGAAAAACACTTTAAACATTTGGGCTATCTAAGCCATGTAATAGTCTAGTGAAACTTTGCTCTGTCGTGCCATCGTGCACGTTTGTGTTTTGCCCAACACTGTTTGATACGCCACTTGAAAGCTATCATTTCATGCTTATGATGACGTTGATTTATTCAGATGAGATTTAGCATTATCCTGCACACAAGTAGATCACAAGTACCCTGGCGGTTTACCGCAGGGCGAGTCATAATACCTCATATAAAACCACTGGTGACTAAAACAGTTCATAACCTGGGCCGTTTTAATCATAATTTAATGCACTTCAAAACTAACATACATGTGATATGTGATTAAAACTGTCGGCTTATCATACTAATGCAGTAAGGGTGATAACCCAAAACTTAGAAGACGAAACTTTCAAGTACCGAATATCATCATATGCTGGCGACTTATTGTCCAAAACCAGCTCACGAGGGTAGTAATGCTATGTTCTCTTTGGTGAATATACCTATGTTTGAACAGGAAGCCCCCTCGTGCCTTGTAATCATGGCGCATGAACCGGACCAAGAGGGATATTCACAGCTATGCTCAATGAGCAGGAAGCCTCCAAGTGGTTTGTGGCTTTGAGCCAATCAAGAGGGATATCCACAGCTATGCTTCGAATACGAGCAGGAAGCCCTCAAGTGACTATAAGTTTTGGCATTGCACCGATCAAGAGGGATATTCACAGCTATGCTTCGAATACGAGCAGGAAGCCCCCAAGTGACCATACGTTTTGGCATTGCGCCGATCAAAAGGGATATTCACAGCTATGCTTCAAATACGAGCAGGAAGCCCCCAAGTGACCATAAATTTTGGCATTGCACCGATCAAAAGGGATATTCACAGCTATGCTTCAAATATCAGCAGGTAGCCCCTAAGTGACCGTAAATTTTAAAGATTCATTATTCTTTAAAATGAAAATGACAAAGGCCTTGTCGGTGTTCTGGGAACGAGGGTCCCCAGACTTGCCTGCCTGCGGCCTGCAACGTGCCTCAAGTGGGGGACCAATGCAGCCCAGCTTCATCAGCTCAAGCTCAAGACCCTTGTGAGGGGCCAAGCCTCGCGGGGTGGACGACATGGAGCTTCCTCAGGATCAGCCTCCTTAGGCAGGCTCACGAGGAGGCGGAGAGATCAAGGCAGGGCACCTCCCGAGGGGCCCGTGACACAAGCCATGACGATCGAGGCCAGGCGGGCGCCGGCCTGCGCAGTGTCCTTGTTTCCCTTTTGGTGCAAAGGGGGCAAGCACAGGCCAAGGCATCAGGCAAAGGTTACCATTTCGGTGCAACAAGACCAACACCAGCAGAACGGCAGGATGGAGGTCATCGTGGAGCCCAGAGCGGCGTCATCGTCAGGACCTTTGGCAGCCGAAGACCAACTTTAGTCAGGATAAGTGTACCAGATGTTCCCCTTCAAAATGGCCAATTGTTGGCGCCCTTCCCGCTCATTATTTGGGAAGAGGCCCAGGGCCTCGCTCTATAAATAGGACTAGCCACCACAGGGTAGAGGCATCTGGAGGCATCGAGAAACAGATCGGTCAGAGAGAGAGAGAGAAGCGACTGAACTCACCCAAGCAGTTCATCGCACCAGCTCAAGAACAGCCCCTCGCAAGGCTGTTCTCCCTTCGTACTGTTCACCATCAGCCCCTGATGCAATCCACCACACCACACACTGGAGTAGGGTATTACACCACAATGGTGGCCTGAACCAGTATAAATCTCGTGTTCCTTGTGTGTTCATCTTTCTTTCTTAGATCCTTGCGAGACTTCGAGACGTGAGCTGGTAGGGGAGAGATCTCCATGTGCACCCCAGTGTTCGAACCTCAAGGGTCTGCTGGAACCCAAAATCTGACATTTGGCACGCCAGGTAGGGGTGCGCCGGAATCTTTCTTCCGCTGGTCGTGTCTGATCTTCTGCCATGGCCATGGCTGACGCTCGCCGAGCTCGCGCCAAGCGCCAGGCTGCTCTGGCCACCCGCGTCGCCCAGACGGCGCCTGTCGGTGGACGCTATCGGTGCCAAAATCGACGGATCTCGGGTAGGGGGTCCCGATTTGTGCGTCAAGGCTGATGGTAATAGGAAGCAAGGGACACAGATGTTTACCCAGGTTCGGGCCCTCTCGATGGAGGTAAAACCCTACTTCCTGCTTGATTAATATTGATGATACGGGTAGTACAAGAGTAGATCTACCACGAGTTCGTAGAGGCTAAACCCTAGGAGCTAGCCTATGATGGTATGATTGTAGTTGTGATCGGCCTTCTAAGGACCAACCTCTCCAGTTTATATAGACACCGGAGAGGGCTAGGGTTTACATGGAGTCGGTTACAAGGTAGGAAATATAATATCCGGAGCGCCAAGCTTGCCTTCCATGCAAAGGAGAGTCCCATCCGGACACGGGCCGAAGTCTTGAGTCTTGTATCTTCACGCTTCAATAGTCCGGACGTTGTACACAGTCCGGCTGTCCGGATACCCCCTAATCCAGGACTCCCTCAGTAGCCCCTGAACCAGGCTTCAATGACGATGAGTCCGGCGCGCAGTATCGTCTTTGGCATTGCAAGGCGGGTTCCTCCTCCGAATACTCCAAAGTAGTTATCGAACACGTAGACCGTGTCCGGATCTGCAAGATGATCTTCATATGGCAAAAATCCGATCTGCTGGCAATCTTCGTGTGTCGTGCCCGTGCATCATGGACTGATCCAACGCAAACCGGCGTTTCTTATCCCACCACGGCTCGTGTTACGAGGCGGTTTTATTGGCACGTCCCGTCGAGGCAGAGATCATGTTCCTCTCATCACGGGATTTTACATTAATATGTGCGCGCGTGACCCCACGACGGCCGTTGGTATAACTCCGCGTGTTTTTAGATAAGCCTCAAACGGTCACACCGAGGACTCTTGATATTCACCCCCTTTATAAAGGGGTCGAGGTCTATGCCTCTTTTCCACCTTCCTCGCGCCTTCTCGCACCTCAAGTTCTAACACCCTAAACCCAAGCCTCAACACCCCAGATCCTCCAATATGTCCGGATCCGTCCCTCAGGGCCGATGGGTGGCCTCCTCGATTCAAAAGGAAGACATTGCGAGGCTTAGGGAGATCAGATACCTGATCGCCGATATTCAGCACACGCTTCCTGCTCCAGGGCAGGTCATCCCCACACCGGAGCCTAATGAGTGCGTCGTTTCTGTCCCACACTTCCTCCGCGGCTTGGGCTTTACCCTCGACCCCTTTGTGAGGGGGCTCATGTTCTATTATGGGCTGGATTTTCATGATCTGGCTCCGGACGCCATCCTCCATATCTCGTCGTTCATTATCGTGCGCGAGGCTTTTCTCCATGTCACCCCACACTTCGGCTTATGGCTTAAGACCTTCAATGTGAAGCCAAAGATGATCAAGGGGCGGCATGCGGAGTGCGGAGGTGCCGTAATAAGCAGAAATGCCGATGCCCCATGGCCAGAGGGTTCTTTCCCGGAAGTATCCGGCGTATGGCAACGGAGGTGGTTTTATGTCACGGCTCCCAGAGGCACGAAGTGGTGGCTGATCCCGAGTTCCGCTCGGGCCCTCCATCATAACTAGCATCCTGGACCGATGTAGGGCGGAGTTGGGGGCCCGCTGGTGATGTACCAGTACTGCAGAATCGCATCCGGGAGCTTCTCGATAGGGACATCAACCTCATCAGCGTAATGCAAGTGATGTTAATCCGACGGATGTTGCCGTGCCAACGCCGGCCTCTCCGGATGTGGGAGTTCAATCCGGAGGGTCTGCGGACTGTCAAGCACTTCTTCGGCTTAAAGCTCGGAGAGATGTGCAAATTATTCTTTGGACCAAAAGTAGAGTGTTCGGACACCACCGAGGATGCGGGCCTAAGCTGCAATCGCCTCGATACCCAAGTAAGTAATCTTGACACCGGACACCTTGTTTTGAGTTTGTCATAGTTGTTTATTCTGAAAATCATCCGTGGCCAGGAATGGCTCAATAAGGCGGAGAGAATCAGGTGTCCGGCGCCACTTCCCGAAGGTTCGCCTAGTCCCACCATGGCCAAGATGCTTGACCGGGTACTCAGCAGGATGCCCTCGGGGAAAGACAAGGGGGAGAACGAATAAACCGAACTCCACACGCTACGCATTCGAACCAGGGGGAATTGCTACCTCCCTTAAGGGGTATAGTCGAGAAAGGGAGGCTAAGGCCTCCTCCCCACACGGGAAGAAGAGGGCAGCCTCCGAAAACTTGGAAGCGGAGATGCCCAAATCAAGGAAAAGACATCCCTAGGGGACCTTGCCCCGACGGGCACCCTCACCACACCATGCGCTCCAACGGGCCAGCCCTCCACCGAGCTGAAAGCCAATCTACAATCCGAAGGTACTGTGTTTCTCCTAGATCAATAACCAGGATTCAACTTTTTGCAGTTCGGCCAGCAACTCTTCTCAACAGGGTTCGTCTTCGGGGGACCCTCCTCCGGAGATGATGGAGAGCAACACCCCACCCCCTTCTTCGACTCATGAAGCGGGCGACATCAAGGTGTCTCCACGGAGGAGTCCGGATCTGCCGAAGCCGGAAGTCAATTCGTCAGCCGCCCTGCACCCGAAGCATTTGGCTACAATGGGGGGCGATGGGAAGAGTCCGGCGCAGTTCGATGTCCGGCCGGATGTACTGACAGGCTTACTGGAGCGAGCTGTGCTCTCGGAGGAGCACCGCTCATTAATGAGCGTGGTGCTCAAGAAGATTTCATCGGTTTGAATGAAGCGTTCACAAGCCTGCTCAGAGGCTTTGAGGTATGTAATGAAGAATACACTATTTCTTTCGCTGTGAGGCACGTGCTAGGTGTGCTCCCTATAGATAGTAGCTCCTAAGACTCTGGTTGCCCGCCCTAGGCGGCAAACGGGGGATCATAAACCAATGATTATGCTGTAAATATGTGTAGGTACCTGTGGGTCCGGATGCCAGCCAGTCCGTTGAAGTTGCCGAACTAGCGAGGCTAATTGGATCGATTGATGCCGATATCACCCTGGTGAATGAGCGGCTGGAAAAATCACAAGGTATGTGTCATGTCTTCCCTTGTATAGGAAAATATGAAGGTGGCATGATATTGACGTAATATGTTTGGACTGCAGATGGTGCTGCTGCCGTGGAGGCCCTGAGGGCGGAACTTGCTCAAGCCAAGGAACAAGCTCGGGTGAGCAATGCGGCTGCCCTAAAGACGGCCGAGGAATTGAGGGCCGAACAGGCTGCTCATTGCCGAAGCAAGGAGAAGATAGCCGAAATGGCCGCTGAGTTAAAAAATGCCGCTAACCGGTATGAGTTCCTTAAAAAGGAGCATGAGGGTAGTTTGGCTGACCTGAACAAGGCACTTAATGCCACCAAGGAAATACGGACCGAGCTCAGGGGTGCGCGGGAGGAGCTTCAACAGGCTGGTAAAATTGCGGCTGGGAGCTCCTATTTGCTGCGGACGAAGTTTTTCGATCCGAAGTACGCTCCCCTGGATAGGCGTTGGAGTCCGACGGACGCATATGCGGATCTAGCAAAGAGTACAGCTGACGCTGCTGAGTTCTTCAAAGATCAAGGTGATAAGGAAGTGGAGGAGCTTTTCTGGTCGCAATTCCACGCTCCCACTCGCCCGCTGCCGTTAAGTGACAAGATGGCTGCTGTAGCGGAGCTCCATAGGCTATCCGGGCTTGCAATGCGGTCTGTAATAGACCATCTTTGGCCAAAAGGGCCTAAGCCGGACAGTTACTCTGGCTTGGTGCAACAATTCCTTGGAGCCGTGCCCCGAATCGATGCCATGAGAAGGTCGGCGTGCATAGAAGGTGCACGGATGGCTCTTGCCCGCGTTAAAGCCTATTGGACGGACATGGAGGCCACCATTATAGCGGCCCAGGATCCGGTAGGGGGCCAATATCCGGCCGAGCACTACTTGGCGCAGGTCACGGAAGGTGCCCGCCTAATAGAGGCGCAATGCTCGAAGAATGTCTTGTTCGAATGATGAACAAAATTATTGTAAAAACAATGTTTATTTTGGTTATGAGGCCAGATTTATACTATTTACCTGAGAATATGATTATTTCCCCTGTGCGGCCGTTTATATATATGTATATATAAATATGTAATCCGAAAGTTAGCAGTCATTGGCTTTAGCCCCCACGCATACAATACGGGGGTGTTCACGAAAAAATATGCTTAATCACACTTGATCCAACGTCTTGGTCCATTAAGGAGGTGATCGCACGACGAACTAGGCAACCGGACTATATAGCTGTAACACTTTCGCTTAGCCACGGGATTCTGACGTGGGGCTACTATGTAGCCCCTGGTACCTTCGCGTGCATCCGAATACGGGCGCGTATGTACCTGGCCGGGAAATGGCCCTTCGTTAATGCGGAGGAATCCTAAAGATTCCAGTGAGTCGTCGAGTGGTTGACCAGTCTCTCGCTGTATCATGATAGTCTGTTTTCGGCTTTCTCTACTGAGGTGCTCATCCGGAATAACCAGGGCACAATCGCAGTAGTTCTCCTTTGGCCACCCTAGCTGATAATAACGGAATATAAGGCGGCAAACCTAGGAGCCGGGCTAACCCAACATTTGACCAAAGACATGATTCGGAGCTGATGCATATAAGGCCAAACTTGTGACGCCAAACACTCCCGAAGGTATTTGGACTTTATAACAGATGATGGGCTCTAGAATGCCCATTCATTATAAACCTGTGTTTCCAGGTACGTGCGTTGATCTGTCATGGCGAAATGGCAAAACGGCAGTATCCTCTGTGGGTATAGAACCCATGGGATGGTTAAGCAACAAGAGGCAATAGAAAAGGTTTACATAGGGGCTTAATCTAAAAAGAAACCTGTTGGACGGGGCCCCGCTGCACGTCTGCGCCTTTGTCTCCGTTGTGCCGCATCCTGGAAGGGTATCGTGCGAACGTTGTCTGCGGAAAAAGGAAACTCGTAGGAGAGTGCAACGTAAGTATGCGATGGATAGTAAAAGTGTAAGATGTTGGCCTGCCAATAAGGTTGAGCCAAGTGTGGGGCTTTATCGCATTATAGCCCCTGGTATCCGCTATAGGATTACATATACGGTGCCCTGGTTTGATATGGGCTGCCGGACTCGTCTAACCGTGTCTGTGGTCTTAACGACCAGTCATGTTTTTTTTATGTTGTAGGCCGCTTATAGTCTGTCCGATAGGGCCGTCGCGTGTTCCTCTGCGCGCGAAGAGCGCTCTGTTATTCCACTAACGGTGATGACGCCACGTGGACCAGGCATCTTGAGTATGAGGTAGCCATAGTGCGGCAATGTGTTGAAGTGGGCGAAGGCCGTTCTTCCAAGCAATGTGTGATAGTTGCTTTGGAAGGGTGCGATGATGAAGAGTAGTTCTTCGCTTCTGGAGTTGCCTAGAGAGCCGAATGTTACCTCCAGTATGATGGAGCCCCTGCTGTAGGCTTCAATGCCTGGTATCACCCCTTCAAGGGTGGTGTTGATTTTACTGATCCTGGATGGGTCTATCCCCATCCCGTGGATAGTGTCCTCACATATTAAACTGAGACTGCTGCCGCCGTCCATAAGGACGTTGGCAAGATGGTATCCATCGATTATTGGGTCAAGCACCAAGGAATCTGATCCTTCGCGCCGAATACTAGTTCGGCCGTCCAGGTGATCGAAGGTGATCGGATAAGACATCCAGTAGTTAGGTGTGGGTACGATGGGCTCTATATCGCACGGGTCTTCATGGGCGCGTTCATGCCTTCTCAAGGATGTGCGAGTCGCGTGGATCATGTTCACTGTTTTAACCTCTGGCGGGAATTTTTTCTGTCCCCCAGTGTTCGGCTGGCGAGGTTCATCCTCGTCTTCACTTGGTGTTTCCCTTCCCTTGTGTTCGGCGTTTAGTTTGCCAGCCTGCTTGAAGACCCAACACTCTCTGTGTGTGTGGTTCACAGGTTTGTCAGGGGTGCCATGAATTTGGCATAGTTTGTCCATGACTCTGTTCATACCGGACGGTACCTCTTTACTGCCTTTAGATGGCTTATTTTGCTGGTTAGGTCGAGAGCCCCTGAATCCGGCGTTAACCGTTGTGTTATCCGGGCTCTCTTCCTTGTGTTGCGTTTGTTTTTATTACGCCGTGGCTTCCCGTTGCCATCCCTTGTTTCGGATGTGCTGGGGTCGCTGGTGCCTTTACGGGCTAGCCAGCTATCTTCACCCGCGCAAAAGCGGGTCATAAGGCTTGTTAGGGCTGCCATTGTCCTAGGCTTTTCTTGGCCGAGGTGTCTGGCGAGCCACTCGTCACGGATGCTATGTTTGAATGCTGCTAAGGCTTCGGCATCCAGACAATCAACAATTTGATTCTTCTTAGTGAGGAATCTGTTCCAAAGCTTGCGGGCGGACTCTCCGGGTTGTTGGATTATGTGACTTAAATCATCAGCATCCGGAGGCCGGACATAAGTCCCTTGAAAATTTGCCCTGAAAGCGTCCTCGAGTTCCTCCCAACTCCCAATTGAATTTTCTGGGAGGCTTTTCAACCAGTGTCTAGCTGGTCCCTTTAGCTTGAGGGGAAGGTATTTGATGGCGTGGAGGTCATCCCCACGGGCCATATGTATATGTAGGATAAAGTCCTCGATCCAGACCCCTGGGTCTGTCGTTCGGTCGTATGCCTCTATCTTCACAGGTTTAAAGCCCTGTGGGAATTCGTGGTCCAGTACCTCTTCAGTGAAACACAGGGGGTGAGCAGCCCCTCTGTATCTGGACGTGCTGTGGCATGCCGTCGGCTGTTGTTGTGTCTGGTGTTTATCCCGAACTGGTATTTGGTTGTCATAATTGTTTTGATGCCCACAGTCCCCCGCCGGGTTGTGTACTTTAGATCCGTAGATGGACCTAGCTGCGCCAGCTTTCTTATCCAGGTGTTCACGTGGATCGTGCGCGTCTTCGGTAGTTGCTTTGTTGCAGTTATGAAGTGGTACGTCTTGCCTCCTGGTCGTGTTATTCTTTGGTGGAACGGCCTCGTCGTCGAATTCTGGCAGTAGCTTACGTTTTGGGTAGCTCTTTGTGTGGCGATCATTGCCATATCTCTCTTCAGTGTTTAGCACTTTGTTCCATCTGCGATTGAGCATTTCCTGTGCGGCTTTAAGCCGTTGCTTCTGCCTCTTCAGACTTCTCACTGTGGCCATGAGCTTTCTGTGGAGGTTATCTCGTTCCACGCATTCTTCCGGAATGATGAATGTGTCATCATCCGGACTGTCTTCTTGTCCTGGGCCGGTTTGATGAACTCGTCCCTCTGGATCATTGTCTTCGAGCGTCTGCTCTATGTTCGGCGTGACTTTGGTTCGTCCTACTCAATCGCTGGTTCCGAATGGTCGTTGTTGCCTTCGGGGTTGACCGGAGTATCGATCCTTCTGGTGCTCTTGCTGGTGTTTTTACTGTTGCTGGACTTGGAACGGCGTCTATGCCGTCGCTTTGGCTTTTGCCCGGGGGTTTTATCTTCCGGATTGTCACCGTCGCCCTCCTTGGGCGTATCCACCATGTATATGTCGTGTGACGAGGCGGAAGTCTGGTACCCCATAAATTCTAAATCTTCTCCTGCATCGTCGTCCATAACGTCGATCGGAGTCAAAGTCAAGCACGTCAGTTAAATCATCAACCGTGGCTATGAAGTGGGTGGTGGGTGGGTAACGAATTTCTTCGTCGCCCGCTTCCCATTCGAGCCGGACATAGTTCGGCCCGATGTCAAACCGAGAGTTTTTAGTGAGTTTAGCATGTCGCCAAAGGGCGAGTGCTGAAAGGTGTCCCAGCGGTGAACTCCATTACGGAGCCCGACCAGACTCGGCGGGCTCGGGAACGTGCGGACTAGATCCTACCACCGGATACGAATCCGAGGATCCGGAGTCACAGGCTTCCTCAAAAGCGAGGCTTGTGTTCGGCTCCACCGCCGATGAGGGTATGGCCTGCGGGGCGGGGTCCATCCCTCCGTCCCTAGGCAACGCAGTCTGCTCTAGATTTGAGTCTAGGGCTACTACAGGGGTGATACTCCGAGTGTTGTCCGACAGCAGGTTTAGGCCATGCTCGTCGTGACTGTCCGGTGCTCCTGGTGCTGGCCCGAATCCGTCGAATCAAGTATCCGCGGATATCCGTCGTGTAGTTCAGGTTTCCGAACCTGATTTGATGGCCAGGGGCGTAGCTGTCGATCTGCTCCAGATGGCCAAGCGAATTGGCCTGCAGTGCGAAGTCGCCGAACACGAAGATCTGTCCGGGGAGGAAAGTCTCGCCCTGGACCGCGTTGTTGATGATGATTGAAGGAGCCATCGAGCCTGACAGCAACGACACAGAGGAACTCTCAATGAAAGCACCAATGTCGGTGTCAAAACCGGCGGATCTTGGGTAGGGGGTCCCGATCTGTGCGTCAAGGCTGATGGTAACAGGAAGCAAGGGACACAGATGTTTACCCAGGTTCGGGCCCTCTCGATGGAGGTAAAACCCTACTTCCTGCTTGATTAATATTGATGATATGGGTAGTACAAGAGTAGATCTACCACGAGATCATAGAGGCTAAACCCTAGGAGCTAGCCTATCATGGTATGATTGTAATTGTGATCGGCCTTCTAAGGACCAACCTCTCCGGTTTATATAGACACCGGAGAGGGCTAGGGTTTACATGGAGTCGGTTACAAGGAAGGAAATATAATATCCGGAGCGCCAAGCTTGCCTTCCACGCAAAGGAGAGTCCCATCCGGACACGGGCCAAAGTCTTGAGTCTTGTATCTTCACGCTTCAATAGTCCGGACGTTGTACACAGTCCGGCTGTCCGGATACCCCCTAATCCAGGACTCCCTCAGACGCCCCCGTCGTTCTCCGTCGCCTGCTATCAACGCCGCCGCCGGCCCGGCGGGGAACGAGTAGCAGGCCTCGTCCCTGCATCCTTCGGTGCGGCGCGATGGCGCGCCGCCACCCCGTCGCTGACTCCAGCCGGTTTGTCGTCCCACGCCCGTCGCGCCCCCACGGACGCGCACGCCGTGCTGCTCCTGGCGCATGAGCTCCTGCACTACTGCCCTGTCGACGACCTCTACGAGGACTGGCTCGCCCGCATCACCGAGCTCGGCAGTGCCGCAGGGGGCTCTCCCATGCCGTCCCTCTCGCTGCCTCGCCCTCCATCCTACGCAGGAGGCGAGGAGCAGGAGGTGCCTCCACCACCTCCTCCCCAAGAAGGCGCCTTGGCTCCAAGGCGCGCGGCCCTAGGACGAGACCCACCGCATCCGGCGCCTACGCGACAAGAAAGGAGCTGCCAAGAGATCCCTCGCCCCCAAGAAGGTGCTCGCGTGCTCCCAGCACTGGTGCACCATGATCGCATCCCTGCACCGCCACATCAAGACCCCGCGCTGCTCCAGGCAGCGGTGCGTGGGAATCTCCAGGAGCAAGCCCCACATCAGCAGAGAGCTCTAGTGGCCACTGCAGGCTGCCATGCTTTCAGCTCCGAGCTGCGTAGCATCGCTGGCCCGGCAAGTTCAAGCCAGACCTGCCTCCGCGCTACGACGGCACTACAGGCCCCGTGGAGTTCCTCCAGCTCTACGAGCTGGGCATCGAAGCTGCCAATGGGGACAAGAAGGTCATGGCGAATTGGTTTCCCATGGAGCTCAAGGACGGTGCCCGCACCTGTCTCCTGAACCTGGCTCCTGGCACGATCTCCTCCTGGGACGAGATGCGCACCCGCTTCATCGCCAACTTCCAAGGTACTCGCGACCGGCCCCCGGCCATGAGTGACCTGCGCCACATCAAGCAACGGCTGGGAGAGACCCTGCAGAAGTACATCCAGCGCTTCAACAACGCCCACCTCAAGATCCCCAGGGTGACTGAGGAGGCCATCATCTCAGCCTTCTCCGATGGCATGCGCGACATCAAGATGAAAGAGGAGCTAGCAATCCATGAAGACCTACGCACATCACTGGAGCTGTTCAACTTGGCGACCAAGTGCGCCAGGGCTGAGGAAGGGCGCCTCTCCCTCCTCGAGCTCCCGGCTGCCGACCCAGAAGAAAAGAAGCCCAAGTTCAAGGACGTGAAGCGCAAGGGGGCTGCTGTGCTCGCAGCAGAGCCAGACACCAAGCGAGGCAGGGATCAGCCTGAGTCATCTAAGGGCAGCCGGTACTGCGTGTACCAAGACCTCCACACCCACAACACCAATGATGTCAAGAGCTCAGGGCCGTGCGAGATGGGCGTATCGGCCGACGCCCCGACCGCAATGGCCGGGGCTATGGCCAAGGAGGAGGAAGAGGTGGAGGACGATGGGAAGACCGTGGCCCTCGCCAAGGGTGACGTGACCGGCCTCGCGAGGACCGCTGGCAGGACCAGCCTCGCGAGGGAGGTTGGAGGGATCAGCCTCGTGAGGACCACCCTCAAGGCAACGCAGGCCTCCCTCCTTTGCCACCACCGCCAAGGAGGAATGAAGACCATCACCAGGATGAGGGGGCTGGGGGCTTCCAGGATCCGTGCGCAATCGCTTGCATCTTGGGCGGCGCTCAGGCCCCAGCCTCTCAGCGCATCTTCAAGCAGTTTGCTCACGAGGTGAATGCAGTCCTCCCCAAGCTTGAGGCCACGCGCCCTCTCAGGTGGTCTGCGTGCACTATCACGTTCAGCTCAGTGGATCAGCTCAAGTGCGCAGCAATGGCCGGAGTCCTCCCGATGCTTTGTTCCCCAGACATCAGCAATGTGCAAGTCACCAGGACCCTCATCGACGGCAGAGCTGGGCTCAACATCTTGTCCGTCGAGACGTTCAACAATCTCCAAGTGCCATATGATCAGCTTCAGCCAATCAAGCCTTTCTCAGGAGTCACTGATGGTTCCACTATTCCAATAGGGCAAGTTCGCCTTCCCGTCACCTTTGGGCAGCGCAACAATTACCGCACCGAGCTCATTGACTTCGACATCGCCCACATTCGCCTGCCATACAATGCCATCCTCGGGTACCCAGCCTTGGCCAAGTTCATGGCAGTGACTCACGATGGCTACAATGTCCTCAAGATGCCAGGAAGAGGTGGAATCATCATAGTGCCTTGAGCGTGCCTTCCAGGCCACGACAATTGAAGACCCAGATAACAGGAGCGGGAGGCTCCCTGAGGCGGTCCCTAAGAAGAAGAAGGCTTCGCCTGGCCCAAACACTCGCGAGGCCGGTGCCTCCGGAGGCGTTGCATCAGGACCCGCGCCCGTTCAAGGGGCACCACCCTCTGTCGCATAGGAAGGTGCGCCCGGCACCCTCCTCGGGCAGGGCTCGGGGGCTCTCTCCTGGAGGGCCACCGACCTCGCTAAGGTCACGAGGGAGGCGCTCGGGCACCACTTGGAGGCGTGCTTCAAGGCACGTTTCCCTCAGGAAGGCATGAGGCAAGGAGGGCAAAACCCCCAGGAGTTCATCGCGAGGAACATTCAGGAGCTACAGGAGTCAAGAGTCATGCGTGGCAGTCGCCGCCTACCCGCCGTAGCCCCACATCCCGGCGAGGATGGTGGGTTGCGTGTCTGCATCGACGTACCAGGGCTTAACCGAGCTGCATTGAAAGTGCAACTATCCCTAGGTGGTTTTGGTAATTCGTAACAACATATAGCTCATTGAGCTAATGCTATTCCAAGACAAACATTTCAGGAAAGCTCAATGAATGGCATGGCATGGATGATGAAAGTGGATCCCTCAAAATATTAAGGACAAAGGATTGGCTCAAGCTCAAAAGCTCAAGACTCTACATTTTACATTTTAGTGATCCAAGATCACATTGAGTCTATAGGAAAAGCCAATACTATCAAGGAGGGATGAGGTGTTGCTTAATGAGCCTCTTGCTTCAAGTGCTTAGTGATATGCTCCAAAAACCCTCAACTACTTTCTCACATCCACATATGACCTAAACCCAAAGTCAAAATCGGTCCTACCAATTCTTTCTATCCGGCTCCAAAAACCCTCAACTACTTTCTCACATCCACATATGACCTAAATCCAAAGTCAAAATCGGTCCTACCGATTCTTTCTATCCGGCGCCACCAAGTTCAAATGTCATAGCCACTGCCAGAAACCCTAGGCAAATCGGTCTCACCGATAGGGATCTTGGTCTCACTGAGATGGGATTGTAATCTCTCTGTTTCCCTTCGTAACGTTTCGGTCTAACCGAAGTGAGCGATCGGTCCCACCGAGATTGCAATGTAAACTCTATGTTTCCCTTTCGTAACATTTTGGTCTCACCGAAAAGAGCGAATCGGTCCCACCGAGTTTACCTAACCAACTCTCTGGTTAGCTAATTACCAAAATCGGTCTCACCGAGTTTGTGTAATTGGTCTCACCGAGATTACGTTATGCCCTAACCCTAACCATATCGGTCCTACTGAGTTGCATGTCGGTCCCACCGAAAATCCTAACGGTCACTAGATTTGCTAAATCGGACCGACCGAGTTTCTCGATTCGGTCCCACCGAGTTTGGTAAATTGTGTGTAACGATTAGATTTTGTGTGGAGGCTATATATAACCCTCCACCTCCTCTTCATTCGTGGAGAGAGCCATCAGAACAAACCTACACTTCCAACTTACCAGTTCTGAGAGAGAACCACCTACTCATGAGTTGAGGCCAAGATATTCCATTCCTACCATATGAATCTTGATCTCTAGCCTTCCCCAAGTTGCTTTCCACTCAAATCTTCTTTCCACCAGATCCAAATCCTATGAGAGAGAGTTGAGTGTTGGGGAGACTATAATTTGAAGCACAAGAGCAAGGAGTTCATCATCAACGCACCATTTGTTACTTCTTGGAGAGTGGTGTCTCCTAGATTGGCTAGGTGTCACTTGGGAGCCTCCGACAAGATTGTGTAGTTGAACCAAGGAGTTTGTAAGGGCAAGGAGATCGCCTACTTCATGAAGATCTACCGCTAGTGAGGCAAGTCCTTCGTGGGCGACGGCCATGGTGGGATAGACAAGGTTGCTTCTTCATGGACCCTTCGTGGGTGGAGCCCTCCGTGGACTCGCGCAACCGTTACCCTTCGTGGGTTGAAGTCTCCATCAACGTGGATGTACGATAGCACCACCTATCGGAACCACGACAAAAACATCCGTGTCTCCAATTGCGTTTGAATCGTCCAAACCCTTCCCTTTACATTCGTGCAAGTTGCATGCTTTAATTTCCGCTACTCATATACTCTTTGCATGCTTGCTTGAATTGTGTGAAGATTGCTTGACTTGTCCAAGGATAGCTAAAATCTGCCAAAGTCTAAAATTGGGAAAAGGTTAAATTTTTAATTGGTCAAGTAGTCTAATCACCCCCTCCTCTAGACATACTTCAAGGTCCTACAAGTGGTATCAGAGCTTTGATCTCCATTTGCTTTGATTTCCACAACTTTTGGTGGTCATAGCCTTGGTTTCACAACCTAGGAGAGTATGGCGTCTAGCTAGGGAAATTAACACCGTAGAGGTCCTTACTTTGATGGCACTAATTTTGCTAGTTGGAAGCATAAGATGAAAATGCATATTCTCGGACATAACCCCGCTGTTTGGGCTATTGTGTGTATTGGCTTGCAAGGTGAATTCTTTGATGGGAGAGAGCCGAACCGTGAAGCTAGTGTGGATGAATTGAAGATGCTGCAATACAACACTCAAGCTTGTGATATCCTCTTCAATGGCTTGTGCCCCGAAGAATTCAACAAAATCAGCCGTCTTGAGAATGCAAAGGAAATTTGGGATACTTTGATTGATATGCATGAAGGTACCGACTCCGTCAAGGAATCCAAGTTGGATGTGCTCAAAAGTCAGCTTGACAAGTTCAAAATGAAGGATGGTGAAGGTGACGCTGAAATGTACTCTAGGCTTGCTCTTATCACAAATGAGATTGCCGGCTTAGGGAGTGAAGAGATGACCGAAAAATTCATCATCAAGAAGATCTTAAGAGCATTGGATGGAAAGTATGATACCGTGTGCACATTGCTTCAAATGATGCCAAACTACAAAGATCTCAAACCAACGGAAGTCATTGGAAGGATTGTTGCTCATGAGATGTCACTCAAGGATAAGGAGGAACTTCACAACAAGTCAAGTGGTGCTTACAAAGCCTCAAGTGAAGCCCCCACATCATCAAGTGAGAAACCAACCTTCAATGAAGAATTGAGCTTAATGGTGAAGAACTTCAACAAATTCTACAAGAGTAGAAGCAAAGAAAGAAGCTCCAAATCAAGGTCTTACAATGACAAGAGATCTTCTAGTCGAGAGCACAATTGCTACAATTGTGGGAGACCCGGACACTACTCCAATGAGTGTACGGCACCCTACAAAAGAAGAAAAGATTCTCCAAGAAGAAGGAGCAAAAGAGAAGAATCACCACCAAGAGAGAGGAGGAGTAGAGATGATCGTTATGAACAAAGACCCTCACGGAGAAGCAAGGATTCGGAAAGGAAGGACAAGTCATCAAGGAGCTACACAAAACAAAGACATCAAGCTCATGTTGGTGAATGGGTTTCCGGCTCAGACTCCGACAATCACTCCGAGAGAAGCTATCACTCCGACTCCGAATATACTCAAGATGAAGGTGTTGCCGGTCTAGCACTTGTGTCAACCAACTCCTACGACATATTTGATTCACCAAATGAAGGAAGATGCTTCATGGCCAAAGGTCCTAAGGTAACACAACCCGAGTATGTTGATTTTAATAGTGATGAAGATGACTTGTTAGATGATGATGATTTACTTATTGACAACTCTAGTAATGAATACTATGATGAAACGTTAATTAATCATGCTAATCAAGATAAAACGAATGACAATGATAAGGAGAAGATTGAGCTTCTAACTAAAGAACTAAACACTCTTAAGTTAGCTCATGAAACTATCTTCGAAGATCATCGAGAACTTTTAAGGGCTCATGAGAAGTTACAGTTTGAAAAGCTCAATCTTGAGCAAGAGCATGAGTTCTTAAAGGCAATCAATGATGATCTCCGTAAGAAAAGTTCTTCTTACATTGCCAAGCGTTTACTCTTATCTACTTACATGCCTCAAGTCAAGTCTAGTAACAAGAAAAAGAAAGATTCTTCCTCTAGTAGTAACAATAATAATGCTAAATCCAATATTGTCGCTTCTAGTAGTTCTCTTGATTCCGCTAATGATTATCTTAGCCAAGTTACACTTGAGCAAGAAAATAGCTTATTGAAGGGAATTATAGAGAAAGGTGTATACAAGAGCCTTGCCGGGAGTAAGCAATTAAAGGAAATTGTACGCAAGCAAGGAAGGCAATGGAAGAATCAAGGTGTTGGTTTTGAACGAAAGTTCAATGCCAATGGATTTGAGTGGGAAGAAGATCAATACCCCAAGACGAAGTTTGTTCCTCAACAAGAGAAGTATGATCCTACTTCCTTCAAGGGAACACAAGCACAAGATGATCTTCCACCACAAGACCACAAGAACAAAGGCAAGGACAAGCTTCAAGAGGAGATTGATGCATTTGAAGAAGCACCTAAGGCGTTGGTCAAGTGGGTTCCCAAGACTACGTCAAGTTCTACTTCATCAAGTACAACTACAACTCCAAGGATTCCCATCAAGATGATGTGGATCCCGAAGAAGAACTAGAGAGTTCTTGAGGGTGACTCCGCCAACATTCTTCACTCATATCATTATGGCAAGGACAAGTGCAATCAACTTTCATATCTTGCACTAGTTCAAGGAGTCACAGACCCTCATGTTGGTAAGGCAAGGGACAAGGTAACCTAATGTTTTCATGCACATCATCTTGTGTGTGCATCACTCTATGTCTATGGATATTCTTGTTTGTTCCTTGTGGAACTAACCCATGTAGGCATTGAAAGTGCAACTCACTCCAAAGGATTGCTCCAAATGATCTACATCAACATTGAGCATCCACATCTTCAACACCTACATGAAGTCATCATCGACAAAACCCAAGGTTAGTTCATCCCTCTAAGGGGGGATCTCACATCTAGGGGGAGCTTAACTCTAAGAATTGAGTCAAAGCAACTCTAATGATGTGAACACATCAATGCATTGTGTAAAAGTGGTAACCCCACTTAAGCTTAAACGATGAGTATGACCTATGATCAAATGTTCTCATTTGACTCCTAAGTCAATATACTCATATATAGATGACCTAGTCATCGCCAATTGTTTGATAGATGCTAGAATTGGTTGTGCATGCTTTGCCACATATTTCATTTGCCATTTTATTGTGTGAGCATGTTGGTTGCATATTTTACTCATTCGAGGACATCCACTTGTTGTTTTGATTGATTGGTTTCTTTCTCTTTGGCCAAGTGGATGGACAAGAATGCCTAAGAACCTTCTCTAGCTATCTATGCTTTTCTCGTCTCAAACTCTATTCATGCTACATCATAAAATTCGATCAAGTCAGATTCAAACCACTCTGTGTGAGGAGCACTCGGAGTCCCCGATTCGTCATAGACTTAAACTTCCAAAACTTCTTTGTGCTTTTCGGTCTGACTGATTCTTCCATTTCGGTCATACCGAGATCACTAAGTCGATCTAGGTTTTCAATTTCGGTGCAACCAATTAGAACTTTTGGTCACACCGAGTTGCTGTAACTGTCAACAGTTATGTATCTCGGTGCCACCGAGTCGTTCCACTTGGTCACACCGACAGTGTCGGGCTATATATTCACACGGGCAAAAATTTGGAAAACTTTCTCCAAACCTCTTCGCCCGCGCATAGCTCGCTCTGCCTTCTAGGTCTCCGGATCATCGACTTCGTCGCCAGCCGCCTCCTGTCGCTGGTCTCCGCCACCGTGAACGGATTTCATCTCGGCCATTGCCGCTATAGCGAGTTCATCGCCGAACTAGGGTATGAACTCGATCAAAGTGCTATCCTCATCTGATTCTCAACACATTGTGTTCATTATGATTCTTGCCACGATTGAAACACCTCTATCCTGTCAAAATAATCCTTAGAATAGATGTGATTTGAAAATTTAGGGTTAGGTTTCCGCCGAAACCATCTCGGACCCACCGAGTTGAAAAAATCGGTCCCACCGATTCGGCTAACGCCATTACACTAGTAACTCTCGGTCTGACCTGGAATTGCTAATCGGTGTGACCGATTTTAGAACTTTGGGAAACCCTAGCAGTCTTAGTGCCACCGAACTATGACTCGGTCTGACCGAGTTCACTAGTTTAGGTTCCAAAACTGCTTCGGTATCACCGAGTTTGAAAATCAGTTGATCCGAAATGCTTTCTGTGGAAAACTAAAACTAAGTTTTGAACCATTCTTTTGCAAAAATCTCTGCATTTTGTGATGCTCATCCACTCTATCTCATCTATAACTATTCACAGGGTCAGCAGTCAGTGTTTGCAGCATGTCAAACGAAAGAGATAGCCAGAACAGGGAAGAAGAGCAGATTCACATGAGTGAGGGCACTAGTCCCTCCAGTACCTCAGATGAGGGCAGCAGGAGCACTCCCAGCAATTTGCCCAAAGTTGCCACTAGGACAAGGAAGAAAAGAACCTCAGACTCTGAGGATGAGGATTATGTGGCAGCGGAGGATGAGGCCACTTCCAAGAAGAAGGTGGTCAAGAAAGAATATGGTTCAGCTGCAGCCACTAAGCCAGTAGTGCAGAAGAAGGCACCTGCAAGAAGGATTCCCACTTCCAAACCCAGGAAGGTTGCCACTGGAGAAACCATGAAGATTACTATTGAGTCAGAAGATGAAGTTGCTGGTCAAGACAAAAAGAAAAAGAGAGTCAGAACCACCACTGCCAAAGTTCTTGGCAATCCCTCCATGAGGAGAGACTCTGAGGAGGAGGAGGAAGAAGAGGTT
This sequence comes from Triticum dicoccoides, assembly GCF_002162155.2. Lineage (NCBI taxonomy): Eukaryota > Viridiplantae > Streptophyta > Magnoliopsida > Poales > Poaceae > Triticum > Triticum dicoccoides. The sequence continues at coordinate 129,483,504 of NC_041385.1, forward strand.
GCTGCACCAGCACCCAAGGCACAAAAGCTGATGGGTGTTGCTATAAGGTCAGGGGCTGCATCATCAAAGCCCAAAGAAGCACCCAAAGCTGCCTCCAAGCCCCAGAATGCACCAAAGAGGAATACCAGGATTATACCAGCTACTGAGAAGAACAAGGCCCCAGTGCCTGAAACTATTGCTGAGGAAGAAGAAGGTGAAGAGCATGTGTTGAGAAAGCTGAAGCCAAAGATTCCAGACCACAATGATGCTCATCCTGTGGCTGGGAACATGAAGCTGAGAAAGGATGCAGGACTCAGACAGTGGAGGTTGTCTAATCACTATGCTATTAGGAGAAGGACTACTATTGACTACAGGTTCCACACTAAGGAACAACAAGATTTCTATGAGATAGTGTTGTTGGACAAGAAGCCTATAGTTTGTGACATGAGGTGGGTCGACTGGACCTACATGAAGGAGAATGAGGAACACTATCCTGGAGTGCAAGACAGTTTCAGTGCTTGTGGAGTTGCAGACTTTGTTGGGCAGAAGCTCACAAACTGGAATGATGAGCTCATTATGCAATTCTACTCCACAGCACATTTCTATCCAGATGGCAGGATAGTTTGGATGTCTGAAGGTACAAGATACCAATTAACTATTGAGGAATGGGCCTATCTGATCAATGCCCCAAAGGAGAGTGAAGATGACTTGGATGTTTATGCCAAGAAGAAGATGGATCATAATTCCATGTCTCATATGTACAAGGAGATCCCAGATGCTGCAGTTGAGACACATAAATTTGGATCTGTACATTATCTTCTGTCAGGACTCCTAACGACCAACTGGATCCTAAGGCATACTCTATTGCCCAAGTCAGGTGACCACAACATGATAAGAGGCCATGCTATAAATTTGCTACATTGGTTTGATGTGCCACAGAAATTCAAGGTCATGAGCCTCATGGTTGAAACTGTCAAGAGGACAGCAGCAGACCAAAAGAGAAGTTCTGGATATGCCCCACAAGTTCAGGAGTTGATTAACTCAAAGATGGGCACAGGAAAATATCTGTTGGATAAGGAACACTTTGTTCTCTATCCAGACTTTGAGGACAATCAAGTTGTGATGAATGAGAATGAACCATCATCAGTACAAGCTCAAGAGAAGAAGGAGAAAGCAAAGAAAGAGAAGGCTGCCAAGATGCCAACTCAAGAGGAGGCATCTGAGTACTTTTTGAAGAACAAGCAGGAGCAGCTTGGTTACTTGATAGCATCAACTCTGAGGATTGAGAAAGGGTTGGCCACCCTAACTCCAAACCAGGAGAGCCTGGAAAGAATCATGGAACAAAAATTCTATGATTTAGATGTCAAAGTAACTGAGATTCAGTCAGTTGTGGAGCAGCTACAGGATGACATGCAGGAGAGGAAGGGCAGGACAACTACAGATGCATTTGCCAGAGTGCCTCGAGCTCAGAGATCAGCTGTAGAGCCAGTAACAGACACCAGAGTCACTTCATCTGCACCAGCTACAGCTCCAGTGCAACCAGCTCCAGCACCAACTCCTTCAGCTCCATCCACATCAACTGAAGTCTTCATCCAAGGAGCCATCTCTACACCACCAACTGAAGACCAGGCCTGAGAGACGATATAGTACTATGCATTTTCTAGGAACTTTTTGGTAACTTGTTGCCAAAGGGGGAGAAAAATTGTATAGATCATAGGCTTCGAGAGAGAGAGAGTTTAGTTTTGTTCTCTCTTGTCTTCTTGGTTGAGCTTTGTTTGCTTTTGATTGCTTGAGATACTATGCTATTATTTGTGAGACATTGACGATCATGTGTTTGATCATAAGCTACACCTATGCTTGTTAAATGATATTATCTTACTTATCCTTATATGATCATTCACTTTGCTTGGTGATGAGTGCATGTATTCAATCTTTATTATTTTGAGCGCTCCACCAAGATCTATGTGACATGGAAGAGTAACCCATGAGCCTAATTCCTTGTGCATTTGAAGTCCAAAGCAAATCTTAAACTATGCACAAATTAGGGGGAGCTCTTGCTTATCACATACTTCTCAAAGCGACGATGTTTTTCAATCTTATTATCATTTCTTGAAGCTTTGATCTATATGTTGTCATCAATTACCAAAAAGGGGGAGATTGAAAGTGCAACTATCCCTAGGTGGTTTTGGTAATTCATAACAACATATAGCTCATTGAGCTAATGCTATTCCAAGACAAACATTTCAGGAAAGCTCAATGAATGGCATGGCATGGATGATGAAAGTGGATCCCTCAAAATATTAAGGACAAAGGATTGGCTCAAGCTCAAAAGCTCAAGACTCTACATTTTACATTTTAGTGATCCAAGATCACATTGAGTCTATAGGAAAAGCCAATACTATCAAGGAGGGATGAGGTGTTGCTTAATGAGCCTCTTGCTTCAAGTTCTTAGTGATATGCTCCAAAAACCCTCAACTACTTTCTCACATCCACATATGACCTAAACCCAAAGTCAAAATCGGTCCTACCGATTCTTTCTATCCGGCGCCACCGAGTTCAAATGTCATAGCCACTACCACAAGCCCTAGGCAAATCGGTCTCACTGATAGGGATCTCGGTCTCACCGAGATGGGATTGTAATCTCTCTGTTTCCCTTCGTAACGTTTTGGTCTAACCGAAGTGAGCGATCGGTCCCACTGAGGTTGCAATTTAAACTCTCTGTTTCCCTTTCATAACATTTCGGTCTCACCGAGAAGAGTGAATCGGTCCCAGCGAGTTTACATGACCAACTCTCTGGTTAGATAATTACCAAAATCGGTCTCACCAAGTTTGTGTAATCGGTCTCACCGAGATTACGTTATGCCCTAACCCTAACCATATCGGTCCTACCGAGTTGCATGTCGGTCCCACTGAAAATCCTAACGGTCACTAGATTTGTAAATCGGTCTGACCGAGTTTCTCGATTCGGTCCCACCGAGTTTAGTAATTGTGTGTAATGGTTAGATTTTGTGTGGAGGCTATATATACCCCTCCACCTCCTCTTCATTCGTGGAGAGAGCCATCAGAACAAACCTACACTTCCAACTTACCAGTTCTGAGAGAGAACCACCTACTCATGAGTTGAGGCCAAGATATTCCATTCCTACCATATGAATCTTGATCTCTAGCCTTCCCCAAGTTGCTTTCCACTCAAATCTTCTTTCCACCAGATCCAAATCCTATGAGAGAGAGTTGAGTGTTGGGGAGACTATCATTTGAAGCACAAGAGCAAGGAGTTCATCATCAACGCACCATTTGTTATTTCTTGGAGAGTGGTGTCTCCTAGATTGGCTAGGTGTCACTTGGGAGCCTCCGACAAGATTGTGGAGTTGAACCAAGGAGTTTGTAAGGTCAAGGGGATCGCCTACTTCGTGAAGATCTACCGCTAGTGAGGCAAGTCCTTCGTGGGCGACGGCCATGGTGGGATAGACAAGGTTGCTTCTTCGTGGACCCTTCGTGGGTGGAGCCCTCCGTGGACTCACGTAACCGTTACCCTTCGTGGGTTGAAGTCTCCATCAACGTGGATGTACGATAGCACCACCTATCGGAACCATGACAAAAACATCCGTGTCTCCAATTGCGTTTGAATCCTCCAAACCCTTCCCTTTACATTCTTGCAAGTTGCATGCTTTAATTTCCGCTGCTCACATACTCTTTGCATGCTTGCTTGAATTGTGTGAAGATTGCTTGACTTGTCCAAGGATAGCTAAAATCTGTCAAAGTCTAAAATTGGGAAAAGGTGAAGTTTTTAATTGGTCAAGTAGTCTAATCACCCCCCTCTAGACATACTTCAAGGTCCTACACGCGTCTCAGGAGCGCCTCTGGCCTTCACGCGTGGGGCATTGTGAGGGTCCACCTCACAGCTACGTTCGCATGCCCTTCGGCCCGCCGAACGCGGCTGCTGCCCACCAGCGCCTGATGAGGAGCATCCTGGAAGCTCAGGTGGCCAGGCACCGCGCATTCCTGGAGGAGAAGGAGATGGACCTTGAGGAGCCGCCCGGACCCCCAGAGCCTCCCGAGGCTCAGGGCTCCGAAGGCTCGTGAGGGGTGGCTTCTTCACCACACGTCGTCAGCTACTCCGACACTCGCTCTGCAATGGTATCAGGTGACATCTTTTTAAGTTCTATTTTCAGCTGGGAGCGCCCGTAGGGCCGCATCATTCTCAGGTCGCGTGGGTCCATCCCTGCGGCATGTATCCGTTTCGCTTAATGTTTTTCATCTGCTTTGTTGGGGGCGCCCCTCGGGCTGCATTATCCCCAGGCTGCTCGGGCCAGACCCAGTGGCGTTTACTTCTATGCATCTATCTAAATGGATTTGCTCCTCCGAGCTTAACCTCGTCCCCATGGTTATCATCTGATGCTTATTGCGGACCTCTCCGCGCGCATGCAAAGCACTTGCACGTTAAAAGGGGGGCACCTGAGCATCGCGACTCATGGGCTCTTACTGGCTCTCCAGCCCTCACCCCTGGCCTTGACCCACGGCATCGCGACCTGTCATACCAGCGGCAGCTGAGCTCGCTCGAGGGCCGGGACCTGAGGACATAGAGCATTTGCATTCTAACCACCCTGCAGGAACACACCATTGATAAAGGCCCAGAGCCAGGCGCAACCCGCCTCAAGGTAGGGCCTCGTGAGTCCCGCACTGGCTCACGGGTGCCTAGATACACCTCTCCCAGCCCTACCGTGCCAGCCACGTGTCAGGGCGGGGTTGTACACGCCCCGGGGGCTCCTCCTGGAGGGGAGCCCCCTCCCACGTACCAGTGGAAGCACCATGCTCCGCGCTGGCTGACGACATTGCCGAGGAGCGGATATGCCCGTACACATACGAAAGCACTATGCTCCACGCTGGTGATAAACAACTGAGGGCGGCCCACGGCCGTACCAACCTCAGGGAGCCCAGAGCTTAGTGTCTGGCGCCATCGCAATGCCTCCCCTCAGGAGCGCCGCGCGAGGGGGCTGGACACGGGGGCTGCGCCCGGGCCACGCCCGAACGCACGCCACCCAGCTAGGTCCCTCGGACCTGGTCGTCGCGCGCCCCTCCCTGAGCGGAGCCAAGGTACGAAATCTTGTTTGCACGTCTAGGGGGACTGCTGAGCATCTCGACTCAGGAGCCTAACTTGCCACGTAGCCCCTCACTCCTTGGTCCCGTCCTGGTTTCCGGTCGGGGCTAACGGCGGCTGAGGTATGTGCGGGGCCGGGCCCTACCGACGTAGAACGACAAATCCTCTCTTATGCCTCCCTTCCCTACTTGCTGTTCGCGCGTCAAGGGGGACTCCTGAGCATCGCGACTCAGGATCCTAACTTTCCACGTAGCCCCTCACTCCTTGGTCCCGTCCTGGTTTCCGGTCGGGGCTAACGGCGGTTGAGGTATGCGCGGGGCCGGGCCCTGCCGACGTAGAATGCACGCGAATAGGAGGGAAAATTCAAATTCTAAGGAATTCAAAAGCAAATATTACAAGCCATAGAGTGTTTCACAACACCAAACACAAGTTTAACCGCCTCCGCGAGGCATGGTGCATGTTACAGGAATTAAAAACAGGACAGAAGCCGCAAAGGGATCACTTTCCTGTGGTGCCACCGCCTATGGTGGAGTCATGTTGGGTGGCTCTGCCTCCTGAAGCCGTGGAACTGGCGGCGTCGTGTCTAGGCAAGATGCTGAAGGCACGGAACCTCCCCAGCAAAGCCTCGGCCCGGCCCTTCACGGCCTCAGCAGCAGCAGTGGCAAGGTCGCCGCTCAGAGGGTCCAGCAGGCTGTTGAGGTCGGCATTGGGGTCGTGAAGGTAGACGTGTCTGAGGACGCGCGTCAGCGCCACAGACGACAGGGCCCGCCTCGGCCTTGGCCGTCGAGCCAAGGCCGTCCGCGGCATCTTCAAGCACACGGACCAGGAAGGGAAGCAGCTCAGCAGGGCCGTCCTCTTCGCCAGCCAATGGGTCCTCTAAGCCGCCCTCATAGAGCGTCTTCAGCGCGGCGCGAGCCTTCTCCTCCAGCTTGGCGAAGGCCACTCGATCCTTGGCCAGGACCTTTGCCTTGCGGTCTAGCTCGGTCCTCTCCACCTTCAGCGCTTGCTCCAGCGTCTCCAACCGGCCATGGCGGTCAACAAGCTCGGCTTCCCAATCTTTGACGGCAGCCTCCCGAGCCTTCATCTCCTCCTCCTCCTGGCAGACGCGGACCTCCTTCGCGAGCTCCTCGCGCGAGTCTTGCAGCTTGACCTCCAGCGTCTTGCAGCGGCTTCGGGCATCCGCAGTGTCGCCCTGGGTAGCATCGCGAGCGGCCTTAGCCTGGCGGGCGGCTTGCTTCTCCTCGTCGGAGGCAGACGCAGCCTGCCTCAGCGCCGCTCGGACAGAGGCGGCAGAGCGGGCCCAGCCGGAAGCTAACTCCAGGCGTCCGACCACCAGGCGAGGGTCCACGCTCTGGAGATCCTCCCGAAGCCGGCTCAGTTCATTGGCGGCCTGGTCCAAGACAGCGGAGGGATCAGAAGAGACGGGGGCTGGTGGAGCAGGCGGAGAGGACGGCAGTGTGGTCACGGCTTGGGAGGAAGGAGCCTCCCGGGCCTTGGGCATCTCAGCGGCAGCATCAAGCCTAGGTACCTCCAGGGTCAGCGAGGCCACGAGGGCTGACTCCTCGCCAGAGTGTCCCTGCTGGGCTCGCGAGGGCGATCGGGCAGGGGAGGCACGAGCCTCGATGCCTCCTTTCCCGCAGACGAAGACGCTGCCCCGGCATATGAGCTCGCCTCAAGCAGGGCCGCAGAAGCCCCCTTCAACCTCTTTGCCTCAGGTGCCGGTCTGGTCAAAAGAGTGCAGACGTCAAGTCTCGGCGGTAGAAACAAAGCAGAGCGCGGATCGAGTACTTACTGGTCATCGCTCGCGGGTTCAAGCAGCCTCCGGCCAAACTTGAAGCCCGAGAGCCTGCAGCTGGGGTCAGCCTTGGGAGGCATGGAAGCAGTGGACGTGTCGGGAAGGCCGGAGATGGCCTCAGACCGCCCCGGAGCCAGAGCGGATCCTGGGGGCACCAGCCCCGACCTGTCTTTCCTCGGGACCAGGGAAGAATCCACTCCTCCTCGCCTGGCGCTGGCCTCGTCGTCGTCCGGCATGGAGCGGAGGGTGCGAGACCTGCGCCGGGGAAAGGACTCCTCCGACTCCTCGCCAGTCGCCTCGGAGTCAAACTCTTCCTCCTCCTCCTCCTCTTCTTCCTCCGTGCTCCCGCTGGAGTCGCTGGAAGACACGTTCACCGTCGGCAATGCCGTCAAATCCCCGGTAGCCACTGTGGGCACCATCCCTTCACTGTTGAAGGTGGGCATGGTGTTCACCACCTGCTCCGAGACGCCGCGAAGAAACAGGGGGACAGGAGCACCGTACGGCCTCTCCACGTCTCCCCCGACCAAGGAGTGGAGGGCCGCGACCAGTTCTTCATCGGCCAGGGCTGCAGAGCTCAAGCGAAGGGCAGCATCCGCTTCCCCAAGCCTCCACAATGGGAGCGAGTGCTCCCGGAGTGGAACCACCCGGTGCTCCAGAAACTCCCTCAGGAGTGTGGCCCCGGTCAGCTTCGCCGCCCCCAGGTTGCCTGGCCTCAGGTCCGCGTCCATCCTCTCTAGCACCGCCCTCGCGCGGGGTCGACAAGCTCCGCACAGGACCACGCATCAACGGCCTTGGGCTGTCCCGTAGGCAGCACTAGTCGGGGGTGGATGCGCCCGGCGTCCACCATGACCCACTTGCTCCGGAAGCCTTCGGTCCTCTTCCCGGGCTTCGAGATGGCGTTGGAGCCAGAGTATGCGATAAAACTCGCGCATGCGGAGATGGGGCCACGAGAAACCCAGAGATAAAAGTAATGGCGCAGCAAGGCCACCGAGGGCTTTATCCCAACGTGAGCCTCACAATAGTAGGCAAAGATCGCCAGGAGAAGAAAAGAGTTGGGGTGGAGGTGCAGAGCTTGCAAGTTGTACAGGCGAAGAACAGCAAGGAAGAACTCGGAAAAAGGAGGCACCAGACCAGCGACGATGGCGCTCACGAAGAGCGGGTAGAAGGTGCTGCCCTTGCCTTCAGGCTGGTCGGAGCCGGCCTTGAACACAGTCGCTCCCGCGTTGCCCTGCGCCATCGTCCTCAGGCGCATAAGGGCGAGATTCCTCTCTGACACATTCGGGGGATCCAGAACCGGGGAGTACCAGGCCTCTGTCAGAGCCTTGCGGGGCGCCTTGGCTCACCGGATGGGAAGGATTGAGGCAGATTTGGAGGATTTCGGAAGCAGGAAGGAGAAGGGCGAGAAAGGGGATCTGGAGCAAGGCAAGCGAGAACGAAGTAGGTCAGTCTGGCCCGGGCACCTCTTTTTGTCAGATGGGCAATTGCCGAGGCGTCGTGGGGAGCGAAGACACCCACGTCCAATCAATTGCCACGCGGAGCCCAAGGCCGCAGGCTAATGGGGCCCGCGGAGCTTCGCACTTGCCCCTTCGCTTCTCTACTAAGCCAAGTCCATGCGCACCTTGGGCCCGGGGGCTACTGTCGGTGTTATGGGAACGGGGGTCCCCAGACTTGCCTGCCTGCGGCCTGCGGCGTGGCTCAAGTGGGGGCCCAATGCAGCCCAGCTTCATCAGCTCAAGCTCAAGACCCTCGTGAGGGGCCAAGCCTCGCGGGGCGGACGACAGGGAGCTTCCTCAGGAGCAGCCTCCTCAGGTAGGCTCGCGAGGAGGCGGAGAGATAAGGGCAGGGCACCTCCCGAGGGGCCCGTGACGCAAGCCATGACGATCAAGGCCATGCGTGCGCCAGGCGGGCGCCGGCCTGCGCAGTGTCCTTGTTTCCCTTTCGGTGCAAAGGGGGCAAGCACAGGCCGAGGCATCAGGCAAAGGTTACCGTTTCGGTGTAACAAGACCAAGACCAGTAGAACGGCAGGATGGAGGTCATCGTGGAGCCCAGAGCAGCGTCATCGTCAGGACCTTTGGTAGCCGAAGACCAACTTTAGTCAGGATAAGTGTACCAGATGTTCCCCTTCAAAATGGCCAATTGTTGGCGCCCTTCCCGCTCATTATTTGGGAAGAGGCCCAGGGCCTTGCTCTATAAATAGGACTAGCCACCACAGGGTAGAGGCATCTGGAGGCATCAAGAAACAGATCGGTGAGAGAGAGAGAGAGAGAGATAAGCGACTGAACTCACCCAAGCAGTTCATCGCACCAGCTCAAGAACAGCCCCTCGCGAGGCTGTTCTCCCTTCGTACTACTCACCATCAGCCCCTGAGGCAATCCACCACACCACACACTAGAGTAGGGTATTACACCACAATGGTGGCCTGAACCAGTATAAATCTCGTGTTCCTTGTGTGTTCATCTTTCTTGCTTAGATCCTTGAGAGACTTCGAGACGTGAGCTGGTAGGGGAGAGATCTCCGTGCGCACCCCAGTGTTCGAACCTCAAGGGTCTGCCGGAACCCGAAATCCGACAGGCCCTGATTTATCAGGGATGCCAGCTTTATTATATTGATCATAATATATACATTGTCAAAATAAGTACTTCAGAAGAGCTAGTGGCTCAGGTATAGTAAGGGCAAAGATGAGCAATATTCCACGGTCGGCTGGTCTCCTCCTCCGACTTACGTGAATCCTTGTGGTCTCGAATATTGATAAGGTAGTATGACCCATTGTTCAAATTCTTGCTGACCACAAAGGGTCCTTCCCAAGGTGGGGATAGCTTGTGCATATTAGTTTGATCCTGAATAAGCCGGAGCACCAGGTCACCTTCTTGAAACATTCTGGTCTTAACCCGACGGCTGTGATAACGATGCAGATCTTGCTGGTAAATCGCCGAACGAGCTGCCGCGACGTCACGCTCCTCATCTAACAGGTCAAGTGCTTCCTGACGTGCTTTTTCATTGTCAGCTTCAACATAAGCCACCACGTGGGGCGAATCATGGCGGATGTCACTAGGGAGAAGTGCCTCTGCTCCGTAAACCATGAAGAAAGGCGTTTAACCCGTAGATCTATTGGAGGTGGTATTAATGCTCCATAACACATATGGTAATTCCTCCACCCAACAACCCGACATCCTCTGCAAGGGAACCATAAGCCGGGGCTTGATGCCTCTCAGGATCTCTTGATTGGCTCTCTCGGCTTGACCATTAGACTGGGGGTGAGCCACTGATGATACATCAAGCCGGATATGCTCACGTTGACAAAATTCTTTCATAGCACCTTTGGATAGCCATTATCAGTTATGATACTGTGGGGAAAGCCAAAACGGAAAATCACCTTTTTGATGAATTGAACTGCCATCGCCGCGTCACATTTACTGACCGGCTCTGCCTCAACCCACTTTGTAAATTTGTCAACCACCACCAGGAGGTGTGTCTTTTTATCCTTGGACCTCTTGAAAGGCCCAAACATATCAAGCCCCCAGACTGCAAACGACCAAGTAATTGGAATCATCCTCAATTCTTGAGTCGGCACATGAGCTCGTCGTGAAAATTTCTGACAACCATCATATTTACTAACTAGATCCTCAGCATCAGCGTGAGCCATCAGCCAATAAAATCCATGACAAAAAGCCTTAGCCACAAGAGACTTAGAGCCGGCATGATGGCCACAATCTCCTTCATGAATCTCTCGCAGAATCTCATAGCCTTCTTCAGGAGAAACATAACGTCGAAATGCCCCTGTGACACTGCGATGATGCAGCTCTCCATTGACAATAGTCATTGACTTGGACCGACGGGTTATCTGCCTGGCCAAAGTTTCATCCTCAGGTAACTTGCCCCGGGTCATATAAGCCAAATATTGAACTATCCAATCAAGAATCGCATGAAGAGCCGCCACCAATTGCGCCTCCGGATCAGGAACAACGGGATCCTCCTCTGTAGGCAATTTGACAGAAGGGTTATGCAGAATATCCAGGAGAGTGTTAGGTGGCACCGGCTTACGCTGGGATCCTAACCGGCTTAAAGCATCAGCCGCCTCATTTTTCTTGCGATCAACATGTTCAACTTGATAACCCGCGAAGTGACCCGCAATAGCATCAACCTCTCGATGATAAGCCACCATGAGGGGATCCTTAGAATCCCAAGTGCCAGAAACTTGCTGAGCTACCAGATCTGAGTTGCCAAAGCACCTCACCCGGCTTAAGTTCATCTCCTTAGCCATCTGAAGACCATGGAGCAAGGCCTCATATCCAGCTGCATTGTTAGTGCAAGGGAACATCAACTAGAGAACATAACAAAAATTGTCACCTTAAGGGGAAGCTAAAACAACTCCGGCCCCCGAGCCCTCCAATTGCATGGATCCATCAAAGTGAATAGTCCAATATGTGTTATCTGGCTTCTCTTCTGGCATCTGCAGCTCTGTATAGTCATTGATGAAATCCACAAGTGCTTGAGACTTGATGGCCATGCGAGGCATATACTTCAAACCATGAGGTCCGAGCTCAACGGCCCACTTGGCTATCCGACCTGTGGCTTCCCTGTTTTGAATAATATCTCCTAAGGGAGCAGAACTAACCGCGGTGATGGGATGACCCAAAAAATACTGCTTAAGCTTCCGACTGGCCATGAACACCCCATATACAAGTTTCTGCCAGTGCGAATACCTCTGCTTGGACTCAATAAGCACCTCACTGATGTAATAAACCGGCCTATGAATCCGATATTCCTTTCCAGCCTCCTTCCGTTCCACCACAATAGCTACGCTGACAGCCCGGGCATTAGCAGCCACATACAACAACAATGACTCCTTGTCGATAGGAGCAGCAAGAACTAGCGGCTCAACTAACTGTTTCTTCAGGGCTTCAAATGCTTCATTAGCAGCATCACTCCAAACAAAATTATTAGTCTTTTTCATCATTTGATACAGAGGGATAGCCTTCTCTCCCAACTGGCTTATGAACTGCTTAAAGCCGTAATACGACCTGCCAGACGTTGAACATCATTGACACATGCCGGCTTAGCCAAGGAAGTGATGGCCTTGATATTCTTCGGGTTTGCTTCAATGCCTCTATTGGAAACCAGGAAACCCAAAAGCTTACCAGCCGGCACACCAAAACCGCACTTGGTCGGTGTCGGTGTCAAAACCGGAGGATCTCGGGTAGGGGGTCCCGAACTGTGCGTCTAAGGTTGATGGTAACAGGAGGCGGGGGGGGGGGCACGATGTTTAGCCAGGTTCGGGCCCTCTCTATGGAGGTAATACCCTACTTCCTGCTTGATTGATCTTGATGAATATGAGTATTACAAGAGTTGATCTACCACGAGATCATAATGGCTAAAACCCTAGAAGTCTTGCCTATATGATTATGATTGCCTCTACAGACTAAGCCCTCCAGTTTAAATAGACACCGTAGGGGACTAGGGTTGTAAAAAGTCGGTTACAAAGAAAGGAATCTACATATCCGAATGCCAAGCTTGCCATCCACGCAAAGGAGAGTTCCAACAGGACACAGAAAGAAGTCTTCTGTCTTGTATCCTCATAGCCCAACAGTCCGGCCCATGCTACATAGTCCGGCCATCCGAGGACCCCCTAATCCGGGACTCCCTCGGTAGCCCTTGAACCAGGCTTCAATGACGAGGTGTCCGTTGCTCGAATTGTCTTCGGTATTGCAAGGCGGGTTCCTTCTCCGAATATTCCAAAGCATCCTTCAAACACAGAAAATGTGTCTGGCTCTACAAAACAAGTACCACACACAACTGCAGATAGTATAGTATTTCACGAGTCCAATACGCTGACAACTTTTTGTAGCGTGACACATCACCGCCCGACCATCATTTCGAACCGTTCTTAGCCTGCCGCTCCATATTTTGAGATGCGGTTTCATTGGCACGTCTTGTCAAAGCAAAGATCGCGTCCCCTTATTGCGGGATTATCATCAATACGGGCGTGGGTAACCCAGTCGTGCCGTCTGCACGGCCCTTGGGGAATAGGTGAGTTTTAAGGCGAGTGGGGAGGCGCTTGATATTCACTGCCTTTATAAAGAGATAAAGATTTACCCCTTTCACCCATGCCTTCTATCTCTCTGCCTCCCCCATCCTTGAGCTCCAGCGCCCAAGTTCTCATCTTTTCCGCCCCAAAGAAAGCACTCCATTCATGTCCGGATCCGCAGCGCAGTGCAAGTGGGTGGCCTCCTCCGTCAAGGAGAAGGACATTACCAAGCTCCGGGAGGCTTGGTATTTGGCCAAGGAAATCGCGCACCAGCTTCCTGCCAAGGGACAGATCGTCCCCACCCCGGAGCCCCATGAGAGGGTAGTATTCATCCCCCACTTCGTCCGCGGGTTGGGATTTCCTCTCCACTCCTTCGTCCGTGGACTCATGTTCTACTATGGGCTGGATTTCCATGATTTGGCCCCCAACTCCCTCCTCAACATCTCGACATTCATTGTCTTGTGAGAGGCCTTCCTCCGCATCCCACCCCACTTCGGATTATGGCTAAAGATCTTCAATGTGAAGCCGAAGGTCGTGGGTAGTCAACACGCGGAGTGCGGAGGCGCCATGGTGAGCAAGATGCCCAATGCCACATGGCCAATAGATACCTTCATGGAGACCGTCAAATGGTGGCAACAGAAGTGGTTCTATGTCACAGAGCCGCACGACACCACCTGGGCCGCAGCTCCCTAATTCCAGTCCGGAGCCCCGATACGGCTCACCTCCTGGCTAGAGAAGGGCCTGGACTAGTCTTCGTCGGACGAGCTGACAACGCTTTAGACGCGCATCAGGAGCATGATAGACAAGAATATCAAGCTTGTCAATGTGATCCAAGTGATGCTTATTCGCCGGATCCTTCCGTGCCAAAGCCGGACTTGCCATTTGTGGGAGTACGATCTGGCCAAGCGCCAGACCTTGCTGCAGTTCTTCGGCACTACGCACGAAGACATTTGGAAGGTTCTTTTCAAGTCCAACGAGACGTGGCCGGATACGACCGAGGACCGTGGGCATGACTTGGCCCATCCCGCTAGTCCAGTAAGCCTTTTCATGTTTTCAAGGTGTATCCTTTACTTGCATACTCGAGGAAGACGTCTAAGCCTCCCTAATGATTTTCTTAGGGTTGGACAAAGAAGGCGGAGCCGATTTACTGTCCGGCTCCGCTGCCCGAAGACCCAGCAATTACACTTCTGACTAAGATGCTGGTTCCGGCGCCCTATCAAGTGTTGGAGAACAAGGCCTAGGGGACCAGAGTTGGCCTCCATCATAAGGGCACTTCGGACGTGACGTCCGGAGACGCCGAGACTCATTCCTCCGCCGCCGAGGACGACGAGGAAGAGGAGGAAGAATAAGAAAGCCACCCGCCCCCCCGAGGGGGGGGAGAAAGAAAAGGACGGCCTCCACGCGTCTAGAGGCCTAAGCGTCCAAGAAGGGAAAGGCTTCCCTCCCGGACAACTCCACAGCAGACTGCGACAACAACTTGGAATGGCACCCCAGGGATAAGCCCCTGGCTGAAACGTAAGTACTCGAAGAGGCACTCATATGTCCGACCCTTTTCCTTCATAGTTTTAACTGTCAAATCATGTGCTGCAGCCCGGCCCATTCCGTCCTCTAGCGATCCTCATCAATGGGGAATTCGCTAGACCCGAATGTGATGGACAGCGGGTCCCTTGAGGCGGCCTCCTCTCCCAAGGCCGTGGATGACACCAAGGTGTTGTCCCGAAGGACCCCAGGCCAGGGAGAGACGCAGGAGGCCGTCAAGGTGGCGCCAGAGGGTGAAACCTCAGTCGCCGGACACATGGGGGAGCAAATCCCCATGGATACTGGCGATGGGTGCCATATCCAATTCGGCACCCAGCTGAATACAATTCCGGAGACCTATACGGCTCCAGAATCAGGCAAGCAACCTCCTTCAAAAGGAAGAGGTGCTTCAATCCTACCGGTGACCTCTATCCAGCCAGAGGCGCCGGACACTCTAATGGAAGTGCTACGAAGTGCTTCTATTGTTGAGGAACACCGTACCCTTATGGGTACGGTGGTTAATAGGATTCAGTCCGCAAAGAGCGGACTGACCGAAGCCTGCACTAGCCTTCTAACAGGCTTTGAGGTAAGCAACACAATTATGTAAAAAGAATGTCACAGTATAGATAGTAGCCCCTGAGACACTGTCCGGTGTTTGAAAAGAAAAGCCGGACAGAGGATCAAACAAGTTTCGCAGGAGACTAACCAGATGGGTCAATGTGAACAAGCAGGCGTCATTACTGGCTGCGACTTCTCATACTGCTAAGGTTTCTGGACTGAAGCAGAGTCTGGAGCGGGCCGAGGGAGAGCTCAGCTGTGTGAAGAAATAGTTGAAAGACAATCAAGGTATGCAATAACCTTGTCTATATTCAGGAAGGACGAATGATTTGTAATGACCGTAGTGCCATTTTACTTGCAGGAGCGGCGACCGAGGTGGAGACCCTCAAGAAAGCGCTGGCCGAGGCCGATGAGAGAGCGGCCAAGGAACAAGACGCACGTGAAAAGCATGAGGCCAGGGTCGGTGAGGTCCAACAGGAACTCCAGGACACCGTGAAGAAATGCGAGTCCTTGGAGCACAATGTTACAGATCAAGAGTCCGAACTTGCCAAAGCCCGCCAAAGCGCACACGATGCCCGGGTTGAAGCCCAGGGCACCCTCCAGGAAGTCCAGGAGGCCAGAAAAAATCGTGGCGGGTAAGGCCTTTATTATGCAGAGCAAATATGTGAAGAAAAGGTTCCTCTTACTGACCCGGGTTTGGAGTTGTCCAGGGGCGTTTGCGAATCTGCCGTGCAGCGTTTCAGACGCTGCGGCGTTCTTTGGAGTCGAAGAGGGGAGCTCCACAGAGAAGCTGTTTTAGTCGCAATACCTTGTGCTAGAACATCTGGTTCCCTTTAGCGATCAGCTAAAACAGCTGGTCGAACTGCATAGGGTGGCCGAACTAGCCATGAAGGATTTAATAATCCGGCTATGCCTGCCGAAGCCATACCCAGCAGCTACTTCGGGCTCATGAAGCGGCTGGTCAATGCCTGCCCTCGGCTTGATGCCATCAAGCGGTCGGTCTGCATCGAAGGCACGTGAATGGCTTTCACCCGAGTCAAGATGCAGTGGGCGAAGCTGGACACCGTACAGCTTGTGACCGAGGGACCGCCTGCGGGCAAGGAGCACCGCACGCCCGAGCGGTATTTTAACAATGTCCTCGAGGGATCCCGCATTGTGGGAGAGCAATGTGCTAAGGATATTATCTTTGAATGAATACATTCATGTTATCCTGTCCCTTCCTGTATTATGAAAACAGAGCCGTTATGTAATATAATGCCTGTTATTTACAATTTTTCCTCCTGTGCGGCCGTTTTGTTAAATCTGAGAGTTGGCCAGTCGTCGGCTTCAGCCCACACGTAGGTAGGACGGGGGTGTTCGGGATGAATCTAAACACTCTTCATCCCAAAGTTTAGTCCTTAAAGAAGATGTTTAGCGCAACGAACCAGGCAATCGGACTATGTGGCTTTATCACCCTCACTTAGCCATAGGGGTTTGACAATAGAAATTTAGGCGCAACTCCTAGTATTCGTAAGTCCGAACTTGGGGTGCTATAAACACCTGATCGGATAAAAAATGATTCATCGCATAATGCGTAAAAAATTGCAAAAGATTTGTAACCTCTCGAACAGCTGACCGGCTCACGCCGCATCATGACAGTCAGTTTTCGGCTTTCTCTACTGAGGTGCTCATCCGGATGAACTAGGACACAATCGCAGTAGTTCTCCCTTTACTACCCTAGCCGATATAGCAGAACATAATGTAGTAACCACAGGAGACGGGCAACCCAACTATTGACCAAAGACATGATTCGGAGCCGATGCATATAATGCTAAAGTTTGGGGTGCCGAACTATGCTGTAAAAAAGTGTTCGGACTTTGTTGCCGTATTATGGGGCGTAATGAAGCCCCTGGCGAATTAAGGCGTACCAGAGTGTACGGGTGCAATTGATAAGGATATCAAAAAGAAAATGAAGTAACAGGCTAATGCCGCAGAAATTGGGCCGCAAACTATTTTCCATTATAGTTTGATTAATATGTCAAAGCATATTTGTACAAGTAGTGCAATAAGCAATAGAGCTATTTAAAATGCCCCGACCAAGGGAGAGCTGCGTGCGGGTCCTTAAAACAGGCATAACGATCATTTAAAGAGACCACCTGGAAATTCCCTTATACGTCAATGCTTCTTGCTGTCTTGGTTTATCCGTCCCTTGATAGGTCCGACAATCAGGTCATCAGGAAAGGCCTAGGAAAAAAAGAAACCTAAAAAAGAAAAAGAAAAAGTGAAAGTATGTGGAGCCAGGGGAGGTTGAGCCGTATTGCGGACCACGATCTAGCCGTGCCTCCGTCTATGCCCATGGTATTTTGAGTGCGTAGTTATGTACGCGCGGTACAAATGCCGCCATTTGGTCGGGACTGGGACGGAGGCCGAATTGCTAGTCAAGCTCTTGACGAGCTGGACTGTCCTGCTGCAAAGTAGTTCAGACTCGTTCACTACAAAAAAAAAGACACATCCGTAACATTTTGGGCCGAACAAATTTTTTTTCTGTCATACATATGACACTTCAATGACGATAATTGTGACAAAACCCGGTATCATCATAGATGTGGTGGGCTCCTACTTCTATGACAAAAAAACATGACAGAAAATGGGCTTTTCATCCTGGGCGGGCCGGAGACGCAGCTGCATGACATTCTTTGGGCCGTCCATGACGGAAAAAACCGTGGTAGAAGCGAGGGGGAGGAAACTTTCAGGGAGTCGCCGGTTACGGTGGGAGGTCGAGGGCGGAGCGATGCGCGTTTCTCTCGTACGTACGTGTGTGTGTGCGAGGCGTTGGCTTTAACTGAACCCGAGCAAGGCATTGGGCTCTAACTGAACCCGAGTGATTGCACCGTAGGCTACGCATTACTGAACCCGAGGGATCGATCGATGGCTGTTAACTGAACCCGATGGAGCGATTCCTTTGCTACTGCTGCTAACGGAAGCCGATCGATGCTGCCTCTGGGATGAACAGTGAGCGTTGCGGGGGGTTTGGATGAACAGTGAGCGGTGGCATTGCCTTTGGATGAACAGGAACCCGTGGTGTGGAGGGCTGGATGAACAGTAGATGGTGGAGGGGTGGCCGTGGAGGGGTGGTTGAACAGGACCCCGTGGTGTGGAGGGCTGGATGAACAGTAGACGGTGGAGGGCTGCCCGTGGAGGGGTGGTTGAACAGTAGCCGGTGGAGTAGCGCGCGGTGGAGGCTGGATGAACAGGAGCCCGTGGAGGCTGGAGGAGGTCAACGGTAGTCCGTGGAGGCTGGAGGAGGTCGACGGTGGAGATGAACAGTATCCCGTGGAGTCCCATTTTGCGGTACGCCACACCCCTCCCGATGAACAGGACCCCTGTTTCGACCGTAGCGCTCCAACACAACTCTGTTTCATCCGTTTTGCGGTATGCCACACCCCTCCCGATGAACAGGACCCCCGTTTCGACCGTCGCTCCAACACAAGTCCGTTTCGTCCGTTTTGCGGTACGCCACACCCCTCCCGATCAATAGGACCCCCGTTTCGACCGTAGGAGGTCCATTTCCTCTGTTTTGCGGTATGCCAGACCCCTCCCGACGAACAGGATCCCGTTTCGAACGTGGCCGGTCGAACACAAGGCCGTTTCCTCCGTTGTGCGGTACGCCAGGCCTCGTTTCCATCGCTTGTTCCGTCCAAGCCTTCCCGATGAACACGACCACGCATTCTGTTCCGACCCAGCCGGTTGGCTCCCACGCGTTCCGTTGCCGCCCGATGAACACTACGCATTCTGTTGCCTCCCCATGAACACGATGACGATGTTGTTTCTCCGTTCCGACCCAACCATGTACATATGCGCGAGTAGGCGTTTGAGACCCTGCCCGTATGTACGTACGTGGCCGTATTTTCTTTCTTGCACCCTCGCCGCTGTAGTATGTGTACATGCTACGTGCGCGCCTCTACTACGACACGTGCGCGCCTCTACATCTACGACACGCGCGTGCCTCTACATCAACCAGTATGTACGTACACGTTCGCGACCAGAATGACAACACTACGTACGCTTCGACCAGGTGGGTCCCGACTGTCAGGCACTTCCTTGGATGTGAAGATGTAGCTGGTGGGTCCTAGCAGTCAGGGAGGCGAATCGTTTTTTTTTGCCCGGACGCACTTCCTTGCGTCCGAAGATGTAGCTGGTGGGTCCCAGCAGTCAGGGGGGCGAATCATTTTTTTTGCCCGGACGCACTTCCTTGCGTGCGAAGGTGTAGCTGGTGGGTCCTAGCAGTCAGGGGGGAAATGTTTTTTTCGAAAAATATGGTGGCCCGTCTGGTGGGTCCCTACTGTCAGGTGGAGGAATAATTATTTTGCGTGTAATAAGGAGGCACTTCCTTGCTGCGGCCGTGGACCCAGCTGTCAGCCTCTCCATGTACTGTCCACGTCCGATGGAAGTCGGTCGTTGACCACATTGACCACGCTGCGCCGAGAGCACCACGGTGATGGACGACGGCGAGGCCTAGGAAGGGGATGACGTGGATCCGGGGAAGACGCGGCAGTGGATGCCCACGCGGAGGGGAGTACGACTGTACGAGGGTTTACTGGTTCGTCTGCCGTCGCTGGAGATTAACAGTAGGTGTGTGTGAGTAGAGGGATGGCTAGGCCAGCGATGGGAGTACGGTGGGGAGGTGAGGCCTGCATGGCAGCACAACCGGCCGCGGGGAGGAGGGAGCAGGCAGTCCCGCCGACGCTTGTTTGAGCGGCTGGAGCAAGAAGAGCAGAGATTGAAGAAGCATGACGGCCGTTGGACGGACATCCAACCGTCACTGCTTGTGCGTCAACCTTTTTTTTTAGGAAAGCCTCAAATCTGTGGAAAACAGCATACAGCCCATATGCCATTATTTCTAATAATTTAAAGCCCATTTGCTAATTCTTAAGGTTTTTTTTGGAGCCCATATTCTTTTTGTTAGCATTACAGCCCATATTGTGGCCATGGTTAAAAAATTATACGAAATTTTGCATATTTCGGTGCGGTCCGAACTGTTTTTAATCCCGAAATTTCGACTCACATTCAAACTGATTTTAAAACTAAATGTATATCAATATAAAATCCAACAAATTCTCCATGCATAAAAATTAATGTAATTTCAAATCTTGAAATGAAAAAATATATTTGAAACTAATTGCCGGTTTGATATGTTTTAAAAATGTACAACCCATTTCTCATTACTGATGGGTCATTTTCTCGGCTAGCCGAATGAAAGCTCTCCTCGTCTTGAAAGATTTGCAGCCCAACAGGCCTGACTAAGTGACTTAATTGGCAAATCACAAAAAAACTGGGTTGTGGCCGTGGACCTAGCTGTTAGCCTCTCCACGTACAGTACTCTTCCAATGGAAGTCGTTCCTTGACCACGTTGACCATGCCGCACGGAGAGCACCACG
Source organism: Triticum dicoccoides (assembly GCF_002162155.2). Classification (NCBI taxonomy): domain Eukaryota; kingdom Viridiplantae; phylum Streptophyta; class Magnoliopsida; order Poales; family Poaceae; genus Triticum; species Triticum dicoccoides. Next base: position 129,503,894 of record NC_041385.1, read on the forward strand.
GCGGTGGACGACGACGAGGCCTAGGAAGGGGACGACACGGAGACGGGGAAGACGCGGCAGTGGAAGCCCGCGCGGAGAGGAGTACGAGGGTTCACTGGTTCGGCTATGGTGTGAGGCTGCCATTGCCGCAGGGCCTGGCTAGCGGTGGGAATAGTAGGGGGTGTTGAGGCCTCCGCGGCAGCACAGCCGGCCACGGGAGGCAGGAGCATGCAGCACGACTGGCGCTGCTTTGGGCGGCTGGAGCAAGAAGACGAGAGGTTGAAGAAGCACTACGGCCGTTGGATAGACATCGTATGGTCACTGGAGCTAGAATTGTTCATATTGACTAAGTTGACAAAGCCCTTCGTCCCCATCAACTTAGTAGGCCCACAAGACAGCCTCACACCAAGGTGGGTCCTAGCTAGCCGGGGGAGTATTCATTTGTTGTGCGTAATAAGGAGGCACTTCCAGTGGGTCCGAGCTGACAGCGGAGGGAACGTTTTTTTCGCGAAATACGGTGGCCCGTCCGGTGGGTCCCCGCTGTCAGGTGGAGGAATAATTATTTTCCGTGTAATAAGGAGGCACATCTTTGTCAGCCTCTCCACGTACAGTACTCTTCCGATGGAAGTTGGTCGTTGACCACATTGACCACACCGCGCCGAGAGCACCACGGCAGTGGACGACGGAGAGGCCTAGGAAGGGGACGACGAGCCACGGGAGGTAGGTGCAGGCGGTAGCACAGCCGGTCACAGGAGGCAGGAGCAGGCGCCATGACCGGCGCTGCTTTGGGCGGCTGGAGCAAGAAGACCAGAGGTTGACGAAGCAGTATGGCCGTTGGATGGACATCATACAGTCACTGGAGTATTGACTAAGTTGACAAAGCCCTCCGTCCCCGTCAACTTAGTAGGCCCACAAGTCAGCCCAACAATATGGTGGGTCCCAGCTAGCAGGGGGGTATTCATTTTTTTGGGCGTAATAAGGAGGCACTTCCTTGTGTGCGAAGATATAGCTGGTGGGTCCGACCTGTCAGCGGGGGGAACACTTTTTTCACGAAATACAGAGGCCCTTCCTGTGGGTCCTAGCTGTCGGGTGGAGGAATCATTATTTTGCACGTAATAAGGAGGCATTTCCTTGCGTGCGGCCGTGGACCCAGCTGTCAGCCTCTCCACGTACAGTCCACTTCCGATGGATGTCGTTCATTGACCACGTTGACCAGGTCACGCCGAGAGCACCAGGGCGGTGGACGACGACGAGGCCTAGGAAGGGAACGACACGGAGCCAGGGAATACTCGGCAGTTGTTTCCCACGCGGGGGAGTACGAGGGTCTACTGGTTCGTCTGCCCTCGCCGGAGAATAACGGCATGTGTGGGTGAGTAGAGGGATGGCTAGGCCAGCGATGGGAGTACGGTGGGGCCGTGAGGCCTGCGCGGCAGCATAGCCGACCACGGGAGGAGGGAGCAGGCAGTCCCGCCGGTGCTTGTTTGAGCGGCTGGTGCATGAAGAGCAGAGATTGAAGAAGCACGACAGCCATTGGATGGATATCCAATAGTCACTGCTCTCGTGTGTTGACTAAGTTGATAGGGCGTTGCGTGTGCGTCAACCTTTTTTTTTTATGAAAGCATAAGCGTCAACCTGTAGTAGGCGCACAAGTCAGCCTCAAATCTGTGGAAAACAGCATACAACCCATCTGCCATTATTTCTAATAATGTACAACCCATTTGCTAATTCTTAAGCTTTTTTTGGAGCCCATCTTCTTTTTGTTAGCATTACACCCCATATTGTGGCCACGGTTAAAAAGTATACGAAATTTTGCACATTTCGATGCGGTCAACTGTTTTTAATCTAGAAATATCGATTCACATTCAAACTATTTTTAAAAATAATTTATATAAATATAAAATCCAAATAATTGTCCACGCATAAAAATCAATGGAATTTAAGATCTTGTAATTAAAAAAAATTGAAACTAATTCCCGGCTTGATGTGTTTTAAAAATGTACAGGCCATTTCTGGGCAAACCGAATGAAACTGTCCTCGTCTTGAAACATTGGCAGCCCAGCAGGGTCGATAAAGCAAGTAGGCCTTGTTTGCGTATTTCTTAAAAAAAATAGAACTGGGCTAGCCATTTTCAGCAAGAAAAAAACACAACTGGGCTCATGATGTGGTAAACATAAATAAAACCCTAGCTAGACGGGCCACAGCCCCCGCACAGCCCCGTTGTTACCCTGAGCCGTCACTAAAACTAGTATAAATAACAACTGCTTGTTCCTCATTGTCTCAAAAAAACTGCTTGTTCCTCAAAAAAACTGTGTGACTTGCTGGGTCCCTGGTGTCAGCCGCTCGTAGTGTAATTCTCTCATTTATTGACTACGTTGACAATGGCGTGAGCCCCACATGTCCAACCATTAGGAGGAACCATATTTTTGGGCTTGTACTATAGAGGCACTTGCTTGCGTACTGCCATGACGCTGGTGGGTCCCTACTGTCATCCTTTCCACGTACAGTCATCTCCTTGTTCCTCTCGGTTGTTGACGACGTTGACAATGCAAGAGGGCGGCGCACCGCGCACGGCAAGCGAACCAAGGCCACAAGGCGGAGGACGACGGTGAGGCCTCGGACGGAACGAACAGGAGCCGTTGAAGATGCACCGGTCCAGTCACAGGCGGAGGGGAGTACGAGGGTTGACTGGTGGGGGCGGTGGGGGCTAGTCACTTGGCTTCTGTAATGCACAGTGAGCTCAAGCAGCCGGCGTGAGTGATGTTATTTCCCTTGGTTGTGATTTGTTACAATATTTCACTCTAAATTAAACGAATGGCAAGCCATTTGCCTTGTTTCAAAGAAAATATGTCAGTCACAGCCGAGTTGAAAAGGGCAGGAACATCTAACTCCAGCTTACAAACTGTACAAAAGCACAAGGGTTGATTGTTCTCAGGTTTACAAAAAAAACCAGATTGAAAAGGGCAACAACATCTAACTCCAGCACTGTTTTCGGCGGTCACGGTCAAATGGATCGGTCAGGTCCATAGAATGAACATCCTGGGTCGTAAAATTTACTGGATTATGACCACAATATGTTGTAAATAGAAGCCCGGCACGTTCAGAAGCTCTTTTGCCCACCTGAAACTCCTTTTTTTGCTCTTCGACATACCCATCCGTCAAATTCCATGCTGCTGATAAACTTAAGCCTGATGGACAATAGTAACCTCGCATTCAGCAGGAAGAATGTGACAAATCTTGTGTTTGCACGGTTGGCTACATATCGTTCTAGCGTTATTGTCTTCAATCGAATCTCATGAGAAGTGAGAAAATCCCAATGCTTACGAATCCACCGATTGGTTGTAACTTTCTTACCCGTCCTGTTGCCTAAATAGACATGAAGATTGAAAACAATTGAGGTCTAAAAGAAGAGTGTCGAAAGAGCAACAACTAAACGGTTAATTCTAGTACACTATATGCGGGCTTCCAATGTGCGTAAAATTATCACCTTTATATACAACTTCTCCAGACATGGAAAGCATTGCAGCAAGCCAATAATCTTGTTCAGATCAAAACTATTCATTTGGATATATAAGATCTTGACAGAATCCAGCACCATTGATAGGCCATCCATGGAGAAACTCTTCATTGAGCATAGAACGTAATATTAGTAAAAAAATGTGTACTCCAAGATGATATATAAATTATGCGCAGAAATTTAAAATGCAGCATATGGTTACAAGTGTAGATGATAATATAAAGTACCTGAAGAACTGTGGATCCAAACACCATATTGAAATGAGCACAGAGATCATGTATTACACCTAAGGTCTCCAGTTTAGGCGCAGAGAGGACGGTTATTTGCAACGGTGAATAACTGGAATCAAGGATCAACCTTTGAAGTGAAGGGGCATCTTGGATGATGAGCTGCCTTCCGTCAAAAGAAATTCCAATTCTTACAAGGTTTGGTGACTTTATTTGGAGACAACCGATTCTAACTGTGAAAACAAGCACCAAGCACTCCAGCGCAGGGCAACTGGAGTGGATGATGCTGTGCAATGAGGCCTCCGATATACGAACCAGCACAAGTGAAAGTTTCTTGAGAAATGGGAGTTGAAGGTTTAGTACCAGATTGTCTGGTAGGTAGCACAGCGCAAAGGTGGCGGTGTGGAGAGAGGAGGAAAACCGCGAGATGGACATCGGTGCTGAGGGCACAAGTTCATGGCGTTCTGTATGTGGTATGTGATTTCCAGGGGAATAGTAGAACTCAAGCAGCTGTAGTTCTGTGAATTCAGGGGATTTCAGCCAGGCGTCCACCGTGCAGGGCATGGTATGCTTGCTCCGGTAGCATGACGAGATGCAGAGGCTTTGAACGGAGCCCTGGTGGGAGGAGATGATGGCTCTGGGATTTCAAAATCATTGAAGAGAGATAGCTGACGACAGTCGAGATTAAGGGGAACGGCGTGCCATAGAGGGCGCCATCGAATTGAGAGGACTTGGGTGCGGCAGCAATCCTTGGTGGGGAGAAGCGAGATGATCTCCCCAAGGACGGCGTCCGGGAGATTGCTAATGCGGTCCACCCGAGATTCTACGGGTTCCTGGGATCCAGTGGGGGCGGGGTCGCCGCTTCTCCCCACGCTGCCGTGTGCGGGATCTACAATAGGCGTCACCGCTGGCGGGAGCCTCATCTTCTTGGCATTGGGGTCAGCCGACTCCATTTTCCTCGAGGGAGTCGCGTCGCGCTCACGGATTTGAGCAAAGTAACGAATGACGAGCCTAGTTGTAGTGCGAGCAACGAAGAAGGGGAGCTGGGGGTTTTCTGTAGGAGTGAGGAAGAAGGGGAGCTGGGGTTTTCTGTAGGAGTGAGGTGAGGAATTTGGGGGTACGAGTGGAGCGAGCTGACGTGAGGTGGGTGGGAGCGAGGAGGAAGAAGAGCACCCATGTTTTTTG
>NC_041385.1:129509047-129521358 GCF_002162155.2 Triticum dicoccoides
CGTGTGGGTAGCGCCTTTTGAATTGATTTTACTATTTACTAGTGTGGATTGGCTGTTTTGTCTTGGGCCCAGAGAAACAATTACTATTAGTACAGTGGAGACACTCTACAGCTACCCAGCAAAACAATTACTACTAGTATAGTGGAGACACTCTACCGCTTCTGGCTCCTCCTAGGTCATTGAAACGTCTCCCTCTACTGAATGCCGTTATACTTTTGTTCACCGACATGCGGGCCATGCAGCGTGCGGGCCCAAATGCCATCCACCAAATTAGAAGGCAGTATGCAGGCGGAGAGTCACCCCGGTCGTAGCGCGGCAGTAACGAGCCGTTGTATCACAAAACCCCCACCTCCCCCCAGTGTAAGTTTGACGGACGAAGCAACCATCATTTCACTCCTCGCTGAATCCCCTTCTCCCTCACCGTCTTCAAGAAAGGCAATACTCACATCTGCCACTGTTCTTCTCTCCCAACGAAGGGAAGGTAAGCGGATCCGTGATGTTGGTATATTTTCATTCAGAGAAAAAAAAACTTTTGCAAAGCAGTAACCGATCCTCACTCTCTTTTTTGTTTCATTGTCATTGCGAGTGTGTTTTCCTTTCAGTGGTCTCCTAGTATTCGTCAGTTTCATGATGGACCAAGGAGAATCAGACAAAGATCTGCCGATATTGGAGCAGATGCGGGAGGCTGATCCCCACAAGACAGAGAGCTCCAAGAAGATGGAGGCAACCACCGAGCCGACCCCAGATACGCTCATGGCCACTACTGAGATGGTCAACGCCCCGTTTGAGGTTACAGCCCCCTGGCACTGCAGGAGCAGTTTTCCCCCTTCGAGGATGTGTCCCCCCCCCCCCGCTAAGCTGCCCAAGGTGATTTCCTTCTTTGCCGATCTCGATTGTGGTTTTTCATATAAGTATGTGGTGATTTTTTTAGAAAAGGAAGTATGTGGTGATTAATAATGCAAAATTTTATTAGCTTTGATGCCATGCTATACATAGTGGTTTAAATAACTTGTGTTTCTTATACTGAAAAGTAATTCAGAATTTGTTTTTGTTTGAATTAGAGCCCTGATGCTGACAAGGATTGTGTGGTTGTGCATTTCACTCGCCATGAGGCGGATGACCTAAATATACGCCTTGGGAAAACAGAGTTCTCAGGCTGTTGGATCCTGGAAGCCATTTGCGGTTATACCAATGAAGAGTTGTATTCCAGCCTCACTATTGTCAGGCGTGTTGTCCAGGGTGTACTGAGGCACAAGAAGTTCAAAGCTACTCCTTCGTGTGTGAGGCATACTGTTCTTGTCAAGCTTACGCAGGAAGATGACATGGCATGCCTCCACAAACAAGTTTATCAGTGGCAAGGCCACAAGGTTGTCTTCACGAAGGTTCACAGGATTGAGCTGCTGTGGGACGTCCTCGATGATGTTCATGGCAAGGTCTGTCTTGTGTCCAACCCAAATTAGATCGAGGCATGAAATAGTTGCCCCACCTAGTGTTTAATAGTAGTTTGGATTGTGTCTAATTATCCAAACCTTGCATGTTATTGACCCCTCTGGGGCTAGTACTCTGTTTGAATCCGTCTATGGGAACTGCTGCTACTTTTGTGTGCCCGTGAATCATGTGAGAACCATCGTAATTGTTGCCAAAACAGATGTGTCATTACTAGTTTTTTCATGAATATGGCATGGTAAGACATAAGTTTTCACGGTTTATCATACGGGTAGTGTGTGTTTTGATGGAATAGAGCACTCGTTCGAGAACCGTGCACCAACGTATACATAAGTACTTGTAAACACGGTTGGTGCTACCCCACTTGTAAGCAGTTGTGCAAAACACGGCACATTGGCTCAACTCGCTTCAACACTAGGCTATCGACAAGCTAACAATCAACAATCTGCTGTCTGACATATAAGCAACTACTATGTATCTTGTTACAGTGGTTCATGCAGTTAATTGAGGCCACAATGTAATAAATTCCAAACATTCACACGCTAGTCCAGCGCTCATGTGGAACACTCACAATTAAACTCGTCTTCATAAAAATCTGAAAAGCATAAGTTAAGCAATTTTATACATCTCAATGATTCATAGAACATAACAAACATATACTAGTTCACAGCAAAAGACAAAGTTGTGAGAAGGTTTACAAATCAGGAAAAAACAAGCAAGGTGTCTCTGAGCAAAGGGCCTCCCGGCAGGCTTAAATTTCCTGGAGTTCACTCTAGTTTTTTCTTGTTGCCACCATCCAGGGTTAGGTTCTTTCATTCCAGAATAATCAATTATAATTGTGGTCTCAGCTGGAATGCTGAACTGAACCATGCAGTGTACTGACCAGCAGAAATGCTTGTGCATTCCACTAAATTTAAGCACAACTATTTGCAGAAATAAGCAGACCACAATGCCTCTTGTCCGCGCACCTATCCAAAAAAACCGCCGTGCAGCCGTGCCAGCTAGTCCTCGGTCCATGGATGAACCGGTAGAAAGTGCATTCCGGACTAGGATGCAGTTGTTTTCGCTCTTCCCTGCATTGCAATCAGGAAGTAAAACATACGAATCAGCTTCTTTTAGATTGCGTTGGTCATTCTACCTTAGTTACTACCAATGTAGGGATACCTTGAAAACGGGAGGTTAGACGATGGCAAGGAGGGATAGCCATCTCATTTTGCGCAGTTGTACTAAAACTGAGGTGTGTGCTTTTGATTGCGCGGATAGAAACAATACGGAGACAGACATCCCGAAACGATATGGAGACAGACATCCCTGTTTGCGCAAATACGAAATACGGTTATTTAAACAGTGACACATATTACTACTTTCCCCCGTTTCCTATAAGAACCAAGTCCTAGATTCATGCTACAGCTTCCCCACTTTCTTCCCTGTTTGAACCAACGCTTTGAGTTCACTATATGAACTAGCTTTACTTCTAATAATAGTAGAAGTCTAGGTGGCTTTGTAATAGAGGACGGAAGTAGAAAAGGATCCACACGAAGGGGGAAGAGCTAGGGTAGTAGAGCAAGGCAGGTTTCGAAGGAATATATACCTGAGGGTCGTCGGCATGTGGAAAAGACGGTGTTGGGAGGCCGCATCTTGGCCACAATACTGCAGGGAGGAAGAAGGGGTCGGAGGCCCTCCCGAGCCGGTGCTCTCTTGGAGAGAATGGCATGGCTGCCGATCGGGACGCGCGGGCAGTCGTTGGTCTCCTCCCTCGCTGTTGACGACAGTGTGAATGATGCACCTACACCCCCTGCCCCGGTCGAGGTTGTCCGGCCGGATTTGTGACCAGCCGTGAGCTGAGAGAGTGAGTGTGGCCACCTATGTCTTGCTTAGATCTGGAGAGCATGAGAGAGTGAATGAGAGGAACCCCAGTAAAGCAAGCGTAAGGCTCCTGCTTTTATATATAATGGAGTGATTTTGTTGTACCGGCTTCAAAAAATGCGCTCCTAAGTGTACCCGCGAGTGGGTGTGAGAGAACTAGTGTGTGCGTGCACTGCTTCTCATCGTGAGAGTACAATATATAGTATGCCCAAAGAATGTTCGCCGCAAGCGTAATAGTATAATTGTGTGACATGTGAGCTAAAATAAAATGTGCGTGCCGTATTTTGTTTTTTAGAAGTTCTGAGGGTAGGGTGTGAAGAGCACATATGTGCATGACGTCTACCTACAGATAGACGATGGGTGCGATGTGTGAGTCTGCGAGAGGACTCGGGAGAGTCGTGACTCGTGAGGGTGCGTGTGCGTGAGAGAGAGGGGGGCACGTATCAATGCAATGCATGTGTCCGTAAATCACTATCCGACAAATGTTCGCCACAAGCCTTTTCCTGACGAACGCGGTAAGAATCGTTAGATCGGCATCCGACAGTGTCAGTTTTGCCATGTCATTTAACAGAACAGCCACTCCTCCTACACACAAATCTTCCACGTGAGTGTTAGCAACTGCCGTATGCTCCCTCCGTTCTGAAATTCACTGCATATAGCTTTATTGAAAATTAGAACCTCGCGAACTTTTACCGAGTTTTTGTGTACCAAATTGCACATGTAGAATACCCTGTATATATCATTTCATTCATCTTCGATAGGTAACTATAAAGATGGGTGAGGAGTCTACAAAGAAAGACCATTGTATCACCCGCAGCAATTTCAACCATCCTTTAGTGTCGAGGAATATCATAGGAACTCCATATGATATGATTTTTATAGGATTTTTTTTCCTTTAGAGCCAATTGGTTCATAGGAATAGATTCATATACTCTACATTTCAAAGGAAATAAACATGATATCATTTCTATGGCTTTAGAGCCACTTGGTTCATATGAATGGATTCCTATACTCCCTTAATTCAAAGGAAAATGAACATTAGCGTATATTCAATAGAAAAGTTCCTATGATATGAATCAAATTACACTCTTTACTAATCCCTCCTCATAGGAATTGAGATACATGTCATCTCTAGATTCAATAGAAAAGTTCCTATTATGTGAACCAAATGACATCTCTTTTCCAATCCCTACTCATAGGAATTGAGATGCTCCATGTCATCTCTTTCCCTACAACTTCCATGTATGCATCTTCTATTCCTAAATAGATAGTACAACCCACTAGTAGCTTTTTTCCAGAACATGCAACTATGACACAAGAACTATATAGTGTGCCAATAACTTTGAAAGATGGTCGCTGGATGAAGCTAACCCGACAGTGCAGAGATGGGCAAATCCGAGCACTACTGGCTGTTGGATATCATCAACATTCCACCAGATCTGCCACATGTACAATTTAGAAGACTCCATGGTTGAACTTAAGCATAATGCACAAACCTCAAAACACAAGCACTTCTCCTTTGTTCTAGAATCTTCTGTATCATAATTGATTATTTTTTTCTAAATGAATTGCCATTACTTGTTTTTTACTTTATGATTTACAATGCACAACCCCATGAATCTTAACATTTTTATAAAACTAATTGATTTTGAATGAGATGAACTATAAGAACTAAACGAACATCTACATCATGCATATATGACTCAAAGCTTTACATGCTATAGTGTGTATTTATTCATAATTTGGTTTCGAAATCTCATGCGTTCAATACATGTGTACCTTACTAGTTTTGAATAGAGTAGCAAATTTCACGCTGCCTCGGGTATATCAAAATGCAGGGCCCATGCATCATTGCCTTTCGGTCGAACCTACGTCCACAATTTTTTGTACGTGCTATATCTCCACTGGTCCCCGAACCCAAAATGCTGCCTCGTTCCCGTAAAACCAAGTGGCCCACACATATTTAAGGCGTCGACTCGAGCCCGTTTACTACGACGTGGCCCCGCACGCTGTAGTACTCCTACAAACCCTACCGCCGCACTCATCATCGGTTTTCTTCAAGAGGACGAGGGAGAAGCCGATTTGTAGTGGAGGCGCTTTCAAAAAAAGGATCTGTAGTGGAGACCCATACCCTAGGGTGCCCTAGGTAGCTGCCGCACGCATCATTGTTTTCTCTTTTCTTTATGCTCTTGCACGCTAGAGTGAAATGATGGTTGCTTCGTCCGTCCAGCTTAATGCGGGAAAGGTGGGGCTTTGTGATTTGACCCCTCATCGCTCATTTTCTACTACTGCGGCGCTACGACCGGGGTGCCTCCAATTCCAACTGCTGCTCCGAACAGTAATTTGGTGCAACGCACGTGGAACAAGACAGTGGATGAGCCACATGTCTGCCAAACGGATCCTGTTAAGTGTGTTGCCATTTCGTGTGCGGACTGACCCTGCTTGAGTTGCTACGCCAACACGACAGGAGCAGCCTACCACTTGGTTTTGCTCCTTGGTGAATCCCAACTATATTTATCTAAAAAGATACATGCTGAACTACCCTCTCCGTCTCGGTTTTTTATTTGTAGGCGTCTCGGTTTATAGGGCATGCACGTAGTTCTAGGTCATCCATTTGACTAACTAAATATGAGTTACTATGTCACAAAAAGTATATCATTGGATTCTTATTGGTTGATATGTGAAGAAACAAGAAATGAGTTAGAAGTTAATGCACGGCGTTAGTATTGTGGGATTATTTGGTTTTCTTAAGATGACTTACTCACCTAGACGGAAGGAGTAGTTGTATTTAAAAGTCGAGGGCAGGGCTTTTCCTGCGCGGTAGGCGGGGCAGTTCCGCCTAGTCGGTTCGACAGAGACGCGAGAAGACGAGGGAGTAGGCTGCTGCAAACGTAGGGCTGTGTGATTTGACAGCGAGTTACTGCTGGACAGGTGGGGCCCCGTGATTTGACTTGCCTTTATCATTTTAACCGTGGCGCTACGACCGGCGTGAGTCTCCCGATTCCTGACCACCTCCATACAGGTGCCTCTCCCAATGCTCCGCCATGTAGTAGTAGAGGCTGGCTCTTGCATGAGAGCCTACTTCTCCACTTTTTCCTTGCCTCTCTTTCCTCCACATATGCAAAAATGCCATGTAAAGCGCACTATTGTACTTACTTGCTCCTACAGGTGCTTAAGCTTGCCACATAGGCATAAAGTCTGATGTGGCAAGTTAATCAAGAAGAGAGAGACTAGTTTGGTGACCCAAGGAAGAAACGGTGCTAAGCATGTGTACTTAGGTGAAAAGACAATTTTGAGTCTATAGCTAATTAAATGAAGTAAACTTAGCAACACCATTTCATTGGAAGAGGTCACTCCTTGGCAAATGCAATAAATACTAGTACTCCCTGTGTCCCATTATATAAGAACGTTTTTGACACTACACTATCTAGTGTCAAAAACGTTCTTATATTATGGGATGGAGGGAGTACGAAGAAAGAGATAGAGAGGAGTAAAAAAAATACACTTATAGCCAACCTTATAGACAACCTTGTTGTAGTATGAGTGACTAAGTGATGACTATGTATGACATGCCAACATCAGATAGCCTAACGCACCGTGTTAAATCTCCAGGGGCGCGACCACGCGAGCGACGCGACGGTCGTGGTGGGTGCGACCATGATATGGGCTGCTGGCAGCCCTTGGATCTGAGATCAAACGGTCGCATGCTAAGTTGCTGAAAATTTGCAGAATAACCCTCCAGGATAGGATATTCACCCATAGGTCTAGAATCACGCCATGCAACCGTTCGATCTCAGATCCAAGGGCTCTCGGAAGCCCGTATCATGGGATAATGGAAAGACACTACCCTGTCGTTCGCACGCTGGTAGTTCGCTCCTACTCGTCCCCGCACATCCTTTAATACTACAGCGGTTCGCTTCTAGTCGCCCCGTCCATTCACATTATGGCAGTTCCACTAATCCTAACCCTCCTCCCAAATCCATGGCGTCCCAAATCTCCTCGATCGGCGGTGAGTACAAGGTTATAGCCATCACCGGCGATGAGTTCGACGTCATCTACACCCGTACTTCCGCGACGGTGAAAGGATGCCTTTGTCGCTTCAGACGCATGTTCGAAAACTCACATGATGAGTGGGTCGCTGGGCTAGATGTTGAGTACACCACAGTCGTGGGACGAGATAAGGATCTAATGGACGAAGAGAGGAAGAAGCCCGCCATGATCCAGGTTTGCGTACATAACGTTTGCTTGGTTTACCACATATGCCATGCCGACGTTGAGTGCCAGGATTTTAAGAACTTCCTCGAGGAAAACGCAGTGAAATTCGTTACTGTAGACTTTAAGAACGACAAAGAAGTCCTGGGTCGGATAGGCCTTGTTGTAGGCAACCTCTTCGACCTCCAGAAGAATCGGCTGGTGCCCTCTCGTCAGCCCTCAATACTGACCCTGGCAGGAGCCATGGTTCATTCTTTGTACCGTAAGCTGGAGAAACCTCATTACACCTTTCATCGTCATGCTTGGCAGCAGAATGTACTAGATATAGACCACATCCACTATGTTGCAATGGATGGCTACCTTTGTTTCAATATCTACATGGGTTGGATGAAGAGCAACAGCCAAGTTGGCGGTTCAAGCAAAGAAGTATCGGCCAAGAGGAAGAGGGACAAGGATGAAGTCGAGGACGTGGACAAGGACTCCGAGTAAGGTGGCAGTGTCGTTGCTCATGGCGGTTCTAAACTTCTAATGTAGTGTCTACCGGATTAGTTGCATAGTTTAATTTCAGGTGTGTTTAGTTTAATTTGAGGGGTGTGTTGTGCTGAGCCCCCAGCAGAACTATGTTATGTTTCTTCTTGTTACTTTAACTCTTCAGTATGTACATACTAGTACTAGTATTTCTTTAATAGAATTTAGGACCCCAATTAAGCACGTACTAGCTTTTTTAATAGTACTATATGCATAATTTGGCGACGAGTGCTCTCTATATGTACCACCTTTTTTTAAAATTTCAATTTTTGCTCCATGGAGCAATCCAACGATAGTACTACTGTACAAAAGTATACATTTTTTAAAAGGCTAGCGTACCGTTCATCACACACACACACACATATATATATATATAGCCAGTTAAATTCTCAACCTAGAACGACGTTCATGCCATGTAGTAAACCGATCCGGAGGAAGTATAGTAGAAATGAGGTGATTTTACCGAGCGATCAGCAAGGGAGCATGGCCTGTCATGCGGTCCCACGTGTCATGATGTACCAAGGCGATGCACGTGTCCCTCTTGTGGCAGAAGCAATACTAGACATGGTTTGAGATGATGTCGAACCGAAGTGTGAAATAATGGTTGCTTCGTCCATCTGGGAAGGTGCGGCATTGTGATTTGACGTCTCATTGCTCATTACTACTACTGGGCCGGTACAAGTGGGGTGCGTCCCCCGTGCTGTTCTGCACTGTTATTTGGTGCTTGACATGTCGACCCGGTTGCTATATGTCCCACATGTCGGCGACAGGAAGTACAGAATTCATGAAAGGGAGCGTCGACGGAGGAGTATACTACAGAATTCATGAAAGGGAGCGACTTAGTTTTGGAAAAATCTGTTTTTATGGAGTACGTACCCACTAGGGTTTATAGGGCTCATCTAAAAAACATTCGTTTTTCCGTTTGATAAGTCTCAATTGTACTATACTAGTAGTAGTACCATTACATATTGGATTTCGAGGTGCGTTAGATCACCCAACGCAAGCAGTGTCAAGAGGAAACTAACCAATGCATGTACAAGTTCATGGAAATTTAGTGGTCATTCATGCATTCGTTCTAATTATGCCTCGGTAAACATAACTTCTTGAGAAAAATGAGCGTACTGTGCAAACTACGAAATTAATTCGACCACTCACCGTCTACCTTGGTTGGAGAGATTTTGAAATTGAGCCATAAACTGGAAAGGAGGGAGTAGTAACTTTTGTCTCGATTACTATTTGTGGCCTTGTATAGATGCAAAATGTATTTTTTATAGTGGCCTTGTATAAGTAAATAGAGGGAGTACTAACCAAAGTACGTAGTAGGGATGAGGAGTAAACGGGGGGAGTAGTAAAATTTTCTCCTCGTGCTGCGAGCCACCGCGCGCGTGGGCGAGGGAGCGGGCGTAAAGGTGTATAGTAGTACTCCAGCTTCACCTCATCCTGCGAGCCACCGCGCCCGTGGGCGGGGGAGACGGCGTACTAAGCAAGTTTCTCCTCGTTCTGCGAGTTGATGGGACACATCAAAAGTACTCCAGTGTATAGAGCCTTGCCTCTAAGGTAGGCCCCACATGGTTTGCCTCTTTTTTTTAATTTAACATAACGCGTCAAGTCGCAATTTGTTTGTTCACCCATGGTAGACGATCCTCCCTCCACCAAGTGGACAACCAGTACACGTGCCAAAGTACCACGTGGGCTGCCTTTTTCGTACAGAAATGAGCTCCACCGTGTACCTGCGCGGGTGTGGTTGGGAAAGAGATGGGAGTACGTGCGCCGTGCGTGCACCTCTTCTCTTTGTGCACGTCCCCCACCTACGTGGGTGTGTGTGAGAGAGATACAAACCTAGACATAATGTGCCGTCCATCCCCATGCCTCCGCCCAGTCTGACCACCAGTCACCACCACGGCACCACGCCCCACTCCTCCTCACCTTATCTCTCATATTTCTCCCTCCATTTTTATATACAAGGGGCCACTATCAAAATTACAATTTGTAGATATACAAGGCCACTAACACTAATCAATGCAATATTAATGGTGTTTGCCTCGTGGTACTAGCAAAGGAGGACATTAATTATCCCTTGCATGCATGCGGGAGTTTGTAAAAAAATGCATCTTGATGTTCCGTGCAATGCACGGGCATCTTGCTAGTCCATGAAAACAACACATGGCAAAATTCCACGACGAACGAGGGATTTGAATCTGTTGGGAGGGGCTGTTTGGATCTTGCCCGGGGTAGCCAAAATATTGGCGACCCTTTTGTCCACCGGTGCCTTTGCCACCGATGAACGAGGAACGGCTCGGGTGCTCATGCTGTCATGCATCCTCCAGCATGCATGTTGTCGACGAGCTCGCACGAGCTGTGTTTTTTTGTCCCACAACGCCGCCCGAGCCGCCCGCAGACCGACCGGCGACCCGCAAATTACGCCATCAAACCATAGCCGCACACATTATGACAGCAACTCAACCAACCGGACGAAATTCATGCAAACACGAAGACAAACTGATATTTCATATAAACAACGACGGAAATCATATAAAATACCGGATTTTCACACAAACATGACGGACTTCATTACATTCAAATGAACTACGCGGTGCTAGTTCTGGACAGCACATGTATATAATACCTGGCCTAAATGGTCGCCCGCCGATCGATTTGTGTTCCTCATGTCCGGCAGCACGATCACCGGACTGTCGGGAGCCCCGGAGGTATATGCTTCAGCGCAAAGGACGGCTCGCTTCCCCACTCTCCAACTGATATCATTGGCTGGTGCTGAATATCATGGTGGCCGGCACCGGTTCGAGTTCATCACCGGCCACTACTTTGCCATGGCCGGCACCGGCTCGAGTTCATCCTAACATTGACCTCTTCCGTGGAGCCCATACGGGGTCGACGAAGGTCCTCGCAACAAAAGGATCCGGCAAGACACCTGCTGTGTACGCCGGCGTCGCCTCCACGGTGGCCTTCATGGGACCCAAGTGGCAGCGGCCTTCCGTGTTCTACTTCTCCTCGATGATGGCGGCGGACGTGGAGGCGCTGGCCACCGACTCCTCGCTCTCCGCGCACCCGGCTTCTGTCGCTGGTTGCATGGCGCGACCGCCGGCATGGGAGTCTCGGCCACAGAAACGGGAGACGTGGTACGAGGCGGTGGCGTGGACATCAGCAACGACGCCCGTGCGCTGCTCCTTGTCGAGCTGGCCTGGAGCGGCGAGTTGCTGAACCGCGCGCCGGCTTGGGGCGGCTACTGGCTCCATTGGGCGAGGGGAGGGAGGTAGATCAGTGACCTGCATAGCTCGTATCCGGCGGGCTACCCAGCCGGCTTGGATGCGGAATAACTACTCAATGTAAGCCATTGTAAGAGTGGACAAAATGGTGGAGGAGATAGGGGAGCGGCGGAGGTGTGCGATTATTGGCCGGCGTTTGGCCTCATTTAAATAGGAGATTAAATAGACGGCGGATGGGAGGAACTCGGGCGGTGTTGCGTTTCACACTGGCCCGGTCATGAACGGACGTGTGTCCAGAGTGGGTTTCTTGGCTTCCACACGGGCGGGTTTCATGGAGGCGTTTGAATGCGGCACAGAGGCATGTTCAGCCGGGCGTGCCGCGAGTGGCGCCCTCAACTCTGACCTAGGACACCGCACCGTTCTTCCACTGACGTGTGGGCTCTTTGGGTGCATGGCCTGCATGTTAGTGACCCAACACAGGCAGCACACAGCAGAGGAACCTTTGGTGGGCCAGGGCGGTCAGAAGCGGGCATTTCATAAACCGATGATTGTTCATTGAGTGTGACGTCATCTTTTTCATGAAGTTAAGTACTATGTTGATAGCCCGTTCGATACGTTGGGATTCATAAAGACCGATGCAAACATCAATGTTCTGCTTATCACAGATAAGATTGATTAATACCCGTAACAATCCATGTCCTTAACAAAGGGTGCATCCACGTATAGGTTGAGCGTGTGTCTTGCGTCTTGTGCTGTGTGCATGCAGGCGTGCGAGTGTTGTGTGCGTGCAAGGGTGCGTTTCAGTGTTGCATGCATAGGTGCATACGTGCGTGTGTTTGTGAGTGCATGTGTACGTGTCAGTGTTGCACGCCAGCATGCGTGCGTGTGTACGTTATGTGTACGTGTCAGTGTTGCACGCCTACATGCATGCGTGTCTCGCGTGCGTGCATGTGTACGTGCGGGGTGAGGCTACATGTCAGTTGACTGACTTTTTCATCTCTGGTCATTAGATTTTCCAGCCGTTGGATACGAAAT
>NC_041385.1:129521957-129589116 GCF_002162155.2 Triticum dicoccoides
CTTTTTCTTCGGGGACCCACCCCACCGCCCAATGAATGCCCCCCAACCGCCGGTGACTGCCAACTAGAGGTCTCACGACTTCGAATACCCGCCGACCACTAGTTTATTACCATTTCTGTCCTTCATATACGCGCTGATGGGTGGGCCCTATGGTAATGTGTGCTGCTGAATGTGGACCGTTTGACTGGTCAATTGATCGTGTTATCAACAAATTACGGAGTTGTATGGTGAGCCAGTGACCGTATGATCACCCTAAAATGTACTCCTATTTTATTAACACAGTACAGACTCAAACTACCATTTCTTTCTTTCGTATACGGGCTGACAGGTGGACCCCATGGTTACGCGCCCCGATGGAGCAACACTAGTTGTGCCGTTTGACTAGTCAATTGATTGTGTCATCAACAAAATACGGAGTTGTACGGGTGAGCCAGTGAGTATAATCATGACATGTATTTGTTTAACACGGTACAGACGCAAGGGCTCATATATACGCGCAAGCACTCACCGCTGTAAGCGCACACACGTGAACCCTACCCCTATGAGCACCTTCGAGAGAGTGGGCCAGCATATATGATCTTGAGATTTTACGAAGTCACCATAGGTGCCTTGTAGTCAAGTGGAACGTCTCCTCCCACTAAACGTACATCGCCGGAAAATACTGAAATTAACACAAGATAAATGCGAGCACCGAGACTTTAACCTTGGTGGGCTCGAGAAACCACTGTCCTCTAACCATCCAACCACATGTTGGTTAGCATGACAAAATGTATGTGGTGACCATGATGAGCTTATTCTGAAGTCCAGTGACCATATCGTGCTTGCTTCAAATACAATGACCGTAAGTGTCGTCAACAAAATACGGAGCACGCATCAAATGCAAAGTCGTCAGTGTCATCAACAAAATATGGAGATGTATCGTGAGCTAGATATCGTTGTACTATTGTATATGCTTATTTTCTTAGTGGCCGATTGCGTGTGTGGTGTGGTGGGCACATCATTTCTAGTTGTGGTGGGTCAACATGAAGACTCATGGGTCGGTTCCATCCTGCGCCACATATAGGTTGGACCAAGACATGTTATACGGAGACCCATGTGGAGGACTCGGCGTACAACACGAAGCTACCAGAGTCGCGGAGGACTCTATCCCCACTGGTGATAAGCCGACTATATATGATTTGTAATCCTAGGCCGTTAGTATGTTATACAAGCTTGGGGGCTAGTTCGTCGATAGTATACACACACGCACAATGCCTGGTATTCACGTGTACTTTGTACACACCCCTAACACTAATATACAGTACCAGGAGTAGGCTCTTTCTTCAACTGCAAGGGTCCCATCCAAACTAGGGTAAAACTTTGCCTCGTATTACCATCCAGCCTAACAGCCAGGGATATCCTACCGAATGATATGATGAAATCATATCTGCCAACTACTATTAGAGAGGTGTGTCGGGGGGGGCAATGTGTGCGAGAGAGGCCTAAAGATAATGTGCGTGCGGGAGACACGTAGGCACATATATGTGCGTATAGAGGGCTAGTAGGGACCGTGCATGTGTATATATGCATGTGAGAGAAATAGTGTTTTCCAACTGAGATTAGTGAAAAGAGTGGTACATAGTAGTCAGAAAGAGAGATAGAGAAACAAAGAGAGCATGTGCGTGAGACACCCCGACACCCTGAGAGAGATTGTGAGCATGTGTGAAAGAGAAATGCCGATGCATATAAAGTTGTGCACTTATGCGTTAGATAGAGAGATATATAACACGTTTGTGAGAATGGGGCGAAGCATAGTACATCTACGCGTAAAAGGCGGTTCTACGCATTAAATTAAAATATAAATGGCATTATTATTTTTGGATGAGATCATGAATTTTGCAAAATTGCGGATGGACAAAAATCAGTCTATCAGACACCCATACTCTATTGAATTCTAGCATGTGCATGTGTTTATTTCATATTATCGATCCATAGAGTGAGAGCGGTTTGAAATACATGCAATGGATGCTTTTGCAATTCATATATAAACATTAATTAGTGCACTCCATGTTGTTAGTGTGAAGCACTTTATACATTTGTCACTTGCATGGATACATTCCAAATTGCTAGCTACGAAATAAAATACATGTCGAATTCAACACAAAGGGGGTATCGAAGATTCGAATTCATAGGAAGTGCATTCATCTATTTGAACCCGAGATAATGGCATTTGTAAATCAGATATAAAAGGGGGCATCAATCTTTGTTGTGAGTTTGAACATGGTATATATATTCATACGCATATCTAACTTTTTTTTGCAACCAAGGAGATTATACCTGGAACCATGCATGAACTGAGGTAAGTTGCATATTTTTTAATATATACTCGTGTACAATGTATATTAAAATGTACCCCCTCCATTCCAAAATAATCGTAGCTTTAGGATTTTCAAGAGTAAAGATTTGTGAAGTTTGACAAATCCTGAAAGTTCAGTTCAAGAGAACCGAAAACGTTAATGCTTCTGCTCCCAAATATTGAACGAATCGCCAAATAGGCCTCTGGTCACCCGAAACCGCGCGAGACTAATGTTTTGGTGGTAGTAAATTACTGTCCTGACTCTAGCCCGTGTAGCCTATCGGCCCGATGTCCAAAGGTCTAAACCGGGGTAGGTTTGTAACTTCACCAAGACGCCAGTCTCAACCGCCTCCGAGAAGCATTCATACGCCGTGGGGGCCTAAACACCCATGCGCTCGGCCGAAATCTATCCCACCCACATTTGGGACACCTGACATGACTGTCCTATCCCCAACCCGCAATATGTCCGAAATTTTAGATGGGGGCAAAGTTTGTAACTTTCCCCAAATTTCAAACAAGCGCGTCTCAAACAGAAACATTGTTCCCCCTTAGTTCCCTGCCTCCCTCCGTTTCCCCATTCATACTCCATGGGCGCAAAAATGCCCTCTCCACCAGTCGCGAAACCCCAGCCTCCTCCGTCCTCCACCCCATAGCGGCCAATCCACCGCCGCCCTCCTCCATCACGCTGGAGCCGGTACCCCGACGTCATCGTCCAACGCAACCGCAACCGCAACGCCCTCAAGGACTTAGCAGCTGAAGCCGAGGCAGAGCTGCCTCCACGACACCGACGCCGACATGCGCCATACCAGAACCACTCCGACCATGCTGTCCTGCGCCTCACTGCTGCGGCTCCACTGTCGCAACCGTCCACCGCACCAGAGCTGTTCCCGCTACGCCGTCGTTCACCGCCTCGGATCTGCTTCCCCGCCACCGACAGACGGCCACCGCACCACACTCAACAACTTGGCCATGGGTTCGTCCAAGGCTGCACCGTCCTCCACAACTTCTTGTTTCCGCTGAACAACAATATCGTCAGAAAAACAGAAGGAGGACACATCACTGCCAGTAGAAAGAGGTACTCCTCTTCCCTTATTCGTGCAAACTTACGTCTCCGCTCACACCATATTCATCCCACGAAAGAAACTAGTTGAGCGCTTCTTACTGCATCTTCTTCGTGATACTAAATGCACAAGGTTTCCTCCCTTTTACTATTTCACCTTTGCTAGAGGTTAGTAGCCCGCCTGGATTTCAATTCAGGGTCAGTCAAACCGCAATTAAAAAGAAGCAGCACCCGCTTAGGCGCGCGGAGCACCTAGTCCGCCTGTTCCCCGGGGAAGCGGCGCATCGGTGTCTATCATAGGGGTGTGGGGCGCAGGAGCTGCTTGCGCCCGATCTGGAGGTCGGCAGGGCTTGAATGGATGGCTGGGGGGGTGCGGTGAGGTCGAGGGGAGGGTGCAGGCAAGGGAGGAATACTGGGCTGGTGGTCGCTGGCGTTTCGAGGAAGATCGTCAACACTGACTGGCTGGAGGTAGATGAAGGCGATCTGCCTATTCTTTGTACATCGGACGGTGCAGAAAAAATGGACTAGCCTATTTGCTTTCAGTCGACTGTTATTTTCATAGAATCCTGTAGTAATTGAGTGTGCCATGCATGTTGTAGAGCTATCATATGTCTCCCGTCATTTATTTCTCACTGACCTGCTATCTGCTACCTTTACACTGTACTAATTGTGCACACACTTCACCCATACTCACACTATTGTTTTTTTATGCATGGGTATTTCAGACTCTGACGCAGTGTTGATGAATGCAGAAAAGAAAAGACAGAAGTCGCTCTGGTGTAATTCGAAGACAAGCAGTAAGTGTTTCAGCGCTCTAATGGGTGCAGTGTCAGCAGTTGGAGACAGCAAACGTAGCTCTGCATTTGATGATCTCAATTGCCACACACAACCATCCCAGGTGCTTGCTTTAACTTCGCACTGTCAAATGTGGTTGCATGTTGCATATAGTGTCTAGCTTGTATTGCTTCCAATTTGGTTAAATTGCATCTGCTTACTTTACACATTATACCTTTGATAATGACATGCCTTCCTGTTTTTGATACATACTACATATGTCTATTAACCATGTTCGTACATCAAACTAATGCCCTTTTGTATCCCTCGTCAATCACTTATGATGAGACAGTCACCCGGGTGGGTTACTGTGAGACGCCCTACTCGTTTAAAGAGTGCAGTGTCATCCTCCCCACATGATTCTCAAGAAACAGCAAGGCTAAATGAAGATAGTCAACGTAGCTCTCTAGTTGATCACCGCAATTCCCCCACACCACCATCGCAGGTGCTTGCTCTTACTTGGCAGTGTGATATGTGGTTGCATGTTGCATATGGTGTCTACCTTGTAATGCTTCTAATTAGGGTAAACTGCATCTGCTTAGTTAACACATTCTACCTGTGAATATGACATGCCTTCCTGTTTTTGGTACATACTACGTCTTTCTATTAACCATGTTGTTACATCAAACTACTTCTCTTGTGTATCCCTCATCAATGCTCCTAATTTGTTAAATTGCATCTCCTTAGCTTACACATTATACATGTGAATATGACACGCCTTCCTGTTTTTGGTACATACTACATCTGCCTATCACACCATGTTCTTACATCAAACTACTGTTCTTGTGTATCCTGCGTCTATCGCTTATGATGAGACAGTCATGCGCGTGGGTTAATATGAGATGCAATACTCTTATAAAGAATGCAATTTCATCCTCTCCACATGATTCTCAAGAAACAGCAAGCCTAAATGAAGATATTGAACGTTGCTCTATACCTGAAGACAACACTTCCCCTACACCACCATCACAGATGCTTGCTCCAACTTCGTAGTGTGATATGTGGTTGCATGTTGCATACGGTGTCTAGCTTGTAATGCTTCTAATTAGGGTAAATTGCATCTGCTTAGTTTACACACTATACCTGTGAATATGACATGCCTTCCTATTTTTGGTACACACTACATCTATGTGTTAACCTTGTTCTTACATGAAACTACCTCTCTTCTGTATCCTGCATCAATCACTTACGATGAGTCACCTTTATTCGTTGCATATTGCATATTATTTCTAGCCTGTTGCCATGTATTGCTTCTAATTTGGTCAAATACATCTGTTAGGGCACCCTTTTAATTTGGCAGAGTGATATTGGTTTCATCTTTCATATGGTTTCTAGCTTGCATCGATTCTAACAAGTTCAAGGACCTTGTGCTTAGTTTACACTTTATACATCATACATGTCAATATGTCACGCCGTCCTGTTTTTCATACATATTCCATCCTCCTATCATGCGGCTGCCTTACATGAAAGTAGTGTTCGTCAGTATCATGCATCAATAAGTTCTGAAGAGAAAATTTTATTCCTTTTTCTTGTGGGTTTGACTTGACAAGGCAAAATCAAGAAAGAGGAAGGAAAAGAGTAAGGAAGGCGATGATGGTGGTCCTCTGCAGCAACGTAAACGGAGCATCTGTACCGATTCTCCTTGTACTGATAGTGCATTACATGGTCCAAGTCTCCGCTCCCCTACTCCACCATCCAAGGTGCTTGCTCTAACTTGGCAGTGTGATATCTTGTTGCATGTTGCATATGGTGTCTAGCTCATATTGCTCCTAATTAGTGTAAACTGCATCTGCTTAGCTTACACATGACATGCTTTCCTGTTTTTGGTACATACTATATCTGTCTATCACACTATGTTCTTACATGAAACTACTCTTCTTGTGTATCCTGCATCAGTCACTTATGATGGGACACCTTTAAGTTGGCACTGTGATATTGGTTTGCATCTTGAATATGATTTCTAGCATGTATTGCTTCTAGTTTGATGAACACCACCTATGACGAGACAGTTTTAACTTGGCAGAGTGATATTGATTGCACCTTCCATATGGTGTCTTGCAGTGTTTCTAATTTGTTGAAGTGCCTTCTGCTTAGTTACCACATCATAGGTGTGAATATGTCAAGCCGTCCATTTTTTCGTACATATTCCATTCTCGTATCATGACTTTGCCTTTCATCAGAGTAGTGTTCGTCAGTATCGTGCATGAATGAGTTCTGAAGAGCGAGTGATATTCCTTTTTCTTGTCGATATGACCTCACAATGCAAAATCAATAAAGCTGAAGGAAATTGGCAAGGCATTGGATGATGGTGGTCCTTCCGAGCAACTGAAACGGAGGTTCTCTACATATTCTACTCCGCCAACCTCCCAACAAGATTCGCAAGACAACGCAAGGCTAGACAGTCAACATAGCCGTGTAGATGATGAGCACATCTCCCCTACTCCACCATCACAGGTGCTTGCTCTAACTTGGCACTATTATATGTGGTTGCATGTTGCGTATGATGTCTAGCTTGTATTGCTTCTAACTTTGTTGAATTGCATCCGCTTACTTTACACATAATGCCTGTGAATATGACATGGGTTCCTGTTTCTACATCAGACTACTATTCTTGCATATCCCGCATCAGTCACTTATGATAAGGCACCTTTAAGTCGTCACTGTGATATTGGTTGTGTCTTGCATATGATTTCTAGCATATACTGCTTCTAATTTGTTGAAACGCCGTACAGTTTGAACTTGGCAGAGTGATATTGGTTGCATCTTTCATATGGTGTCTAGCTTGCAGTGCTTCTAATTTGTTGAAATGACTTCTGCTTAGTTACCACATCATAGGTGTGAATATGTCACACCATCTTGTTTTTCATACATATTCCATCCTTGCATCATGTGTTTGCCTTTCATCCGAGTAGTGTTCGTCAGTATCATTCATGAATGAGTTCTGAAGAGCGAATTTTATTCCTTTTTCTTATCGGTTTGACTTCACAATGCAAAATCATTACAGCTGAAGGAAATTAGTCCGGCAGTGGATGATGGTGGTCCTTCGGAGCAACTCAAACAGGGGTCTCTACAGATTCTACTCCGCCATCCTCCCAAGAAGATTCGCAAGACAACACAAGGCTGGACAGTCAATGTAGTTGTGTAGATGATGAGCACATCTCCCCTACTCCACCATCACAGGTGCTTTCTGTAACTTGACACTATTATATGTGGTTGCATGTTGCGTATGATGTCTAGCTTGTATTGCTTCTAACTTGAATTGCCTCTGCTTACTTTACACATAATGCCTGTCAATATGACACGTGTTCCTGTTTCTAGAACATACATGTACACGATGAGCACATCTCCCATACTCCACCATCACAGGTGCTTGCTCTTACTTGGAACTGTTATACATGGTTGTGTTTTCCGTATGATGTCTAGTTTGTATTCCTTTTGATTACGTTGAATTGCATCTGCGTAGCTTACAACTTATACCTGCAACAATCACTTACCCATAAGAAACATTTAACTTGGGACTATGATGTAGGTTGCATCTTGCATTGTCTTCTAGCTTGTACTGCTTCTAATTTCTTGAAATGGCACTTACGACGAGACACTTTTTACCTGATAGAGTGATATTGGTTGCATGTTCATATGGTGCCTAGCTTTCATTTCTTCTAATTTTGTTGAAATGCCTTCCGCTTACTGTTTTTTCATACATATTCCATCCTCCTACCGTACGTGTGAATATGAAACGCTGTCTTTTTTTGTATATATTCCATCCTCCCGCGCTTGCCCTACATCAAAGTAGTGTTTGTCTATATCATGCATCAACCAGTTATGCAGAGCTAATTTTATTCATCTTCTTGTGGTTTTGACTTCATAAGGGAATATCAAAAAATAGGAAGGAAAAGAGTAAGTTAGGGGATGTTGGTGGTACTCTGCATTGATGCAAACAGAGACTCTCTAGATCTGCCACTGCTACTGCTAATGAAGTTGAAGTCCCAAGTCTACATGATGAGTTCATCTCCCGCACTCCACCATCGCAGGTGCTTGCTCTAAGTTGACAGTGTGATAATTGGTTTCATGTTGCATATGTTGTATAGCCTGTATTTCTTCTATTTTGATTAAATTGCACCTGCTGAGTTTATACGTTATACATGTGCATATGACATGGCTTTCTGTGTCTAGAATACACTGCATCTATCTATCATACCATGTTCTTACATCAAAGTACTACTGTTGTGTATCCCGCATCAGTAACTCATGATTGGACGCTTTTAACATGACAGTTTGATAGTGGTTGCATATTGTATTGATTTCTACATTGTACTGCTTCTAATTTTTCGAATTGCCACTTATGACAAGACACTTTTAACTTGGCAGAGTAATATTGGTTGCATCTTTCATATGGTGTCTAGCTTGCATTACTTCTATTTTCTTGAAAATCCTTCTACTTAGTTGGCACATCATAGCTGTGAATATGTCATGCCGTCCTGTTTTTCTTACATATTCCATCCTCATACGGTTGTCTTACATCAAAGTATTGCTTGTCTGTATCATGCATCAATGAGTTCTGAAGAGTGATTTTATTCTTTTGTGTTGTGGGTACAGCTTGACATGGCAAAGTCAAAAAAGAGCAAGGAAAATAATATAGTAGGGAGTGTTGTTACTCGTCGGGTGAAACGGAAAAGGCTCTGCCGTCAAGATTCTGCTGGTACTTATAGTGCAGTAGAAGGTCCAAGTCCACCGGCTAAATCTACAAACACAGTATCACCTGCTCCACCAGCTGCAGCATCCGCTTCAACTGTACCAGCATCTCAACCAGTTACTCGTTCGTTTGCTCCGGAACTGGCCAGTTCCCAAGCTGCCTTCACACCTAACACTACTTCCGAAGCACTGCTGAAACAACAGGACTTGGCAAGATCAGATGAACCTCATGAGCATCAACACCAAGACGGTACCTGACCGAGTCAAGTTGCAGTTGCATGCTCCTTTATATGTACTCTCACAGTTTGATGTACACTAACACTTTCCATATTCGTTGTTGAACTAGCACCACGGCGCAAGCGGAAACAGACATCAGGGATAATGCTTGACAGATTAACAAAATCTAAAGGAGGAAGAATGGAGATCCATTTTGAGGCAGGTTTAAAAAGGCCACGTGATGCTACAGAGTCAGCCAAGCTCGTATCAGAGGCAGCCGTTGCCATTAGGTGTCATGCGTGTATCCTCCCAACGTGGATCCAGTACAGGAATGAGAAAGACAATACCTAGTTTAACACCTTCCTTGACAATTTATCCGTAAGTAATGTTATTCATCGCAATTAGTAATATTGTCTTTCTCTGTCCCATACTTTCTAGCTTCCTCCTAATAGGACTCACATTCTTTTTTTAACAGATGAGGTTCAAGTTGGATCCAAAAGATGATGCAACTAAACAAGCATGCACTCATGTTTTTCAGTCTGCTCTGCGACAGTATCGGTACCACCTTAGAAAATCTCACTTTGAAGGCAAGGCTAACAATGAAATCGCCCAAACATCTCCAGTGGAATATATTACAGATGAAGACTGGACAGCCCTCGTTAAACACTGGTCTGATCCAAAGTATCAGGTAGGCTATATGTATTTGATCAGACCACATATTGAACTTGTATTTATGTATGTGCCTTACAAGTGTATCTTCTTCTAGGCTAACTATTTGAAGAACAAAACCAACCGTTCTAAAGTGAAATTCCAACAGACAGCAGGATCTCGTAGCTATATTGCACACTGCGAGGCTCTTGTAAATAGCTGCTACTTCCTTCTTTTTTTGTGCCATATTATGTATCTATATTGACTTGTTCCAAATACAGCGGAAAGCCCGTGCGGACCAAAAAGAACCTGAACCGAATGCAGTGCAAATCTTCAAGGATTGCCACACCAGCAAGATGAAGGGCATGAGCACACCAGTTCAAGCCGCTGTTGTAAGTCCTTACTCCTCCTGGCTTGAACTGATTGGTACTGTGATGTGTTCATTTAACTACTTGGTTTGCAGCCAATGTCAGTTACTCTGTTCACTTTTATACACAGTTGTCTTAACGTATAATTTCACCTTACATGGTTTAAAAGAGATGAAGGATATTCTTTTGGTCTTGATCTGTAATCTAGTTGTTATGTTCACGTGCGCACACAATGATAAAATAGCCTATTTGTTTTATATCTGTTTGCCCATGATATGAATAATGTCATACTATGTTCATCCTACTTTAAACCATGTCTCTTTATCCTTAGATGTCAACGAATGTGAGGAAATAGACAATACAATAGGCATGCTACATGGACATATGTTCCGTAAGTGATTTTATTATGTAGTTGGCACTACAATACATGCTAATGTATTATAGTAGTTCACCAAAATAAGTTATGTATAAACGTTTAACCTACTTTGTTTGTTTTTGTCTCATTAGTAACTCACTGGTACACTAATCTACAAGTTCAAACTTTCAGGAAGCTATGGAACAAATGATTGAACAGCCACAACCACCTGAAGGTGACGAGGCTACTACATGCACAATGTCACCTCTTGGTGCAGTGCGTCAGTATCTCTCCACTAACAGTGCAAAAAGCACCTTCCTGCGTAATTCTGGGTTGGTTGTCAAGGTAACCTCGTCCAAATCGCCTACTGAACAAAATCTTCCTGCTAGACAGAGTGATATATCTGTGCTCCAGACACAAGTCCAATCCCTAATGGACGTTGTGTCGAAAACAAGAATAGTGGTTGAGAAATGCTGTTAAGATATGAATGGTTTTGAAACCAGACTATCAGACATTCACTTCGTTGTTGAAGAGCAATGGCGGAAAAAAGGTGGAGATCGTGCTGCTCCATCAGATTCTACAGCCTGAAACATTAGCACTCAGGTCAAATGATATGTGCTTCTATACATCTGATGGTGCTTTTATCTGGAAGGACTGTAAACTTTATGCCAACATGACTTTTGTTGTATGATTGGAATTTATTTTGTTGTGATACAACATTTATGATGCTGCCACAGGCTGCAGTAATTATCACGCTATTTTTGTATAGTGTAGGTTTATCTTAGTAATGTATTCAGACGAAAGCTTCGTAGGAGCCCAACATGCCAACATTCGTCGGGCCCATTCCAATTGGGTTAAAAACGATTACGGGCCGAAATTGGCATGTAGCCCACTAAAAATATCTGGGCTTAAATTAGCATAAGCTTTCAAATTTTTCTGGTAGGCCTGTGCCCATAGTGGGCCTTTAATAGGCCTAAACATAATTTGGGCCCTCAGTAAAAATAGGCCGTTTACAGGTGTAAATATCTCGAGCCCATAAAAAATATGGGCCTTTAATAGACCGAAAGTGAGATTGGGCCCTGATTGTGCAAAATAACCCACTGGACTTAGCAGGACAAAATGGTGGCCCATTTACGATGCGGATATTTGACAGGCCGAAATTCGGACGGGTCGTAAATGCGCCGACCTAATACACGGGCCTTTAACAGGCCGGAACTTCGGTCGGACTAGATTATCGTCATTTTTATATGGGCTGTTAATGGGCCAGATATGACGTTGGGCCACATATGGCCCATGGTTTACGTCCGGCTTTAACAGTCCGAAGATGACAACAGGCCGAAAGTGGCCCAAATCTATAGTGGGCCTCTAACAGGCCGAATGATAGACATGGCCGAATATGACCCAAATCCTTCACGGTCATTTATGGGCCGAAAGTTTTGATGGCCTGTAAATGGGCCCAAATGTAGCTGACCTTTAACAGGCCGGAAATACACCGGGCCGTAATTCGGCCCAATTACTTAGCGGACTGTTAACGGGCCAGAAGTGACCGTGGGCCACATTGATGACAAGTTTAGACCATGCCATTGACGGGCCGATTTGACAGAGAATGTTGGGCCTTTAGCTGGGCCGGCCCATTATGGTCTGCAGACTCATGTGGGCCTTTAGCTGGGCTGGCCCATTGTGGTCCGCAAAATCTTGTGGGCCTTTAGCTGGGCCGGCCCATTATGGTCCACTAAATTTTGTGGGCCTTTAGCTGGGCCGGCCCATTATGGTCCGCTAAATCTTATGGGCCTTCGGTTGGGCCGGCCCATTTAAACTTTGTGGGCCACTTTTGGGCCGGTCCACGTGTCAACATATCATAGGCCCATCTCGACCGTTGGATGAGTGACACCTGTGCCAACGCGGAGCTGACACGTGGATCCGTCAGCCAATGAGAATTTTACACGTGGAAAATCGGCATTGGTCGTGGCTGTTAACGGGTTATCAGATCCAAAATCCGACCCAATAGCTTAACGACGTTCCGTTACGGTGGATGCCACGTGTCGGTCACCCTTGACGAAAGCACTTCTGTGACGCGCGATTTATCGTCATGGAAGTGGACACTTCCGTGATGATAATTTTGGTAATGTCATGGAACACTTCTACGGCAGCACAGGTATGACTATCTTGATTCTGTCATAAATTTGTCATGGATGTACATGCACGACAAAAAACGCGACCTACTGTGACAAACACGTATCATCACGGAAGTGTATTTTTTTGTAGTGGTTTGACAGTGTCCGGGAGCTTGGCCGCCGAAGGGGACGATATCAAAGATCAAATCTTCACTTCAGAAGTTGTCCGGGGATCCGAAGACCACCTCCAGTGTGACTGAGCTCGTACAGCGGGCCTCTACACCTGGTATGACTCCTTTAAAGGTAGTTTTTGTGGGCTTGATCCTTGAGGGATCAATGCCCATTTTGCACACTGTATCCTGATAGAGCAGGTTTAGGCTACTGCCACCATCCATGAGAACTCGTGTAAGATGGAATCCATCAATGATTGGGTCGAGGATCAGCGCGGCTGAACCGCCATGACGGATACCGGTCGGATGGTCCCTGGGCAGGACGATCATGGGTTGAACTTTGGGGCGACTGGCTCCATCGTGTAGACGTCCCTGAGCGCGCGCTTGCGCTCCCTCTTGGGGATATGGGTAGCGTATATCATGTTCACCGTTTTAACTTGGGGGGAAACTTCTTCTGTCCCCCTGTGTTCGGTGGCCGGGGCTCCTCGTCATCGTCCTTGCTTTGCGACCCCTTCTCCTTGTTCTCGACATTTTAACTTGCCGGCCTGTTTAAAAACCCAACAGTCTTTGTTGGTATGATTGGCTGGTTTATTAGGAGTGTCGTGGATTTGACATGGACAATCGAGTATGCCTCCAAGCTAGACGAGCCCGGATTGTTTCTTTTATATGGCTTCTTCCGCTGACCGGACTTAGAGCCACTGAATCCGGCGTTGACCGCTGTGTCCTCGGTGTTGTCACTGTTGCTTCGACGCTTGTGTCTGTTGCGTCGGGGCTTGCCATTGCTATTTCTGGCTTCAGAAGTGCCAGGTTCGCTTGTATTGTTATTGCTACGGGCTAGCCAACTATCCTCACCAGCGCAGAAGCGGGTCATAAGCGTCGTGAGGGCTGCCATGGACTTCGGCTTTTCTTGGCCGAGGTATCGGGCGAGCCATTCGTCATGGATGCTATGTTTAAAGGCCGCTAGGGCTTCAGCATCCGGACAGTCGACGATCTGGTTCTTTTTAGTCAGGAACCTCGTCCAAAATTTCCTAGCTGACTCTCCGGGCTATTGAACTATGTGACTTAAGTCGTCGGCATCCGGAGGTTGGACATATGTACCCTAGAAGTTGTCGAGGAAGGCGTCTTCCAAGTCTTCCCAGCTTCCAATTGAGTTTTCGGGCAAACTGTTAAACCAGTGCCAAGCAGGTCCCTTGAGTTTTAGCGGGAGGTATTTGATGGCATGAAGATCATCACCGCGGGCCATATGAATATGGAGGAGAAAATCCTCAATCCATACCGCGGGGTCTGTTGTCCCATCATATGATTTGATGTTCACGGGTTTAAACCCTTCCGGGAATTCATGTTCCATTACTTCATCAGTGAAGCAAAGGGGGTGTGCAGCGCCTCTATATCGGGCCAAGTCGCGACGTAGCTCGGATGGAGTTCGTCTGTGGTTTTCGGCCTGGGCGTGGTTATGTTTGTCACGTCCAGCTGGATGGCCATCGTCGCACATCGGGGCACACCCCCGCAATCCATAGATCGATCTAGTCTGACCTGCTCTATTTTCCAAGTCATGCCGCAGGTCATATGTGTATCCCCGAGCTGTTGTGTCTCTGTTTTTACGGCGAGGTAGTGTAGGCTGGTGTTCGGCCTGATTTGTCACTTTGTCCCGACCACGTGGTGGTCGGTCAGCCGCATTACGCGCTGGTACGACGGGCTCCAGCGCCTCGTCATCGAATTGGGGTAACAATCTGCGTTTCAGGTAACTTTTGGTTGGGCGCTCGAGGCCGTATTCATTGGCTGCCAGGACATTAGTCCATCTGTGATTGAGTAGATCTTGATCAGCTTGAAGCTGATGCTGCTTCTTTTTCAGGCTCCTTGTAGTGGCTATTAGCCGATGCTTAAAGCGCTCCTGATCGACGGGCTCCTCGACGGGCTCCTCGGGCATGATAAAGTCTTTGTCGCCGAGGCTCGCCTCATCCTCGGATGGTGGAAGATAATTAGTGTCCCCCGAGTCTTCGTTAACGGCCTGTTCATTAGGGCTGACTCGCCCATCACCCCGTTCATCCTATTCGGAAGTTGGCTCAACGGGGTCTTTGTTGTCTTCGGCCTCGTCCGGAGTATTATTTTCTCCTGTGCCAGTATTGCTGTTTTTTCCACATCGTGGCTTAGAGTGGCGCCGCTGACGTTGGTGCTTTGGCTGTATCTCTGGAGGCCTATCCTCGACTGGTTCCTTTTCATTGTCGTCGTTTTCTCTTTGGGTGTATCCACCATGTATACGTCATACGAGGAGGTGGCTGTCCAGCGCCCTGTAAGAGGTGGTTTTTGTGCCTGCTCCTCTCCGGCATCGTGATCCATACCGTCGATGTCTTCGGGGCTGTAATCGAGCATGTCGGTTAAGTCTTTGACAGTGGCTATGAAGTGGGTGGTGGATGTGAAGCAGAATTCTCTGTCAGCCTCCAATCCAAACCGGATATAGTTCGGTTAAGAGTCCCCTGATAAGGAGAGGGCTTTTAATGAGTTTAGCACATCGCCTAAAGGTGAGTGTCGGAAGATGTCCGCGGAGCTAAATTCGATGATCGGCGCCCGATCAGGTTTGATGGGCATGGATGCACGTGGTTCGGAACCTATGGTCGGAGACGAATCTGAGGTTCCGATGACACAGGCCCCGCCCGAGGTTGGATCTATGTGTGGCTCTAACACCGCTGAGTATGCGGCTTCCGCGGCAGGGTTGAGCTTCCCGTCCTTAGACGGTGCAATCTACTCCGGATCCAGGGCCAGAGCAGTTACATGCGCTATCTTCTGGGTACAGTCCGATGACAGATTTAGGTCATGTTCATCGTGGTGGCAGGGAGCGGCTGCCATGGGCTCGAATCTGTCGAAGATCAAGTCTCCATGGATATCGGCAACATAATTCAAGCTTCCAAACCTGACCTGATGGCCAGGGGCATAGCTGTCGATCTGCTCTACATGGCCAAGCAAGTTGGCCCGTAGTGCGAAGCCACCGAATACGAAGATCTGTCCGGGGAGGAAAACCTCCCCCTGGACTGCATTGTTGTAGATGATTGACGGGGCCATCAAACCTTTTGGTGACGACACAACGGATCTCTTAATGAAAGCACCAATGTCGGTGTCAAAACCGGCGGATCTCGGGTAGGGGGTCCTGAACTATGCGTCTAAGTTTGATGGTAACAGGAGGCGGGGGACACGATGTTCACCCAGGTTCGGGCCCTCTCTATGGAAGTAATAACCTACTTCTTGCTTGATTGATCTTGATGAATATGAGTATTACAAGAGCTGATCTACCACGAGATCGTAATGGCTAAAACCCGAGAAGTCTAGCCTATATGATTATGACTGCCTCTATGGACTAAGCCTCCGGTTTATATAGACACCGGAGGGGACTAGGGTTGTGCAAAGTAGGTTACAAAGAAAGGAATCTACATATCCGAACGCCAAGCTTGCCATCCACGCAAAGGAGAGTCCCATCCGGACACGGAAAGAAGTCTTCTGTCTTGTATCTTCATAGCCCAATAGTCCGGCCCATGCTACATAATCCGGCCGTCTGAGGACCCCCTAATCCAGAACTCCCTCAATCGGGTTAAGCATCATCTTGTAGACCCGGAGATTGTCAAAGGTCTCCTTCAAATCATCTATCAAAGTTTCCTTCTTTCTGGACTTTACCATAATATCATCCACATAAGCATGAACATTGCGCCCAATCTGATCATGAAGGCAATTTTGCACACATCGCTGGTAAGTCGCCTGGGCACTCTTGAGCCCAAAAGGTATAGACACGTAGCAAAAGGCTCCAAAGGGAGTGATAAAGCTGTCTTCTCCTGGTCCTTAACTGCCATCTTGATCTGATGATAACCAGAATAAGCATCCAAAAAACTCAAACGCTCACAAGCCGCCGTAGCATCAATAATTTGATCAATACGAGGGAGAGCAAAAGGATCAGCCGGACAAGCCTTGTTCAAGTCCGTGTAGTCCACACACATACGCCAAGTGCCTTTCTTCTTAAGCACCAGCACTAGGTTAGCCAACCACTCAGGATGAAAAACTTCAACAATGAACCCGGTCGCCAAGAGCCGGGTCACTTCTTCACCAATGGCTTCACGCCTCTCTTCATTAAAACAACGAAGAAACTCCTTGACCGGCTTAAATTTTGGGTCAATATTAAGAGTGTGCTCAGCGAGTTCCCTCGGTACACCTGGCATGTTAGAAGGTTTCCATGCAAAGATCTCCCGGTTCTCGCGGATAAACTCGATGAGGAAGCTTTCCTATTTCGGATCCAGATTAGCACTGATGCTGAACTGTTTGGATGAATTTCCAGGAACAAAATCAACTAGCTTGGCGTCATTCGCCGACTTAAAGTTCAAGACTGGATCATGCTCCGTAGTTGGTTTTTTCAAAGATGTCATATCTACCGGGTCAACATTGTCTTTATAAAACTTCAACTGCTCTGTTGCGCAGACAGACTCAGCGTAAGCAACGTCACCTTCACACTCCAAAGCTATCTTCCGGCTTCCATGCACCATCATGGTTCCCTTGTAACCCGGCATCTTGAGCTGCAGATGAACATAACAAGGTCGCGCCATGAACTTGGCATAAGCCGGCCGTCCAAACAGAGCGTGATACGGGCTCTAAATCTTGACCACTTCAAAGGTCAACATCTCAGACCTAGAATCATAATCATCTCCAAAAGCAACCTCCAGAGCTATTTTACCAACCGGGTATGCCAACTTACCAGGTACTACACCATGAAAAACTATGTTCGACGGCTTAAGATTTTTATCAGCCAACCCCATGCGACGGAAAGTTTCATAATAAAGGATATTAATGCTGCTACCTCCATCCATGAGTACCTTAGTGAACTTATATCCTCCAACCTGAGGTGCCACCACCAAAGCCAAGTGACCCGGATTATCAACCCGAGGCGGGTGATCCTCACGACTCCACACAATGGGCTATTCAGACCAGCGCAAGTAATGGGGGACTGCCGGCTCGACGGTGTTCACAACCCTTTATTGATTCCCCTGACCAGACTGTTGATGATAACCACCCTGATTGCCTTGATTGCTTAGGTGACCCTAGAAATCAGAATTAGAACCGCCGGCACCATAACCCGGACCATGAGAGCCGGAACCTGAGCCGCCGCCCGGCCCATGATTGTTCTGGAACAAATTTAATTTTTGAACTCCTTCATAATTTGGCAGTCCTTCCAAAGGTGACTGGACGGCCTTTCCCTCGTACCATGCTTTGGGCAAGGCTCATTCATCATCTGCTCAAGATTCATACATGTCCCCCCTGCCCGAGGAGGTGGCTTTCCCTTACGACACTGACCATTATTCTGCGTGTTGGTGTTGGCTACAAAATCTGAATTGTTATCGGCCTTGCGCTTACCGTTGCCCCCCCTGACTCACCGGGTTATGATGCTGGCCCTTTGTGTTGCTACTCTTCTTTCCCTTTCCCGTCTTTTAATCATCAGACCCAGGGTCCATGATACTATCAGAGTCGGGATATTTAATCAGAGCTATCATCAGCTCCGCCATGTCATTGCAGTGGCGCTTGAGTCGCCCTAGTTTCTGTTTAAGAGGCAAAAAAAGGCAATTTTTCTCCAACATTAGGACCACTGAGCTGGCATTAATGCTATCCGATGAGTGCAGGATGGCTTTGACCCGGCGCACCCAATGGGTCGTTGACTCGCTCTCTTCTTGGGCACAGGCATCCAAATCCACAATCGACATGGGCTGCTTGCACGTATCTTTAAAATTCTAGATGAACTAGGCCTTTAACTCAGCCCACGACCTAATGGAATTGGCAGGCAGCCCTTTTAACCAAGTACGGGTCGTCCCATCCAGCATCATGGTGAAGTACATGGCACACGCAGCATCGATGACCTCAATAGCTCCATGGTCATCTCATAACTCTCAGTCCCCGCCTCAGGGGGTAAGTCGGCTATATAGTTAGGCACCTTACGAGGTCCTTTGAAATCCTTGGGCAGACGCTCATTACACAGAGCCGGCACTAAACATGGTACACCTGTGGTTCTAGAAGTCACTCCTGTCTCCACCGAAGTCATGGGATAAGCCGGAAGATATTGATGAGACGACTGCTGAGCCGCCAGCTCAGCTTCTCGACGTGCTCTGTCCTGGTCCACCAAATCGTGAGCACCATCGCACGCCGGGTCATGTCCACGCGGCTAGTTATGGTGCCTGTCATTGCTTGAAACAGCCGGCGAGTCCATGTGTCTGCTATAACTTCGGCTTGGGTGAGGGGTGATGACCCACAAGTGTAGGAGATCTATCGTAGTCCTTTTGATAAGTAAGAGTGTCGAACCCAACGAAGTGCAGAAGGAAATGACAAGCGGTTTTCAGTAAGGTATTCTCTGCAAGCACTGAAATTATCGGTAACAGATAGTTTTGTAATAAGGTAATTCGTAATGGGTAACAAGTAACAAAAGTAAATAAATTGTAGCAAGGTGGCCCAATCCTTTTTGTAGCAAAAGGCAAGCCTGGACAAATTCTTATATAGAGAAAAGCGCTCCCGAGGACACATGGGAATTATCGTCAAGCTAGTTTTCATCACGCTCATTTGATTCGCGTTCATTACTTTGATAATTTGATATGTGGGTGGACCGGTGCCTGGGTACTACCCTTTCTTGGACAAGCATCCCACTTATGATTAACCATATTGCAAGCATCCGCAACTACAAAATAAGTATTATGGTAAACCTAACCATAGCATGAAACATGTGGGTCCAAATCAGCCCCTTACGAAGCAGCACATAAACTAGGGTTTAAGCTTTTGTCACTCTAGCAACCCATCATCTACTTATTACTTCCCAATGCCTTCCTCTAGGCCTAAACAATGGTGAAGTTTCATGTAGTCGACGTTCACATAACACCACTAGAGGAGAGACAACATACATCTCATCAAAATATCAAACGAATACCAAATTCACATGACTACTTATAGCAAGACTTCTCCCATGCCCTCAGGAACAAACGTAACTACTCACAAATCATATTCATGTTCATAATCAGAGGGGTATCAATATGCATTAAGGATCTGAACATATGATCTTCCACCGAATAAACCAACTAGCATCAACTACAAGGAGTAATCAACACTACTAGCAACCCACAGGTACCAATCTGAGGTTTTGGGACAAAGATTGAATACAAGAGATGAACTAGAGTTTGAGAGGAGATGGTGCTGGTGAATATGTTGATGGAGATTGACCCCCTCCCGATGAGAGGATCGTTGGTGATGACGATGGCGATGATTTACCCCTCCCGGAGGGATGTTTCCCTAGCAGAACAGCTCCACCAGAGCCCTAGATTGGTTTGCCAAGGTTCTGCCTCGTGGCGGCGGTGCTTCATCCCGAAAGCTTGCTTATGATTTTTTACGGGGTAAAAGACTTAATATAGCAGAAGATGGTCACCGGAGGGCTGCCAGTGGGCCCACGAGGTAGGGGGCGCGCCCCCACCCTCCTGGACGGTGGGTGGCCCCCCTCTGGAACTTCTTCCGCTCAATATTTTTTATTAATTCCAAAAACGACTTTCGTGGAGTTTCAGGACTTTTGGAGCTGTGCAGAATAGGTCTCTTATATTTGCTCCTGTTCTAGCCCAGAATTCGAGCTGCCGGCATTCTCCCTCTTCATGTAAACTTTGTAAAATAAGAGAGAATAGGCATAAGTATTGTGACATAACATGTAGTAATATCCCATAATGCAATAAATATTGATATAAAAGCATGATGCAAAATGGACGTATCAAGGGTTCGAGTGAATCCTCTCATGACTGTAAGAATATGCCTCCTGCTGCACGAATGCTGTTTGAAGAAACACTCTAGCCCTCCATGTTTCAACCGCGGACGGAGAATCGCCTTCAACTAGGAGAGCCGCCAATCGTGTCGCCGCAGCGATCATATTATCCAAAGGGTTGGAATAGTGACCCGATGGGGTCGGCACATATTGTGGTGGGGCGTTATTCGGACGAGGGAGATCGGTCGTGCGTGGTTGAGCCGGCGCTCCAGTCTCAGGCACAGCTACCACCCGATTTACCCCTGGCGGGTCACTTGTTCCTGCACCAGGTGTGTTGAAGAGGTTCCTTGCCTCATAAACCGGCGGCAGACGACTCCGGTGCCTTCTTCTCATGACTTCGTTTAAAGCATTCTGATCCAACGAGAGCCGGAAGGAATCAACATGGATCCGTTGTGCCTGAGCATCCAAAATAGCTCGCTCTGCAGTCATCCTAGCGTTCTCCACCGCCAGGTCTTCCTTGGCTTGCGCTATCTCGTCACGCAATTTTGCAACTTCAGCGTTATGCTGATCTTGATTCGCCTGGTTAACATTTGTTGTTAACAATGTTGTTAAATTATCCAGCAAATCAGTCAAAACCTGAGCCGGTGGGCGCACAGGGCTTCCTTCCCCGGCCGATGTTGCCGCTGTTGACCCGGAAATCATCGCCGTTGCAGTCATTGAATTCTGTGTTGGCTGTGTACCGGCGATGAAGATTGTGACCCTATTCGGCGGCTCATAGGGGTCCGGAATACTGTCGCCATCGGAACAACCACCGAGCCGGCCGTCTTGCAGCTGATACATTGAATTAGTCTCACCCGTGGACGACTCACCATCAGAATAGAGGGCCGTCTCACCGCCAGATATGGATCCTTCCTCAAATTCTGCCCCATGGATGAATCCCACGAAGGCACGCTTCACGACGGGTTGAACCCAGGCTGGTCGTGCACGCTCAGCCGTCTCGATGATGTCGGTGCAGATGTATGGCTCAGGGCCCAGTTCGCCGATCTTGTCGATGAGAACATGGATTCCGCCAGAGAGGACCCGGTACCCGTACTCGATTGAGCCGGCCTCGGGGCCCCAGCCTGCATTGTCGATGTAAAGCTTGCCGCGATGACTCTTGGTCATCCGACCCACAACGTATTCCTTGATCCCTTCGAAGCTGCCCTTCAAGAACTCGAAACCACCGTGCGTTAGCCCCACGGTGGGCGCCAACTGTCTTGGGATTGTCACGGCAAATGTCCTAGTGTGAGGACTTAGTCGTGGAGCCATCGCAACTAGGTTAGCTTAAAGGGGTTAAACAGGACAAATGACACAGGGAGTTTATACTGGTTCGGCCCCTTGTAGTGAAGGTAAAGGCCTAATACAGTTTGAGGTGGTATTACTTATGTCTCGATTACCAGGGAGCAAATACGCTTGACCTAGCTTTCGATCTCTTGTTTCTTTCCCTAAACCGCCGCCAGGTCGCCCCTTTATATACACAGGTTGACGCCCAGCGGCTCACGGAGTCCCGGCCGGCTCATAAACAACGTGTTCGGCTCGGTGACTAATTAACCTTGCCTTACAACATAAGTCATACATATATGGCGGTTTATACCTATGGGCCTTAAATCGCCTCTTGGGCTTTGGGCCCTTAGTAAGTCTGCTTCATGAACCGCCATCCTCAATATCGTCACGGGCTTCGTCTTGATGAACCGCCATAGGTATAACCCGGCCCCTCCTGGGCGGGTCATACCTAATATTTATATCCCCAACAAGGATGGCGCGACGGAGGATCCAACCGGACACGCGGAAGGATTGCGAGGCGGGCTCCTCTCCCGAGTTCCTCGGCCTTGCACCTGAATAGCTGCTCCCTCTCGCGCCGCCCCAGCTGGCAATCCACTGTGATGCGTCGGCCGGTGAGCCCCTGTTATGCCCTCCTCCCGTTCTCCTCTCTCTCCCTGCTTCTTCTTCCTCTACTCCTCTCTAATCTTATCTCAAATCCTTCCTCTATGGTTGACGAAACTATGAATTGATCGCCTGAATGGACTCATGACATCGATGTGAATCTTTTTTATAGAGCTCATCTCGAATCGATGCATTGTTGTGTAGATTGGGGGGAGGAGGAGGAAGAAGGGGATTAGAGAGGAGGTTAATGGAGGTAGGAGAAGATAGCATGTACATGTTGCACAGTAGCTTGCTTCCCCCGTCTATCCTCTCGTGCAACGGGGCCCACCGTGTGCGCTCGAGGTGGCTTGACCCAGCCTGGCTCACAAAAAACGGCCGATTCGTCCATTCCTCCAAAGCCAGGCTGAGGTCTGCTTTGAGGTTCGTGCGGGCCAGGTTCTGGATGCAGCCCAGGCAACCGAACGTGCCAGATTCTTCCCGCGCGATGGATGTAGGCAACCAAACGCGTCCATAAATATTGAAGTAGTGTCTGGCTTGTTAGAAACACTTCTCCAACAAGTCAGGCTGAGTCGAGCATAAAAGGGAGATGGTGGTGCGGGGGATTCGATAAGGAGATAGTGAGAGACCAAAAATCTATCGACACAGGATGACGCGATCAGTATAATTAAATCATGGATACTTGTGATGACATTGGAGTATCTAGGTGACATTAGAGTTGGTTGATGCGTATGATATGGTGTTATTTTAGTACGAACTCTTGGATAGATCGAACGGAAAGAATAACTTTGTGTTATTTTAGTACAAACTCTTGAATAGATCGAACAAAAGAATAACTTTAAGGCGGTTTTGTACCCTACAAACAATTTCTTCTTATGTTCTCCGCTAGATAAGAACTTTGGAGTGATTCTTCATCGCGTGTCGAGGGATGGATATATGATCCAATTAGATTAGCATTGCTGAGAGATTGCACTAACGAAAATACGGACCCTAAGCCTCATTTTCAAGCATTACAATACCATTTGTGCTCCGTTTTATCAATTGCTACCTTGCTGTTTTTATTGTTACCATTACAAAAATCAATATCTACTATCATTACTACACTTGTATCACCATCTCTTCGCCGAACTAGTGCACTTATACAAATTACCATTGTATTTGGTGTGTTGGGGACACAAGAGACTTTTTGTTATTTGGTTGCCGGGTTGTTTGAGAGAGACCATCTTCATCCTACGCCTCCCACGAGTTGATAAACCTTAGGTCATCCACTTGAGGGAAAATTGCTACTATCCTACAAAACTCTACGCTTGGAGGTCCAACACGAGTCTACAAGAATAAAGTTGGGTAGTAGACATCAAACTCTTTTCTGGCGCTGTTGCCGGGGAGGTGAGTGCTTGAAGGTATATCTTTAGATCTTGCAATCGAATCTTTTTGTTTTTTGTTTTATCACTAGTTTGGTTTATAAAATAAAACTAAAAAATGGAATTGAGGTGGCATCATATTGTTCATATTTATAATTATAGGACCTTGAAGTATGTCTAGAGGGGGGGGGGATTAGACTACTTGACCAATAAAAACTTAACCTTTTCCCAATTTTAGAGTTTGGCAGATTTTAGCTAATTTAGGACAAGTCAAGTAATCATCACACAATTCAAGCAAGCATGCAAAGAGTATATAGGCAGCGGAAATTAAAGCATGCAACTTGCAAGAAAGTAAAGGGAAGGGTTTGGAGGATTCAAACGCAATTGGAGACACGGATGTTTTTGGCGTGGTTCCGATAGGTGGTGCTATCGTACATCCACGTTGATGGAGACTTCAACCCACGAAGGGTAACGGCTGCGCGAGTCCACGAAGGGCTCCACCCAAGAAGGGTCCACGAAGAAGCAACCTTGTCTATCCCACCATGGCCGTCACCCACGAAGGACTTGCCTCACTAGCGGTAGATCTTCACGAAGTAGGCGATCTCCTTGCCCTTACAAACTTCTTGGTTCAACTCCACAATCTTGTCGGAGGCTCCCAAGTGACACCTAGCCAATCAAGGAGACACCACTCTCCAAGAAGTAACAAATGGTGCGTTGATGATGAACTCCTTGCTCTTGTGCTTCAAATGATAGTCTCCCCAACACTCAACTCTCTCTCAATGGGTTTGGATCTGGTGGAAAGAAGATTTGAGTGGAAAGCAACTTGGGGAAGGCTAGAGATCAAGATTCATATGGTAGGAATGGAATATCTTGGCCTCAACACATGAGTAGGTGGTTCTCTCTCAGAAATGGTAAGTTCGAAGTGTAGGTTCGTTCTGATGGCTCTCTCCACGAATGAAGAGGAGGTGGAGGGGTATATATAGCCTCCACACAAAATCTAACCGTTACACACAATTTACCAAACTCGGTGGGACCGAATTGTTAAACTCGGTCGAACCGATTTAGTAAACCTAGTGACCGTTAGTGATTTTCGGTGGGACCAACATGCATCTCGGTGTGACCGACTTGGTTAGGGTTAGGGCATAACGTAATCTCGGTAAGACCGATTACACAAACTCGGTGAGACCGATTTGGTAATAAGCTCTCTAGAGAGTTGGTCAGGTAAACTCGGTGGGACCGATTTGCTCTTTTCAGTGAGACCGAAATGTTACAAAAAGGAAACAGAGAGTTTACATTGCAATCTCGGTGGGACCGATCGCTCACTTCGGTTAGACCGAAATGTTACGAAGGGAAACAGAGAGATTGCAACCCCATCTCGGTGAGACCGAGATCCCTATCGGTAAGACCGATTTGCTTAGGGTTTGTGGCAGTGGCTATGACTTGTGGAATTGGTGGCACCGGATAGGAAGTTTCAGTGTGACCGATTTTGGCTTTGGGTTTAGGTCATATGTGGATGTGGGAAAGTAGTTGAGGGTTTTGGAGCATATCACTAAGCACATTGAAGCAAGAGGCTCATTAAGAAACACCTCATCCCTCCTTGATAGTATTGGCTTTTCCTATAGACTCAATGTGATCTTGGATCACTAAAATGTAAAATGAAGAGTCTTGAGATTTTGAACTTGAGCCAATCCTTTGTCCTTAGTATTTTGAGGGATCCACTTTCATCATCCATGCCATGCCATTCATTGAGCTTTCCTGAAATAATAGTCTTGGAATAGCATTAGCTCAATGAGCTATATGTTGTTATTAATTACCAAAACCACCTAGGGATAGTTGCACTTTCAATCTCCCCCTTTTTGGTAATTGATGACAACATATAGATCAAAGCTTCGACAAATGATAATAGGATTGAATAACATCGTCGCTTTGAGAAGTATGTGATAAGCAAGAGCTCCCCCTAAATTTGTGCATAGTTTAAGATTTGCTTTGGACTGCAAATGCACAATGAATTAGGCTCATGG
This sequence comes from Triticum dicoccoides, assembly GCF_002162155.2. Taxonomy (NCBI): domain Eukaryota; kingdom Viridiplantae; phylum Streptophyta; class Magnoliopsida; order Poales; family Poaceae; genus Triticum; species Triticum dicoccoides. The sequence continues at coordinate 129,547,802 of NC_041385.1, forward strand.
GTTACTCTTCCATGTCATATACATCTTGGTGGAGCGCTCAAAATAATAAACAATGATTACATACACTCATCACCAAGCATAGTGAATGATCACATAAGATTGATAGGATAATATCAAGCATGCATAAGTGTAGCTTATGATCAAACACATGATCATCAATGTCTCATAGTCATAGTATCTCAACCAAAAGCAAACAATGTTTGAAAAACCACCAAATTAAGCAAGAGAGAATAAAAGCAACACTCTCTCTCGAAGCCTATGATCTATACATTTGTCTCCCCCTTTGGCAACAAGTTACCAAAAAGTTCATCGAAAATGCATAGTGCTAGATCGTCTCTCAGGCTTGATCTTTTGGTGGTGGTGTCCTGATAACTCCAAGGACGAAGGCTTCATTTGAAGTAGAGGGTGCTGGAATGGATGCTGGAGTTGGTTGCACTGGAACTGTAGGTGCTGTGGCTAGTGCTGAAGTTGTAGCTCTAGTGTCTGTCACTGGCACTGCAACTGACCACTGGGCTCTGGGCACTATGGCAAACACATTTGTGGTAGTCTTGCCCTGCCTCTCCTGCATGTCACCTGCAGCTGCTCTACAACTGACTGAATCTCAGTTACCTTAACATCAAGGTCATGAAACTTGAGTTCCATGATTCTCTCCAGGCTCTCCTAGTTTTGATGGCCAGTCCTTTCTCAATCCTCAGAGTTGATGCTACCAAGTAACCAAGCTGCTCTTGTTTGGTCTTCAAGAAATACTCAGATGCCTCCTCTTGAGTTGGCATCTTGGCAGCCTTCTCCTTCTTTGCCTTCTCCTTCTTATCCCGATCTTGGACTGATTGTGGATCATCTTCATTCATAACAACCTCATTGTCCTCAAAGTCTGGATAAATTGGAAAATGTTCCTTATCCAACTGATATTTCCCTATGCCCATCTTTGAGTTGATCAATTCTTGAATTTGAGGTGCATATCCACAGCTCCTCTTCTGATCTGCTGCAATCCTCTTGATTATTTCAATGATGAGGCTCATGACTTTGAACTTCTGGGGCACATCAAACACATGCAGCATGTCGATGGCATGCCCTCTGATCATGTTATGGTCACCTGACTTGGGCAACAGGGTGTGCCTCAGAATCCAGTTGATGGTTGGCAAACCTGACAGCAAAAAGTGAACTGATCCAAACTTATGAGTCTCTACTGCCTTGTCTGGAATTTCCTTGTACATGTGAGCCATTGAATTGTGACCCAACTTCTTCTTTGCATAAATGTCCAAGTCATCCTCTTCCTCATCATCAGAATCCCTTCTCATTGAGGGCTTTCCAAGGACCTTGGTAGTTGTGGTTCTAGCTCTCTTCTTTTTCTTGTCCTGATCACCATCATCCTCTGATTCAAGTGTGAACTTCATGGTTGCACCAGTGGGGACTTTCTGAGGTTTTGATGGTGCTTCTTTCCTTGCAGGTGCCTGTTTGGGTTGAGCTTGAGCTGGCACTTGAGTGGACTTCCTGGCCTTTGGCATTGGAGTTCTCTTGGCAGGAACTTTCTTCTGCAGGCCTGGCTTTGTGCTTTTTGCAGAGCCATACTCTTTCTTGAGCACCACTTTCTTGGAAGTAGCCTCATCCTCCTCAGCTTTGTAATCCTCATCCTCTGAGTCCGAGGTTCTCTTCCTCCTTTGCCTAGTTCCAGCCTTAGGCAAATTGCTAGGAGTGCTTCTGCTCCCATCATCTGAAGTTGAGGGACTAGTGCCCTCACTAAAGTCCATGTGCTCTTCAGACCTATTCTGGCTGTCACTCTGATCAGACATACTGCACAAGCTGACTGCTGACCCTGTGAAGAGTTATAGATGAGATAGAATAGATGAGCATCACAAAATGCAGAGATTTTTGCAAAAGAATGATTCAAAAGTTCAGTTTTAGTTTTCCACAGAAAGCATTTCGGATCAACCGATTTTCAAACTCGGTGATACCGAAGCAGTTTTGGAACCTAAACTGATGATCTCGGTTGGACCGAGTTTCAGTTCGGTGGCACCGAGACTGCTAGGGTTTCACAGAATCTTCAAATCGGTCGCACCGATTAGTAATTCTCGGTCAGACCGAGAGTCACTAGTGCAATGGCATTCGCCAAATCGGTGAGACCGAGTTTTTCAACTTGGTGGGTCCGAGATGGTTTCGGCGGAAACCTAACCCTAAAAATTTTAATCGCATCTAAACTACGGACTATTTTGGTTGGATAGAAGAATCTCAATCGTGGCAAGAATCAATATGAAAACAATGTGCTAGGAATCAGACGTGGATAGCACAAAGATCAAGTCCATACCCTAACTTGGCGGTGCACTTGCTACGGCGGCAACGGCGGGGACGATTTCCGTTGACGGCGGCGAAGACCAGCGACAGGAGGCTGCTGGCGGCGAGGAGACGACCCGGAGACCACGATGGCAGAGCGAGCTGTTGCGCGGGCGAAGGGTTTCGGACAAATTTCCAAACTTTTGCCCGTGACTATATATAGCCCGACCCTGTCGGTGTGACCGAGTGGAACAACTCAGTGGCACCGAGATGCATAACTGTGTTCAGTTATAGCAAATCGGTGAGACCGAAAAGTTCAAATCGGTTGCACCGAGATTAAAAACTCAGATCAACTTGGTGATCTCGGTAGGACCGAAATGGAAGAATCGGTCAGACCGAGAATCACAAAGAGGTTTCGGAAGGTTAAGTCTATGACGAATCGGGCACTCCGAGTGCTCCTCACACAGAGTGGTTCGAATCTGACATGATCGAATTTTGTGATGTAGCATGAATAGAGTTTGAGATGAGAAAAACATAGATAGCTAAAGAAGGTTCTTAGGCATTCTTGTCCATCCACTTGGCACAAAGAAAATAATCCAAACAATCAAAACAACAAGTGGATGTCCTTGAATGAGTAAAATATGCACCAACATGCTCACACAATAAGATAGCAAATGAAATATGTGGCAAAGCATGCACAACCAATTCTAGCATCTATCAAACAATTGGCGATGACTAGGTCATCTATATATGAGTATATTGACTTAGGAGTCAAATGAGAACATTTGATCATAGGTCATACTCATCATTTAAGCTCAAGTGGGGTTGCCACTTTTACATAATGCATTAATGTGTTCACACCATTAGAGTTGCTTTGACTCAATTCTTTAGAGTTAAGCTCCCCCTAGATGTGAGATCCCCCCTTAGAGGGATGAACTAACCTTGGGTTTTGTCGATGATGACTTCATGTAGGTGTTGAAGATGTAGATGCTCAATGTTGATGTAGATCATCTGGAGCAATCCTTTGGAGTGAGTTGCACTTTCAACTTACCTACATGGGTTAGTCCCACAAGGAACAAACAAGAATATCCATAGACATAGAGTGATGCACGCACAAGATGATGTCCATGAAATCATTAGGTTACCTTGTCCCTTGTCTTACCAACATGAGGGTTTGTGACTCCTTGAACTAGTGCAAGATGTGGAAGTTGATTGCACTTGTTCTTGCCAAAATGATATGAGTGAAGAATGTTGGCGGAGTCACCCTCAAGAACTCTCTAGTTCTTCTTCTTCGGGATCCACATCATCTTGATGGGAATCCTTGTAGTTGTAGTTGTACTTGATGAAGTAGAACTTGACATAGTCTTGGGGACCCACTTGAACGAGGCATTAGGTGCTTCTTCAAATGCATCAATCTCTTCTTGAAGCTTGTCCTTGCCTTTGTTCTTGTGGTCTTGTGGTGGAAGATCATCTTGAGCTTGTGTTCCTTTGAAGGAAGTAGGATCATACTTCTCTTGTTGAGGAACAAACTTTGTCTTGGGGTATTGTTCTTCTTCCCACTCAACTCCATTGGCATTGAACTTTCGTTCAAAACCAACACCTTGATTCTTTCGGTGTCTTCCTTGCTTGCGTACAATTTCCTCGAATTGCTTACTCCCGGCAAGGCTCTTGTAAACACCTTTCTCTATAATTCCCTTCAATAAGCTATTTTCTTGCTCAAGTGTAACTTGGCTAAGAGCATTGAGGGAGTCCTGGACTAAGGGGTGTCCGGACAGCCGGACTATCATCGTCCGCCGGACTCCAAGACTACGAAGATACAAGATTGAAGACTCCGTCCCGTGTCCGGATGGGACTTTCCTTGGCGTGGAAGGCAAGCTTGGCAATACGGATATGTAGATCTCCTACCATTGTAACCGACTCTGTGTAACCCTAGCCTCCTCCGGTGTCTATATAAACCGGAGGGCTTTAGTCCGTAGGACAACATACATTACAACAATCATACCATAGGCTAGCTTCTAGGGTTTAGCCTCCTTGATCTCGTGGTAGATCCACTCTTGTACTACCCATATCATCAATATTAATCAAGCAGGATGTAGGGTTTTACCTCCATCGAGAGGGCCCGAACCTGGGTAAAACATCGTGTCCCTTGTCTCCTGTTACCATCCGCCTAGACGCACAGTTCGGGACCCCCTACCCGAGATCCGCCAGTTTTGACACCGACATTGGTGCTTTCATTGAGAGTTCCTCTGTGTCGTCACCGATAGGCTCAATGGCATCTTCAACAAACAACGCTGTCCAGGGTGAGACTTTTCTCCCCGGACAGATCTTCGTATTCGGCGGCTTCGCACTGCGGGCTAATTCGCTTGGCCATCTGGAGCAGATCGAAAGCTACGCCCCTGGCCGTCAGGTCAGATTCGGAAACCTAAACTTCACGGCCGACGTCCGCGGAGACTTGATCTTCGACGGACTCGAGCCACAGCTGAGCGCACCGCACTGTTACGATGGGCATGATCTAGCTCTGCCGCCGAACAGTGCCTTGGTGGCCGCACATGAATCCGCTTCGGCCATTAGTCCGGAGCCGATCGCCCAGATCAAGGATCGGTGGATAGACACCGCCTCGGGGGCTTCAACTTCCACGGCGATGGAGCCGAACATCAATCTTGTCCCCCGCGAAACTCGTGATTCCGAGGTGCCGGACTCCCTGCCGGACTCCGAACCTCCCACGCCCCTACCAATCGATTCGGATTGGGCGCCGGTTATGGAATTCACCGCCGCGGACATCTTCCAACACTCGCCCTTTGGCGACATCTTAAATTCGCTAAAGCACCTCTCGTTATCAGGAGAGTCCTGGCCGGACTATGGCCAGGATGGTTGGGGTACGGACGACGAAGAAATTCAGAGCCCACCCACCACCCACTTTGTAGCCACTGTCGACGACCTAACCGACATGCTAGACCATGACTCCGAAGACATCGACGGAATAGACGACGATGCCGGAGACGAACAAGAAGCAGAGCCTATAAGACACGGGAGGACCACCTCGTCATATGACATATACATGGTGGATACCCCAAGGGAGAGCGATAACGAGGACCAACGGGCCGCGGCAGAAGATAACCCCGCCGATAAACATCCGAAACGGCGACGCAGACGCCACCCTAAGTCCCGCCTCGATGACAACAACGCTCCCAAGGAGCCCGTAATACAGCAGGGCTCACAAGTGGACGACGAATATGCAGACAAGCAACCGTCCGAACATGACGAGTCAGATAATCAGTCCAGGCCCGGCAAAAACGACAGTTCGGACGATCTCATGCCGGACACGCCGCCAGAGAGTAAAAACCTTCGGAAAAGACTCATCAACACTGCAAGAAGCCTGAAGAAGGAAAAGCGGAAGCTCAAAACAGCGGAAGACACACTCAGAATGAGATGGAGCAAAGTGCTCAAAACCGCGGATAAATACGGCAATGGCCACCAATCAAAGAGCTACCCGAAGCGCAAGCTGCTACCAGAACTCGACGAGGAGGCCATAGAGCTTCCACCGTCAAAAAATAAAGAGGCTGCCTGGTTGGATAGACGGCCGGATGATAGGCCAAATTCTGAAAGCGGCACCGCACATAAACAACCTAATGAACCTGGAAAGACAGATGGCCCAGCCAGGTCCATCTACGGAATAAAGAGAAAAGCCCAAAGAGCACGGCAGTCAACGCCGGATTCAAAAGCTCGCGGCCAAACAACAAAACATCACCTCTTAAGGATGATGGTGATGAGCTGTCCAACTTAAACAAGATTTTGGGTCGGATATGTCAAATCCACAGCACCCCCGGAAGGCCTGCAAACCACACCCATCGGGATTGTTTGGTTTTTAAATAGTCCGGCAAACTAAACGCCGAACACAAGGGGCTCGACGCGCCAAGCGAAGAGGATAAAACCCACCAGCAGAGCACCGGAAAACAAAAGACTTTCCCACAAGGGGTCAAAGCAGTAAATTCACTTCATGTGATAATACGGAAAAATAGTGCGGCACTTTCTAAAAAGAGCTTCGCGCGGTCCAACCCAGCAGAACATAGAGATTGGATATCAAAACCAATCACTTTCGACCACCTGGACTATTCCAGAAGCGTTCGAAACGCGGGACGGACTCCCCTGATATTGAATCCCATAATAGATGGACTACAATTCACTAAAGTCCTAATGGACGGAGGCAGCGACTTAAACCTGCTGTATTCAAACACAATCCGTCAGATGGGGATAGACCCTACCAAAATTCGACACAGCCGCACTTCCTTCAAAGGAGTGACGCCAGGCCCTTACGCCAAGTGCACATGCTCCATATTACTAGAAGTCGTGTTCGGATCACCGAACAATTTTCGGCGCGAAAAACTAATTTTTCACATCGTCCCATTTAAAAGTGGATATCAAGCACTCTTGGGAAGAAAGGCTTTTGTCCGTTTCAACGCCATACCGCATTACGCATCTCTTACACTCAAGATGCCCGGTCCACGTGGCATCATTTCAGTGCGAGGGTCACTCAAAGACCCCGGACTCGGATAGACGAGTCCGGCTTCAGCGGCCTAGGGGTTCCCTAGCCGCATACCTCTTCACAGGGGGGCTGCGCGCACAAACAAACGCGGGTTCATACAAGCCCTGCTTTACTTATTTATATTTCTTCTTTTACACATATTTTTTCCGCACGAGTTGTTTTCAAACTAAGCATTCCTCTCTTTTTACAGATGAACAACGTGCATACCCGCCCAAGATAACGGCGCAACAGAGACACAGGCGCAGACGTGCAGTAGGGACCCGTTGTGAAGATTCTTTTCAGATTAAGACCCTGCGTAAACCTTTTTTACTGTCTCTTATTGTTATTCTCCCTTGGTTTCTTCCTATAGCCAAAGCGGAGCCTGACGTTTTGGCATCGGCCGCGTCAGAAGACCATGCCCGTACCTGGACACTAGGGGCTTAGGGCATTGTTCTGCCCATTACTATAAAGACCGAACACCTTAGGGAGTGTTCGGCGTCTCGAGTTAGGCATTATATGCATCAGCTCCGAATCATGTCTTTGGTCAAATGTTGGGTTTGCCCGGCTCCTGTGTTTTGCTGCCTTACGTTCCGTATCATCGGCTAACGCGGCACCAGGAGAACTACTGCGATTGTGCCCCAGTTCGGCTGAGCGAGCACCTCAGTAGAGAAAGCCGAAAACTGACTGTCATGATATAGCGAGAGTGTGGTCAACCACTCGATCGACTACCGGAATGTTTAGAATTCCCCGCTTTGACGAAGGACCGTTTCCCGGTCAGGCACACACGCGCCCCGAACTCGGAGAAGTGCGGTGCCCCAAGGGGCTATATCGTAGCCCCACCCTCGAACTCCACTGGCTAAGTGAAAGTGATAAAGCATTATAGTCCGGATTGCCTCGTTTGCTACGCTACCACCTCCTTAACAGGACCGAGACGTCGGATTAAGTGTGAAAACGCGCTATTTTTGCGAACACCCCCGCACCTTGTGCGTGGGGGCTGAAGCCGAAGACTGCAATCTTTCAGGTTATACAAGTGTATACGTAAAACGGCCGCATAGGAGAAGTTTTACTACTTGGGACGCACAAGTATAAAAAGCAGTTATAGCATAATCATCGTATTACAAGCTAAAACGTTCATTTGAACGTGACATTTTTTGAGCACTGCGACTCTATTACACGAGCGCCACGCATAACTTCCCCGAAATAGTGCTCGACGGGGAGCCGGCTTTCATCCGAACCTTGGGCGGCAACAGCGGTGGCATCCATCTCTGTCCAATGTGCTTTCACACGGGCAAGAGCCATCCGCGCGCCCTCGATGCAGGCCGACCGCTTCATCTCCTTGATATGCGGCACCGCTCCAAGGAACTGCTGCAGTAAGCCGAAGTAGCTCGTCGCCTTGGGCCTCTCTGGCCAGACATGAGCCACGATGTCAGTCATGGCAAGTCCAGACAATCTATTTAGCTCGGCCCATTCGGCCAACCGGTCTGTCAACGAAAGTGAGCGATCCGGACTATGGAATTGAGACCAATATAACTCTTCCGTCTTGTGATCCTTCTGGCTGCGGAAGTGCTCAATGACATCAGCCGCACTCGCCGCTAAATCCATATACGGATCCTCCGGACTCCACAGCCGCTCAAATTGAGCATACTTTTGATCCATAAACCGGCGACACAGCAAAAAAGACTTGCCAGCCACGATATCTCCGGCCTGGCGCAGCTCCTCCTTCATGGCCCGCATTGCAGAGCGGGCATCCTTGGCCTCGGAGGTGGCCTTCCTCAGGTCTTCCCGCTCCGATAAGCGCTCCTTTTCAAGAGCTTCATTGCGGTCGGCAGCATCTTTTACTTTCATGGCCAATTCGGCCACCTCTGCCCTGCTTAGGTAGTGCGCAGCCCTTTCGGCTTTCAACTCCTCGGCCGCCCTCGAGGCGGCCGCGTCACTCCCTCGAGCTTGCTCCTTAGCTCGAGCAAGTTCGGCCCGAAGGCTCTCCACAGCAGCAGCACCGTCTGTATAACAGCATATAATTTATCAGAGGAGGGCTTTGACCCCCTTAATAAAGTGACTGTGGAGAACTCATTTACCTTGCGACTCGTCAAGTCGCCGGTTGACAGGTGCGATGTCCGCATCCGCCACGTCAAGTTGCCGCATTAACTCGGCAACCCCACTAGTCCGGCTAGCCCTCGGACTATCCGCCACCGGCATAGGAACGATGACATTCATTCCTCGCGATTTCGATCCTCGGCACGCTGTCGTTTTCGACAACCTACTGAGTCTCAGGGGCTACTATCTATACAGGGCACACTTTTATGTGCAAAACTGTCAACAAAAATAGAAGGTGCGTCATTTTCACGTACCTCAAAACCCGCCAGTAAACTCATAGCGGCATTGCGCAATCCGCTCTCGGCGGATGAAATCCTTCCAAGCACCATACGCATCAACGCACGGTGATCTTCTGAGATGGACGCCCTCTCAAGCAGATTCTTCAGTTCTCCTGGCCGAATACTAGCAGGTGCCGAACTCTCTGGCCCCTCCGGACTCGGGGATGCCCTCCGTGACGATACTTCAGGCTCGTCTGCCTTATCTGACTGCGCAGCAGACGGAGGCGTTTCGCTCTCCATCATCTCCGGAAGAAGGTCCCCCGAAGATGAACTCATCTGAGAAGGCTGCAGATCCAAACTACGAGATAAATATTTTGGTTACCCACATAAGCACAAATGGAGGTATTTCCTTACTAATTAACTACCCTTTTCATACTCACGGCTCGCTGGAGGGCTGATGCTTTGGCGATGATTGTGCGTCCGGATTCTCCCCGGACGCCGGACCCCCTGGTGAAGATCTCTTCCCCCGCTTAGGGGCTTTGGCCTCCGGATCTTCGGGGGCGGTCCTCTTCTCCCCCTGGAAGGAGGGGTTTTTGATTCCCCCCTCTTCAGACGCCCCTTTAGGCGAAATAACAGCTCCTCTATTTTCCCCATCGCCCCCTTTTATGGGCGCGACCTCCAACATTCTGACCAGCACGGGCTCCAGTGCGGTCTCTGGGAGGGGGGCCGGACACCTTATCAGCCTCGATCGCGCTACCCACTCCTGTAAAGAATAATGGGTCAGGAGGCGAACTCTAGAAAGGCAGATAAATAGGACGTCCAGACTCTGAGCTATTTACCTGAGTATCCGGGCGATTGCGGCTTAGGCCTGCGTCCTCGACCAATTCCGGACACGCCGCCTGCGGTCCGAAGAACAACTTATACATCTCCACGGGTGTCGCACCCATGAAGTGTTGGAGAATCCAAGGTCCCTCCGTGTTGAACTCCCATAGACGGAGAGGACAACGTTTGCAGGGCAGAAGATGCCTGATTAGCATAACCTGCATCACCACAATCAGATTGATCTCCCTCGCCTGGAGGTCTCGAATCCGGCCCTGCAATAAGGGCACGTCTTCGGATGGCCCCCAATTGTGCCCTTGGTTGACCCATGACATCAGTCGGCATGGAGGTCCCGGGCGGAATGAAGGCGGCGGCTTTTGCTTGCTGCCCTTCGGAGCGGTGATATAGAACCACTCCTGCTGCCACGGTCCGAGTTCCTCTTGGAAGGAACCCTCGGGCCACGGGGCATCGGCCTTTTTGCTTATGGCCACCCCGCCGCACTCCGCTTGACGCCCCTCGATCATCTTCGGCTCCACATTGAAGGTCTTCAGCCACAGGCCGAAGTGGGGGGTGACGCGGAGGAAGGCTTCGCAGACGATAATGAATGCGGAGATGTGGAGGATGGACTCCAGAGCCAAGTCGTGAAAGTCCAGCCCATAGTAGAACATGAGCCCTCTCACGAAGGGGTCCGTCGGGAAGCCTAAACCCCGACGGAGGTGGGATACGAAGACAACGAACTCACCGGGCTCGGGGGCGGGCACGGCCTGCCCTTGGGCAGGCAACCTGTGCGAAACCTCATAGGCCAGGTACTTGGCCTCACGTAACTTCAATATGTCCTCCTCCGTGACGGAGGAGGGCATCCACCGGCCCTGGAGGTCGGAGCCGGACATGGTTGAGAATCCGAAGCTCTCGAATCTGAGGTTCTAGGTGTTGGAACTGGGAGCAAGGGGAGATTCGATGTGAGATTGAAGAACAAGGACGAGCCTTGGTCCTCTTATAAAGGGGAAATACCAAGAGCCGTCTCCGTGACCGTTCGGGATTCACCTTCGATAGAGGAGGCGTGGTGACGGGAACGGTTGGGTTACCCACACACGTATTGATGAGAATCCCGGAATAAGGGGAACACGATCTCTGCTTCGACAAGACGTGCCAAGGAAACCGCTTCGCTAAACGTGCTGAGGTGGTTTAAAGTAAAAAACGATTCAAATAGTGGCTTGGTAGCGGTCTGATGTCACGCCGCATAATACGTCAGCAGATTGGACTAGTGTACATTTTATTCTCTCTACGGTGGAATGTGGAATTTATTTTGCAGAGCCGGACACTATCCTGGTGTTCATGATCTTCTCTGGATTATTCAAGGGAGGAACCCGCCTTGCAATGCCGAACACTATGCGCGCCGGACTTATCGTCATTGAAGCCTGGTTCAGGGGCTACTGAGGGAGTCCTGGACTAAGGGGTGTCCGGACAGCTGGACTATCATCGTCCGCCGGACTCCAAGACTACGAAGATACAAGATTGAAGACTTCGTCCCGTGTCCGGATGGGACTTTCCTTGGCGTGGAAGGCAAGCTTGGCAATACGGATATGTAGATCTCCTACCATTGTAACCGACTCTGTGTAACCCTAGCCTCCTCCGGTGTCTATATAAACCGGAGGGCTTTAGTCCGTAGGACAACATACATTACAACAATAATACCATAGGCTAGCTTCTAGGGTTTAGCCTCCTTGATCTCGTGGTAGATCCACTCTTATACTACCCATATCATCAATATTAATCAAGCAGGACGTAGGGTTTTACCTCCATCGAGAGGGCCCGAACCTGGGTAAAACATCGTGTCCCTTGTCTCCTGTTACCATCCGCCTAGACGCACAGTTCGGGACCCCCTACCCGAGATCCGCCGGTTTTGACACCGACAAGAATCATTAGTGGAATCAAGAGAACTACTAGAAGCAACAATATTGGATTTGACATTATTATTGTTACTACTAGAGGAAGTATCTTTCTTGTACTTGTTACTAGACTTGACTTGAGGCATGTAAGTAGATAAGAGTAAACGCTTGGCAATGTAAGAAGAGATTTTCTTGCGAAGATCATCATTGATCGCTTTTCAGAACTCATGCTCTTGCTCAAGATTGAGCTTTTCAAAGCGTAACTTCTCATGAGCCCTTAAAAGTTCTCGATGATCTTCGTAGATAGTTTCATGAGCTAACTTAAGAGAGTTTAATTCTTTAGTTAGAAGCTCAATCTTCTCCTTATCATTGTCATTCGTTTTAGCATGATTTAGCATGATTAATTGGCGTTTCATCATAGTATTCATCACTAGAGTTGTCAACAAGTAAATCATCATCCACAAGCAAGTCATCTTCATCACTATTGAAATCAACATACTCGGGATGTGTTACCTTTGGACCTTTGGCCATGAAGCATCTACCAACACCTTCATTTGGTGAATCAAATATGTCGTAGGAGTTGGTTGACACAAGTGCTAGACCGGCAACACCTTCATCTTGAGTATATTCGGAGTCGGAGTGATAGCTTCTCTCGGAGTGATTGTCGGAGTCGGAGCCGGAAACCCATTCACCAACATGAGCTTGATGTCTTTGTTTTGTGTAGCTCCTTGATGACTTGTCCTTCCTTTCCGAATCCTTGCTTCTCCGTGAGGGTCTTCGTTCATAATGATCATCTCTACTCCTCCTCTCTCTTGGTGGTGATTCTTCTCTTTTGCTCCTTCTTCTTAGAGAATCTTCTCTTCTTTTGTAGGGTGCTGTACACTCATTGGAGTAGTGTCCGGGTCTCCCACAATTGTAGCAATTACACTCTCGACTAGAAGATCTCTTGTCATTGTAAGACCTTGATTTGGAGCTTCTTTCTTTGCTTCTACTCTTGTAGAATTTGTTGAAGTTCTTCACCATTAAGCTCAATTCTTCATTGAAGGTTGGTTTCCCACTTGATGATGTGGGGGCTTCACTTGATGCTTTGTAAGCACCACTTGACTTGTTGTGAAGTTCCTCCTTATCCTTGAGTGACATCTCATGAGCAACAATCCTTCCAATGACTTCCGTTGGTTTGAGATCTTTGTAGTTTGGCATCATTTGAATCAATGTGCACACAGTATCATACTTTCCATCCAATGCTCTTAAGATCTTCTTGATGATGAATTTGTCGGTCATCTCTTCACTCCCTAAGCTAGCAATCTCATTTGTGATAAGAGCAAGCCTAGAGTACATTTCAGCGACACCTTCACCATCCTTCATTTTGAACTTGTCAAGCTGACTCTGGAGCACATCCAACTTGGATTCCTTGACGGATTCGGTACCTTCATGCATATCAATCAAAGTATCCCAAATTTCCTTTGCATTCTCAAGACGGCTGATTTTGTTGAATTCTTTGGGGCACAATCCGTTGAAGATGATATCGCAAGCTTGAGCGTTGTATTGCAGCATCTTCAATTCTTCCGCGTTAGCTTCACGGTTCGGTTCTCTCCCATCGAAAAAGTCACCTTGCAAGCCAATACAAATAATTGCCCAAACGGCGGGGTTATGTCCAATAATATGCATTTTCATCTTATGCTTCCAACTAGCAAAATTAGTACCATCAAAGTAAGGACCTCTATGGTGATAATTTCCCTCGCTAGACGCCATACTCTCCTAGGTTGTGAAACCAAGGCTATGACCACCAAAAGCTATGGAAATCAAAGCAAATAGAAACCTGGCTCTGATACCACTTGTAGGACCTTGAAGTATGTCTAGAGGGGGGGATTAGACTACTTGACCAATAAAAACTTAACCTTTTCCCAATTTTAGAGTTTGGCAGATTTTAGCTAATTTAGGACAAGTCAAGCAATCATCACACAATTCAAGCAAGCATGCAAAGAGTATATAGGCAGCGGAAATTAAAGCATGCAACTTGCAAGAAAGTAAAGGGAAGGGTTTGGAGGATTCAAACGCAATTGGATACACGGATGTTTTTGGCGTGGTTTCGATAGGTGGTGCTATCGTACATCCACGTTGATGGAGACTTCAACCCACGAAGGGTAACGGCTGCGCGAGTCCATGGAGGGCTCCACCCAAGAAGGGTCCACGAAGAAGCAACCTTGTCTATCCCACCATGGCCGTCGCCCACGAAGGACTTGCCTCACTAGCGGTAGATCTTCACGAAGTAGGCGATCTCCTTGCCCTTACAAACTTCTTGGTTCAACTCCACAATCTTGTCGGAGGCTCCCAAGTGACACCTAGCCAATCAAGGAGACACCACTCTCCAAGAAGTAACAAATGGTGCGTTGATGATGAACTCCTTGCTCTTGTGCTTCAAATGATAGTCTCCCCAACACTCAACTCTCTCTCAATGGGTTTGGATCTGGTGGAAAGAAGATTTGAGTGGAAAGCAACTTGGGGAAGGCTAGAAATCAAGATTCATATGGTAGGAATGGAATATCTTGGCCTCAACACATGAGTAGGTGGTTCTCTCTCAGAAATGGTAAGTTGGAAGTGTAGGTTCGTTCTGATGGCTCTCTCCACGAATGAAGAGGAGGTGGAGGGGTATATATAGCCTCCACACAAAATCTAAACGTTACACACAATATACCAAACTCGGTGGGACCGAATTGTTAAACTCGGTCGGACCGATTTAGTAAACCTAGTGACCGTTAGTGATTTTCGGTGGGACCGACATGCATCTCGGTGTGACCGACTTGGTTAGGGTTAGGGCATAACGTAATCCCGGTAAGACCGATTACACAAACTCGGTAAGACCGATTTGGTAATAAGCTTTCCAGAGAGTTGGTCAGGTAAACTCGGTGGGACCGATTTGCTCTTTTCGGTGAGACCGAAATGTTACAAGAAGGAAACAGAGAGTTTACATTGCAATCTCGGTGGGACCGATCGCTCACTTTGGTTAGACCGAAATGTTACGAAGGGAAACAGAGAGATTGCAACCCCATCTCGGTGAGACCGAGATCCCTATCGGTAAGACCGATTTGCTTAGGGTTTGTGGCAGTGGCTATGACTTGTGGAATCGGTGGCGCCGGATAGGAAGTTTCGGTGTGACCGATTTTGGCTTTGGGTTTAGGTCATATGTGGATGTGGGAAAGTAGTTGAGGGTTTTAGAGCATATCACTAAGCACATTGAAGTAAGAGGCTCATTAAGCAACACCTCATCCCTCCTTGATAGTATTGGCTTTTCCTATAGACTCAATGTGATCTTGGATCACTAAAATGTAAAATTAAGAGTCTTGAGATTTTGAACTTGAGCCAATCCTTTGTCCTTAGTATTTTGAGGGATCCACTTTCATCATCCATGCCATGCCATTCATTGAGCTTTCCTGAAATAATAGTCTTGGAATAGCATTAGCTCAATGAGCTATATGTTGTTATTAATTACCAAAACCACCTAGGGATAGTTGCACTTTCAATAATGTCTTTCTTGAAAATGATGGAAAGGAAAATTGTGCTCAATTGATAGAAGAAGAATTCAATAAAATGTTTGGCATGAATGATGATCATGATTGCAATGTTGTTAGTATGAATTCTTTGAATATCCAAAATGCTAATGATGATTGCAAGTCATGGCAAAAATGTTTCCTATAAGCATGTCAATTTTTGTGGAGTGGAAAGACTTTGTGAAGACGTGCTGTAAGGGCATATTTATCCCCTAGTGGTTTTGGTGATTGATGACAATGCTTTTGCGGACTAATCGTGTGCGTTAAGTTCTTTCAGAGAATCATCCATTGGCACGAGACGATTTCCTCCCCTCGGTGTTTTATTCAAGACGGTGTAGCTCCTGCGTTTCGTTGTTGGTGGACTAGTTTCGTAGGAGTCACCGTACTATTAAGAGGGGATCCGCTTTGGTAAGATTAGGGTGGAATCAACACGTACACATCCTTGCCACACCCGTCGTCTTCTTTTCGCATCTTTGGAGCTGCACTTCTCTTCCGTACCTGCTTCGCCCTGTGCCAGCGGTAGTACCGCGATCTCCAGCGGTAGTACCGCCGAAGCCCTCCAGCGGTAGTACCGCTCCCTGGAGCGGTAGTACCGCTCCCAGCGGTAGTACCGCTCCATAGAGCGGTAGTACCGCTCGCGGGCTACGACCGTAGTACCGCAGCAGTACCGCGCTACTACCTCCTCGATTCGAGACGGTGTTTTCTCGTGTCGGGTTTTGCGGCACTACAAGCGGTAGTAGAAGCGGTAGTACCGCTCCGAGCGGTAGTACCGCTCCTACTCCCGTGGTAGTACCGCTCTGGTGCCAGTGGCCTAGCTTCCTCTTCCGCGCGGTAGTACCGCTGGGCTGGGAGCGGTAGTACCGCTCTCAGCGGTAGTACCACCCTGCCCCAGCGGTAGTACCGCTCTGTGCGAGGCTGCTCAGTGAGGTAACGGTTGGATGTGTTCCCTCACTATAAATAGGTGTCTTCTTCCTCCAAGTTTACCCACCTCTTTCCCCCAAAGCTCCATGGTTGCTCAAAGCTCCATTTTCACCCGATCTCTCTCCCTAGCCAATCAAACTTATTTATTTGCTCGGGATTGGTTGAGAAGGCCCAGATCTACACTTCCACCAAGAGAAATTTGATTCCCCCCACTTATCCCTTGCGGATCTTGTTACTCTTGGGTGTTGAGCACCCTAGATGGTTGAGGTCACCTTGAAGCCATACTCCATTGTGGTGAAGCTTCGTGGTGTTGTTGTTGTTGTTGGGAGCCTCCGATTGTTGTGGAGATAGCCCCAACCTTGCTTGTAAAGGTGCGGTCGCCGCCTTCAAGGGAACCAATAGTGGAATCACGGCATCTCGCATTGTGTGAGGGCGTGAGGAGAATACGGTGGCCCTGGTGGCTTCTTGGGGAGCATTGTGCCTCCACACCGATCTAACGGAGACGTACTTCCCCTTAAAAGGAAGGAACTCCGGTAACACATCCTCGTCTCCACCGGCTCCACTCTTGGTTATTTCGTGCCTTTACTCTTGCAAGCTTACTTGTTGTTACATCCCTTGCTTGCTTGTGTACTAGTTGTTATTGCATCATATAGGTTGCTCACCTAGTTGCACATCTAGACAACCTATTTTGTTGCAAACTTTAATTTGGTAAAGAAAAGGTTAAAAAATTGTTAGTTGCCTATTCACCCCCCCCTCTAGTCAACCATATCGATCCTTTCAATTGGTATCAGCGCCTCGTCTCTTTATTAAGGACTTTGCCATCCAAAGAGTATGGTTGACACCAACGATGGTGCGGAGGAACACTCCGGTGTGAATCCCATCTCGTCTTCGGCCGAAGGGGGAACCTCGGTCTCTCGTGAGGAATTCAATGTGGCTTTAGACACATTGAAAACCTCCATGACGGCCAAGGTTAAAAGCATGTTTAATGAATTTCTAGAGGGACTTAAACTATCTACCGCGCCAATGAAAGTGGGTGATCCTACTAACAAGGTGACGGATGCTATCCCCGACAAGGGGGAAGCTAACAATGAAAAGAGTCCTTCTACTAGTGGTAGAAATGGCACCGGCATCTTTGCCCATGTGGAACCCCCGGTTTATGGAGGGCCAATCCCCTCCACTCATTTGAATCATGCCGGTCCACCTCCTAAATATGAGAAACATGAAGATTTTGATAATTGGGTCTATCGCTTTAAGCGTCATTTGAAACATGTGAACACTAACCTTTGGAGAATCATTGAAGAAGGTTTTTATCCTCATGACCCAAGCAACTTCACCCCTCGAGAAGCCGTGGACAATCAATTCAATGAGAGTGCTCTCTTCATCATCCAAGATGCAATCCTTCCCGAAGATCTCCCTCATCTTCAACCCCATGTCATGGCTAAAGAAGCATGGAAATGTGTCGAGGGTCTCTATCATGGAAGTGCTAGCATTCAACGCTCCAACTATGAAGTGGTGCAAGATGAAGCCGATGAGTTTGCAATGAAAGAAGATGAAGAACCTCGTGAGCTCTTTCGAAGAGTGACCAAACTCGCGGTCACACTTCGAGATCATGGAAGCAAGGACACGGATGACAATTGGATCAAGCGGAAGTTCCTCAAGGCCATGATGCCCTACAACAAGGCCATGTCCTCCGTCATTCGTCAACGACCGGACTTCCACTCCATGACCTCAAGTGAAGTGTTGGATGAGTTCATTGCAATGAGCATCTTGGACAAGACCGCCGACAATGCGGTGCTCCATTCTCAAAGAGCAAAGAATCCTAACCTTGCTTTGAAGGCCAAGGTTACTATGGAAGAAGAGGAAGAAGTGGAAGATGAGGAAAGCAACCCCGAAGACACCAAGTTTGACTACCATGAGCACATGGCCCTTGCTTCAAGACAATTTTGGAGCAAGAAGAGCTCAAGACCCAACTTCAACAAGAACAACTCAAGTGGCGCCAAGGGCAAGTAATGAGTGAGAACTTGCTTCAACTATGGCAATGTGAGCCATTTCATTGCGGATTGTCCTTACGAGAAGTGGGAAGAAAATGGTGGAAAGTTCATCCGAAAAGACAAAGCCAAGTCCTTCCCCAACAAGAACAACTTCGCCAAGAAGACTCCTACTCGTGGGTTGGTGGTTCAAGAAGAATACCAAGAGGATGACGATGATGATGAAAATGAAGAAGTAACAGCCATGGCGTCCGTTGCCATTGCTACTACTCCCGGGGTGTCTCTCTTCGAATCACCCAACGAAAACAACACCGCCAGATGCCTCATGGCTAAAGCTTCAAACAAGGTAACCCCCAACATCACAACCACCATCATTACTAATCCCTCCTTGGAGGATTGCATTGATGAACATGTTGAGTCTAATGAGGAAGTGAATGAATTTGAGTCTTTTATGAGTAAGCTCAAGGGGAAGTCCAAGAAGCACTTTGTTGCTCTCTTGGAACAACTTGGTGAGGCCAATGACATGATCGAGGCTCACGAAGAAACCATCTCCAAGATGGAAGGTCATAGTCATGACTATGCCGATGAGATATCGGATCTCTCTAATGCTCTTGAGGAAGAGCGTGTGCATCGGTTGACTCTTGAAGAGTCACACAATGATGACCATGCTAAGTTAAAGAAAGATCTTGATCATGCTCTTGTAGTGTCTCGTGTGCTAACCTCCGAGAAGGCTAAACTTGGGGTTGATCATGCTAGACTCAAAGAGGAGTTTGAGTTACTTGACAAGGCCCACAAGGTCTTGAAGGGTACCCATGCTAACCTCAAGGAGTCTCATGCTCAACTCCAAGTTAAGCTAATCAAGGAAAAGGCCACCTTTCCTCATATGGTATTAATTGATAATGCATGTGCTACTAACCCATGTTGTGAGCATGTGCATCTTGTGGAGGAGAATGCCAAGTTGAAGGACCAACTTGAGAAAGGCCTTGTGACTTGCATTCAAGGTGAGAAGAACCTCAACGACCTTTTGAGCAATCAAAAGGAAGTTGTGGCCAAAGAAGGAATTGGGTTTGCACCCAAGTCCAAGAGCAAGAAGAAGAAGAACAACAAGACCAATCGTCCTCCTCCTCTCAAACAAACATTCGTGAAAGAGGGAGAGGGTGCTCCTAAGAAGAAGAAGGAGAAAGTGAAGGGAGTTGATGTCCAAAAGGGAAAAAGCATTTCCTCAAACAAAGCCGGCGACTTTAACCCGTCATATGTGTTGTGCCGTGCTAGTGATGGACATGTTTATGCTAGATTTGTTGGTTCTTCCTTTGAGTACATTGAATGGTCTATTTGGGTTCCCAAGACCCTTGTTGCTAACATCAAAGGACCCATTACTAAATGGGTACCTAAAACCAAGCATTGATCTCGTGTAGGTGTTTGCTTCCGGTGGGGGATCATGGTTGCTCGACAGTGGAGCAACAAATCATATGACCGGGAGCAAGGACTTGGTGGTGGACATGCAAGAGATTCCATCTATGCCCACCAATGTCGAGTGGGGTGATGCATCACATTCTAAGGTATTGGGTCTCGGCAAGGTTGTCATTTCTCATGATCTAACGATCGAGAAAGTCATGCTTGTTGAGTCCCTTGCATTCAATTTACTTTCCGTTCGTCAACTTGCACTTATGGGCTTTGCTACATTCTTTGATATTGATACCGTGGCCCTCTTGTGGAGCAAGACTCTTAAAGTAGCCTTTGTTGGGCATGTCGAGAACAGTCTCTATGTGATTAACTTCTCGGAGCGACCCACTAAGACTGCGACATGCCTAATGGCTAAAGTTGACGTGGGATGGCTTTGGCATCGCCGTTTAGCCCATGTCAATATGAGATCTTTGCAAAGTCTTCTCTAGGGGGACCATGTTCGTGGACTAACAAATGTTAGTTTTGCCAAAGATCGTGCTTGCAGTGCTTGTATCGAAGGAAAGCTTCATGAAAAGGCTCACCCTCCTTCAACCATCATCTACTCGAAGAGACCCTTGGAGCTCCTTCACATGGATCTCTTCGGGCCTCCATCTTTTGATAGTCTTGGAGGAAGAAAGTATTGCTTGGTGATTGTGGATGATTATTCAAGGTACACTTGGGTATACTTCTTCAAGAGGAAGAGTGAGACTCAACAAACCGTCACCGACTTTGCAAATGAAGCTCAACGTCAACATGATGCAAAGATCTTGACAATAAGAAGTGACAACGGCACCGAGTTCAAAAACTACACCTTGGATGAGTTTCTTAGTGATGAGGGGATCAAGCATCAATATGCGGCACCTTATACCCCTCAACAAAATGGTGTTGCGGAGAGGAAGAACCGGACGTTGATGGATGCGGCAAGGACCATGATGGCGGAGTTCAAGTCTCCGTACAACTTTTGGGCCGAAGCCATCAACACCGCATGTCATGCATCCAATCGGCTCTATCTTTGCAAAGGCTTGAACAAGAGCCCTTATGAGATACTCACCGGCAACAAGCCCAACCTCAAGTACTTCCGGGTGTTCGGTTGTAAGTGTTTCATTCTCAAGAAAGGTGTTCGTTTGTCTAAATTTGAGGCTAGAGCTCATGAGGGCATATTTGTTGGTTATGCTACAAACTCTCATGCTTACCGTGTCCTCAACAAGTCCACTGGACTCATTGAGGAGACGTGTAACATGGAGTTTGATGAAAATAACGGCTCCCAAATGGAGCAAAGTGGTACTTGTGATGTAGGTGATGAAATTCCTCCCCAAGCCATAAGAAGAATGGGTATTGGTCAAATCCTACCCATTGAGGAACCCCTTGTGGCCGAAGGAGAAGGACAATGCTCTACTCAAGTAGAGCCATCACCTCATCAAGACCCACACGCTTCCGAAGAACAAAGTGAAGGCCCTCAACCTTGTGAACAAGACCAAGGGAAAGATCAACTTCAAGATGGTGGTTAACCTCTAAATGATGCCCAAGGTCAAGTTCTCCCCCTCGAGCAAGTTCAAGATCAAGAGCAAACTCAATCTCAAGAGCAAGCTCAAGACCAAGAACAAGCTCAAGACGGCGCTCAAGATGATCAAGTCAACCCTCCTCCCTCCACATCCGAGGAGGAATTAGAGCGTCGTGCCGCGAAGATTGCTTCCAAGCTCACCACCCAAGGCCATCTTATGGAAAATGTGGTTGGAAGCCTAAGAAAGGGGGTAAGCACTCGTAGACAATTACCAAACTATTGTGAACATCACGCGTTTGTCTCTTGTGTTGAACCCCAAAAGGTCTATGAGGCGCTCGAAGACTCGGATTGGCTCAATGCCATGCATGAAGAACTCAACAACTTCGAGTACAACAAATTATGGAGATTGGTGCCAAGGCCATCGGGGAACCACAATGTCATTGGAACCAAGTGGATCTTCAAGAACAAGCAAGATGCTCATGGGAACATCGTTTGCAACAAGGCAAGATTGGTAGCACAAGGCTACTCCCAAGTCGAGGGTATCGACTACGGTGAAACCTTTGCTCCCGTTGCTCGTCTTGAATCCATACGTTTGTTGATTGCCTATGCTTCTCATCACAACTTTAAGTTGCAACAAATGGATGTGAAAAGTGCTTTTCTTAATGGTCCTATTAATGAGTTGGTTTATGTCAAGCAACCCCCCGGGTTCAAGGACCCCTACTTCCTAGATCATGTGTATCAACTCGATAAGGCACTCTATGGCCTTAAACAAGCCCCACGTGCGTGGTATGACCACCTTACCGAGTTGCTACAAGATCGTGGATTTGAAGTAGGACTAATTGATCCCACTCTTTTTACTAAGAAGGTCAATGGGGAGTTGTTTGTATGCCAACTATATGTTGATGACATTATCTTTGGTTCTCCTAATAAAGCTTTCAATGAGGAATTTGCCGCTCTCATGACCTCCAAGTTTAAGATGTCTTCGATGGGAGAGTTGAAGTTCTTCCTTGGTTTTGACATCAAACAAAGAAGAGAAGGAACCTTCATCAACCAAGCCAAATACACTCAAGACATGCTTAAAAGATTCAAGCTAAGTGATGTCAAGCCGGCTTCTACACCAATGCCTACCAAGTGCCAACTTGACATCGATCCCAATGGTAAAGCGGTGGATCAAAAGGTATATCGCTCCATGATTGGCTCCTTGCTTTACCTTTGTGCATCTAGACCGGATATCATGTTGAGTGTGGGGATGTGTGCACGTTTTCAAGATGCACCAAAGGAAAGTCACTTTGTGGCGGTCAAGCAAATCTTTTGATATTTGGCTCATACCCCAAACTTTGGCTTATGGTACCCAAGAGGAGCAAACTTCAAGCTTGAAGGTTTCACGGATTCTGATTGGGCGAGAGACAAAGTGGATAGGAAGTCCACTTCCAGAGGGTGCCAATTTCTTGGTTGCTCTTTGGTAAGTTGGTCTTCCAAGAAGCAAAGTGTGTGTCTCTCTCGTCCACCGAAGCGGAGTATGTGGCAGCCGGTAGTTGTTGTGCTCAACTTCTATGGATGAGGCAAACTTTAAAGGAGTACGGTGTCATTTGTGACAAAGTGCCTCTTTGGTGTGATAATGAAAGTGCCATCAAGATTTCTCTCAACCCGGTGCAACACTTCAAGACGAAGCACATTGAGATTCGGTATCACTTCATTCGGGATCACATTAGGCGAGGGGAGATCGAGCTCAAGTATGTCAACACTCATGATAACCTTGCAGATATTTTCACGAAGCCCTTGGATGAAGCAAGATTTCGCGAGTTAAGGCATGAGCTAAATATCATTGATTTGAGCAATGTGACTTGAACCCGTGCACCCCCCACCACACTCAACTTGTTGTCTAGTTTAGGTGTAGGCATGGACATAGGGGGAGTGTTGTTCTCTCAATGAACTCTCCCTCCCCCCATTATGCATAAAACGATCAACTCTTTCACATTAGCCATTTTTGATGGTACTTGTGCTTCAAAGACGAGTTTTGGTCATGGGCCCAAGGATAATTCTTCGCGGTGCCATACCAATTGACTCAAACATAGGTGGCTCCGGCCACCGCCCTCTCTTGAGAGAGGCCAGAGCTCGCTCTTCTTTTGCTAGGTTGCTTTAAAGGAGTTGGTTCCGGTTCGGTGTTCGTGTGTGAGTTGTCTTGTTGGTCCTTTTCTTGTTTTCGCTTTGGTTGTTTTGCTTTTTGGTTGCTTTGAAGGGGTTTTGTCTAGAAGCATGTTTTTCTGGTTGCTGGCGGGACTACCGCCGCTGGCGAGCGGTACTACCGCTCCCCAGTGCGGTACTACCGCTGAGAGGCGCAGGGCGGGGGTTATATCGGGGGTAGGGGGAGTTTCTTCTCCCCCATACCCATTCGCTCCCCCACACGCCTGTTCCTCTCTCTCTCTCCAGCAACCGGCGCCGCGGGAGGGCTCCGGCAGATCTCCCTCTCCGGGCCATCCCTCTCCATTCCCTTCGGTGGAGACGATCCCCACCTTGTCCTCTTGCCATGGATGCCGGTATTGCCCCTGTTCTCTTGTTCTTTTTGTCTAGGTTTTCAATCTAGCATCTTAGGGGCAGTAGCAGTTGCATCTGTAGATTTTTGGCCAAATCTAGGCTTGAGTTGGATGGAGAATGCTTCTAGGCAGTGTGGATTGATGTTTGGTTGGAGTATTTTTGAATTTGGTAGGACGGTCGTGCCGGATCTGATCACGGTAGTAGGAAACTGTTATTTCCCCACCCCGAGCGGTACTACCGCCCTCTCCAGGGCGGTACTACCGCTTGGAGCGGTACTACCGCTCCCTGTGGAGCGGTACTACCGCTCATGGCGGTACTACCGCCAGTAGGTCACGGTACTACCGCTCTCTACCAAATTCCACTCTACTTCTACCTTTCAGTGATCTTTTTGCTCGTGTTTTGTGGCTTATGCTTGTGCTTTCGAGTTGTTTGCGTGTTCTTGTGTGTGGTTCCAGGTGATGAGGTCCCTGAGCATCAGGCTCGTCGTGTCAATCCCGGACGTGCCACGTCCAAGCGCTACCGTACCACCGAGCCTGCCGGAGGATCCTCAAGTGCTGCACCTCCACCTCCACCTCCACCTCAACTCCAGAAGAAGTCAGGGGTCAAGCCCATGCCCGGCAAAACTATGCCAGAAATGCCGCCAAAGGAGTTCTGGGCAAGGCGCCGCCGCAACCCGTATGAAGCTGACCAAGAACCCACTTTGGTCAACCGTCCGTTCTGGACCAAGTTCCAGTTTTCCATCTTCTTCGATGTTCTCAAGGCCAAGAAGAATTTCTTTGTCAACGTGCACTCCATCGACACTGACCATATGGAGCAAGATCCTGACTACTTTGGTGAAGCTCTTCAGATGTGCACTCAACTGAACATTCTTTGGAGAAAAACCGGAAACCTGTGCATAACTTTCACAGCCTGGACGTGCACATGTGCGAATATACCATTGAACTGCTATGTTGGAATATACACTTCCGTAAAATTCTAAAAAATACTATATTTATGAATTCAGTTTTGCTAAAGCACATCTAGATGTGCCATCTTATATTGAGATTCATGTGAATATTTTTTCTTTTTCTCTTTATGCTTGATTCACTTACTTAGATGTGCAATAACTAGAGCACATCTAGATGTCCCCTAGACACACCCTTATGAATTTTATGGTTGTGTTTCACTACAAAGAGCTAGAATCATCCGTTGTAAGTTTGTTGGCACATGTTTCTACAAATAGTGTGGAGGCAATTTATACATGGTTCATCTTTCATGTTGAGTAAGGATTTTTGACTCTCAACATGGAGCCAAACTTATGCACAAGTTTTTTTTTTTGCGAGAAATTTTTTGATCTATTTATCAACCGTCAAGACAGTACAAATAACACTAGAGTTAAAAATTATGCACAAGTTGAAAACAAACCTTTAAGTAAGTTTACAAAATATATGCAAAAATACGCATGTGCATATGGACATATACTACATCTCTATTGTTTTGAGGTGAGCTATGTAGCAATTGAAAAAAATGAACAGATCATGCTTGCTGCAACTATTACTCCTCTCGACTGTTTTGAGGTTAGTTTGCTTGCTGCAATCATTATTCATATTGCTGCTTTTTCCTGTTTTATTTTTAAATTTCAAGAATGAACAATTAATCTAAAGAATGAATTAACAATCAAAAGTTAGTTGTTCAGATAGATCAATTTACTTGAAATCATAACTCATATCATCATCAAATGATCCATGTTTTTTTAACACCAGCGACCGTCATCCAACGACATGGTCCTTGATCCGACAGATTCATATGAACCATGTCTAAAGTACTAAAACCAGCTAGCTAGCACATTTATCTAAAGTTATTTATCTAGCTTTTAAATCTTATAAGCTGCTTCAGTTTTCATTGCTGGACTCTGAATAAGTAAAATAGCTACCGGTGTTAGTGTTCTATGTTGTGCAGTACAAACAAACTTCATATTTAGTTGGTAGAATGTGGTCAAGATTGTGCTTTGGATGGCTTCGACAAACTAATTTATAGCCGGATCATACGAGCTATTTGTGTACTTGTCCGAAATTGAATACTTTTGTTTCTTCCAAATCAATGCTTCTTTAACTGGAAAATTATGCATATGCAGAGTACAAGTCAGAAAGGTTGTTCCTGTCCTGATCTAATTTCCTCTTCATTCTGTAGAATCCTTGCATTGCTTTGCCTACCTGCATCGACTTCACTTTCATGACACATTTCCACAAAAGGTAATTTCCAGTGCTTTTCTTTGTTTCTACTTTTCTTCTGTAGATGTTGCCTCTCTTATCAGTCACATCCCTTCAAGGTTTCCATTTAGGCGAAGGACTATTCTCCAGCTCCAGATAGGATTTTTTTTTCCTTTCATGATTCTTGGTGCTGAAATGATTCTTAGTACTGAAATGGATGGCTTCGACAAACTAATTTATTTAGCATGACGACATGGTTGTTTTCTGTTAGGACCATGGTTGTTTTCTAGCCAGTCACAAAACCTGAGTTTACGTTATGGATTTAGAGATAGGCAAAAAATAAATACTAACTACTAGAAAGTGTAGTTTGCTTGAGTTAGTATTCATCTCTTTACCGTCTGGATATCACTGAGTTAGTATAGCAGAATCAGCCTGTAGGTTTTTGTTCAATCAACATTTGGCTTCTAAAATACACAAATGTTCAGTTTGTGAGTTCATCAGCTTGCTGCCTTATTATATGTTCTTAGTCTCACAAAAAGCATGTTGCTAGTAGCTCACTTTGTGACATCGTCTACATGACATAATAGTTTTGTTCATTTCATTTCAGTCTTATGTTTAATCAAGGAGATTTGTAGCAACTCTTCCTTAAAACTAATACTCCCTCCGTCCAATAATGTAAGACGTTTTTTGACTCTAGTGTTGTGTCAAAAAACGTCTTACATTATGGGATGGAGGGAGTAATATATATATGCATTTATTTACCAGCTTCTTATCAATATAAATACAGCCTAATCGATCTGTCCTTCCTTGATCTAAACAATACTATAGCTTAATTGCTGTGATTTGTTTGGAAAGACAATTTGAGAAGACAAATAAAGAAGATTAGTGTGCAGTCTATATTTTAGCTAATGCGTTGTTTCTGTTGGAAGTAAGCGGCGGCGACGACGACATCGACATGGGGTTGCGGCAACGACGACGGCGACGGCGACATCGACATGGTGCTATAACATCAACAACGATGAGAACCTCTACGCGCAGTGGTGTGTCTCACCAAAGTATATATACTAAATGTATGAACGGGATGTATGGATGAAACGCATGTATGCATGAATGTATGTATTTGGTGAAATTTATAATCATATGAATCCTTTTTTTGGTTCTGTCAAATTTCTAGTGGTGGCGTTTGAGTGAGTGTGCACCTCACTACTAGCATGTGTATAGTGGTGGCGTTTGACAATATGCCACGTCATAGATATTATAAGTAGGATGGTGGGGTGAGTGAATAGTACCACGCCATCAGTAACAAAAATACCAATGACGTGTGGCCGCACGTAATCGGTATTTCGCTAACAATGACGTCATATTAGTGGTGCCGACCTCTGATGCCAGCAAGGCGGTTTTTAGAATGCCGACACTAGCGTTTTCTGCACTAGTGACACGTACGTGGATGTGTGTACGGAAGCAGCCTCGTACGTGGATGCAACCATCGCATGGGTCCTTGGAGCAGTCCTTGACTTGCCTGTGACCAGCCTTGTGACTCCAGTCTATGCGATGCAACGGAAACTGCTCACGCATTCGTAAGAAGTTTTGGGTTGGTCTCCTAGGGCAAATTCGTAAATAAGACCGAGTGATTCATGTTCGCACACGAACACGTCATCGTGTACCCTCGACGTCGGGGGTGATGCACCGCAGCTCACGTCGAAGAAGACCCGCCGGAAGCGCGGTACGCAAGACAATCCGGCGAGCGCTTTTGTAGACCCGAAACCCCACACGCCCGGGAGGGACCCCGTCAGGACACGCAGCGGCTATGGGCTGCCCTAGGTCGGCCCGACCGCCCCTAGGGCCTCGAGGTTCGCCGCCCTGCAATGAAGAAGAACGAACGAAGAACGAGGAAGAAGAAGAACAAGGGAGAAGAAAAAATAAAGGTAAAAGATGTAGATAGATTTGTTCGATTGTGTGTTGTTCAATCAGCCGTCACCTCTCATCTATTTATGAGGCGGCTGGACTTCCCGTACAAGAAAAGGACTAAAAAATCCATCCAAAACGTCAAAAACCCTAACCTAACTCGGACAGGAATCTTTGGCAATTTCTCGGACCAACTCGGTCTCACCGATTGGTTCATTCCGGTCCTACCGAGTCGACATTGCCAACTCTCTGGTAAATTTTCGGACCAACTCGGTCTCACCGATCAAATCAACTCGGTCGGTCCGATATGACTCTGCAGTTTCTGTTTCTGACCTTGTTTTTCCTTCACAGGTTGCATACGACCTCGGATTAAGACGATTTTTATATCAAAATCCACCGTTTCGACGAGACGCACAACTTTGCAGTTGTAACTTTTTCCATCCGAGGCTGTCTTAATTAGGTTTCATGCCATTCTTCAATCTGGTGTCAACACGGGTATCTCCGAAATTGTCATACCTTTTGCACTCCAGCTCCGTTTTGGTCCATCTTCATATTTATTTCGATCATCTTGACGACGGCCATCAAATGGTGACATGAACTCATAATTTTAACCTCATTCCATTACAGACTCGAGTCACTCTTTGCGATCATGCTATTTTTGAGCGTCAACACATGCCCCCCTGTTTTTCGGCAAAGATAGTATGCCGAAAAATAACTTGCACGGAGTTTGTTCTAAGCGCGATGTCAACACTCCATCAGCCATTTTGTACATGCTTTGGACGATAAGTATATATCGGCCATTTAGATTAGCAACAAAAGTGAAGCTAATCAAACATATAATGATTTGGTAATGCCCTTTCATGATCTAAGAAATTATATTGCATCCATGGATTAAAATGAGCCCATTGAGGGTTACCAATCATACCTGATGACGAATTCCATGGCATAGGTGTTAATGGCATAGTTGAAGAATATGGATAGTTGAAGAATATGGATAATGTGTAGACCAAAGATGTTGAAACCTTCGGCTTGGTCCTTCGTAATTTTCACTCTTTTCCTTCTTCACCTTTGTCGCACTTCTTGTAATGGAAGTGTCGTGGTTCTAAATCTGACAGTAGAGTGGGGGGTAGGTATGGAGAGGCAAGATCCTAGCTATGGAGCAGCCGTACAGACAAGAGATTTACGAGTTCAGGCCCTTCTCGGAGGAAGTAACAGCCCTATGTCTCGGAGCCCGGAGGCGGTCGACTGGATTATAAGTGTGTAAGTTACAGGGGTGCGAACCCTTTACACTTAGGAGGAAGGTGGCTTATATAGTGTCCGCGAGACCCCTCCGGCCCTCAGTTATGCAAGGTTTAAAGTACATAAAGATGGGTGTTACTGGTAACACCTTACATAAAGTGTCATCATGACCATAAAGACTATTTAATTAAAGATCGTTCGGATGCAGAGTGGCTCTTGATCTCCTGGTGGTCGAGTGAGTCTTCATAGTCGAGTGTCTTTGAGTCCGTCGAGTGGAATCCCTCTTGGTCAACTGGAAGGCAATTTCTTCTGAAGATGTCCTTGGGGAGGGTACTTTGGACAGGTCCGTGACCCTACCCTAGGTACATGACTTCATCATTAGCCCCCGAATGGATCGAGGT
Organism: Triticum dicoccoides; assembly: GCF_002162155.2. NCBI lineage: Eukaryota > Viridiplantae > Streptophyta > Magnoliopsida > Poales > Poaceae > Triticum > Triticum dicoccoides. The sequence continues at coordinate 129,577,282 of NC_041385.1, forward strand.
TTGAGTGAGGAAGGAGTTGATAATCTTTCCGACCCGTTTTTGTGTTCTGAACATGGCTCATCTTGGACCAATAATCTTTTGCAACGATGGCAGCAACTTTTCTTTCAGTCGCCTTGATCCATTCATTTCTTCTGTCGAGTGAACTTTTGAACTTAATGAACTTCCGAGCGACGGATCGCAGGAAATCTATCGTCTGACAGATTGATCTGCCGTCAGCGGATTTTGTGGGATCCGAATTTTGGGAAGCGCGCGAAGCGCGGCGGCCCGTGGTACTCGGATGGGATAGGGCGTGGACGCCTTGATTTTCGCGCCGCCTTTTTCGCCACGTATCACGCGTGCGCGGCTGTTTCGGGATGTGACAGGGCGACTCGGAAGCGACTTTATATAAAGCGTCGGGCGAGGGTTTTTGAACAGTGCCTTCTCATTCTTCTCTCCGCCCTCTTCGCCTCCGCCCGCTGTGCCTACTCTCGCCCCCGCCCATCCACTCCTCGTGTGCCTCGCGGGCGACAATGGTGAAGGAGAAGACGACGGCCCTAGAGCGTGCGAAGAAGGCGACGGTGACGGGGAAGGCGAATGGGAGACCGTCCAGTCGGGGCGGGTCTTCATCGAGGTCCCGCTTGCCGCAAGGTTGGGTCCAAGGGGATTCGATCCGCTCGACCATCACCGAGGCGGATCTCAACGACCTGGCCAACGAGGTTCTGATCTCCCACGGGTCAGCGAGGCTCCCGGGGTCCGAGTGGCAACCGCAGCCGCAGGAGGGTGAGTGCATTCTCCTAGCCACTCATGTAGATCGAGGGTTCTTGTCAGGACCCCGACTCGATGTCACATCGATCTAGCCGGTAACACCTCATATTACTTTGCGGCCTCACGCACGGTATCCCCACGGGTGTCGCCTTACCTTTGCCCGGGACCGTTTGCGCCTTTTGGCTCACGTATATGATAGTGTCGCTAGCATCCATATGATAAGGAGCCCGGGCTGACATGACTAGTCGTAAACCCAAAGTGGCACAGACTTACAGGGACAGGCATCCATGACCCAGCTTCGAACGTGTCGGTCATCAGCAAGTGGGTCCGGGCTGTAGCACTGGGCTAGCAGGACTCCGGTAAACCGGGCTGTAGCGGGCTAACAGGACTCCGGTACTCAAAGCGTGACATTTCCCCGAAGGGACAGACACAGGAACGAAGAAGGACACATGCCGGCCAGCCTAAGTGTTTCGGAGCAGTAGCAATCTACCATGGCTCAGTGGAAACACTAGGAGACATTTCCCGGTAGGAGAGGCTACTAAAGATAAACAACTAGATGGTCAGATCCCACACATACCAAGCATTTCAATAACATACACACAATATGCTCGATATGTGCAATACAACATGGCATCACAAAATGACTCTACGACTCAAGTATTTATTCATTAGGCTCCGAGGAGCGAGACATTACAAACATGGGTCTCACGACCCAACAATCAGAGCATACAAGTCAAAGCACAAGCGGAAGCTATCATGTCTGAGTACAGACATCTATAAATGAAAAAGGCTGAGAAGCCTGACTATCTATCAGATCCTGCCGAGGGCACAAGATCGTAGCTGAGGTATCAAGCTAAACGTCGAAGTCCAAGCGGAACTACTAGTGAGACTGAAGTCTCTCTGCAAAACATAAAATAGGCAAACGTGAGTACAAATGTACCCAGCAAGACTTACATCAGATCTATCTACATATGCATCATTATCAACAAAGGGGATGGTGGAGTTTGACTGCAGCAAGCCAGCTTTGACTCGGTGGCTAACCTGAACTACGACTGCAATGCAACCTTTTGAGGTGGCGCACACGAGTCCACATATTCACCATATCAATACACCACTATGGATCCGCTCCCGTCTCCCTACGAGAACGCCATCCATAGCACTCACGCTTATCTTGCGTATTTTAGAGTATCCACTTTTACTTGTCTATGAACTGATATAAGCAACCCAGAGGTCCTTTTCCGTGGACACGGCTATTCGAATAGATTAGGTTAACCCTGCAGGGGTGTACTTCTTCACACACGCTCTCACCACTTACCGCCGTTTACACGACATGTACTCGGCAACCTTCAAGCGGAAGCCCAACGTGGGTGTCGGCCACGGCCTGCCTAAACACTCAAGTCTCTAGTCCAGGTTTATCGCCTATTCGGGTTCCATCCATGAGGAGATCCGGCCGGAGTTTTGCTCACAGCCCCAAACGATGTGTACAGGGTTCCGTGACACCAAACGGGCGCCCGGTTTACCCGGCCACGTGCCTACCGCATCACAGCCCACCCCTACGGTCAGCGCTGTCCACGGCCTCCAGCATACTACAAACACCAGAAACTACTTGCAACTCCTGGACAGAGGACAAGGGTGATCAAGAAGCCGAGAGGGTCCATTGGTTTCGGGCCCAATGCGTGGTAGTAGCTGAATCATGGATCACAAACACAGAACTCAGTTCCTGAGGACGGCTGCAATGAGACAACCCACCATGTACTCCTACATGGCCTCTCACCGCTACCTTTACCAAATCGTGTTCACACACTTAGCTCTCACACAGTAGGACATGTTCACACGCCTCTGATTCATCCCCGATGAATCAGACCTGACTCAACTCTAAGCAATAGCAGGCATGACAAACAAACATGAATGAGTAGGCACATCAGGGCTCAAACAACTCCTACTCATGCTAGTGGGTTTCATCTAATTACTGTGGAATGACAGGTCATGCAAAGGACAAAGGGGTTCAGCTACCGCAGCAAGTAACAGATGAATCGGTGTTGTCCTAATGCAGTAAAAGAGAGCAGGAGCGAGAGAGTAGGATTGTATCGGAATGAACAAGGGGGTTTTGCTTGCCTGGCACTTCTGAAGATAGCATTGAGTCTTCATCAGTGTCAACGATCACATCATCGGTATCACGTCTATCGAGAGGGGACAATTACCGGCAACATAGAAGGGAACACAATCAATGCGATGCACAATATGATGCATGATCATGACATGGCAAAATGAATGTGTTTTGAGCTAATGCAACTAGCAACAGATTAAATGAAGTTGGTTTGAATACAAGATTCAAATTTAAACTCCATATGTGATTATTCAAATGCCATTTAATTGATTTGTGCTAAACAGCAGCTATAAGTTGTTCTAACATGCATGAAAATAGTACAGATGGATTCCTTGAATTTTTCTGATAATTTTTCATATATAATTTATTTAATTTGGAGTTACGGTTAATTTTCTATGATTTATTGAAGTTTATACAATTTTCTGGAATTTTTTTGATTTATTTTAAATCCAGAAAAGCATTTAATGCGTCAGCATGACATCACCTTGACGTCAGCAGGTCAACAGGGCGCCTCCAGGTCAAACCTGACAAGTGGGGTCCACTGGTCAGTGACCCAGAGCTGTTTAGTGTCAATGGCAGGTGGGGCCGGGTCAAAGGCCACGTCAGCAGAGTCAATGTTGACGGGTGGGGCCACTGAATTAGTTTAAAAACTAAACAGAAACTAATCTATGATTAATTAGCAGGTGGGGCCCTGCTGTCAGTGTCTATTAAACTAACTAATATTTAGTTAATACTAATCCTAGCCTAATTAGCCGGGCGGGGCCCGCAGGTCAGTGAGAGAGAGGGGGGGGGTCAAACCCGGGTCAACTCGCCGGAGTTGACCCGCGGCTTGTCGCCGGCGACGCCAGCAACGGCGGAGGGCGTCGGAAACGCTGCTCCGGCCACGGTTTGATGCGCGGGTGGGTGCTACGAGTAGCTGGCGATGTGGCGCATCCAACGGTGGCGGTGTTTGGTGCTGGGGTGGCCGGAGTTAACGGCGGCGAGCTCTTTTGCGGCCGCCGGAGCTCGAGTAATCTCGGGGTGGCATTACAGAGCATGGGAGGAGGCGTTGTGGGTGTCTACGGGTTCATGCGATCGTGCTGAGCACGATGGTGGGCTCGGGAACGAGCTGCGGTGGCTGTGGCCACGGTCACGCCATGGCCGGCGGCGAGGAGCTCTCGGCCGCGGTGGGAGATGGGGCTAGGGGGCGAGAACGGAGGGGGCGAGCACAGGAGAAGCAGCGGAGGCTCACAGCGGATCCATTCAAGGCGGGGACGAGGCCGGGGACGGTCCGGAGCCGGCGAATCGGGCGTCGGCGACCGGCGGGTCCGACGAGGGGGAAAACATCGGGGCGGCGCTTCGGGGGCTCCTGGAGGGCGTGGCATCGGTGAGGTGGGTCGGGTACGGAGTGGCGGAGCTTGTGGGCTAGTCGGGGAATCGAGGGAGGCCCGGTGGCCGTGGTTATGGCGAGCGGCGGCGAGGGGCTCCGCTCGGTGAGGAGAGCAGAGGAGGGGGAGAGTGTTCCGGGGAGAGGATGAGGACGCGGGAGAGAGGGAGAAGGGGGAGGGGGTCGGGGGCTGCGTGGCTCCCTCGGGTGCCTCCAGCGGCGAGCAGGTAAGCAGGAGGTGGCCGGAGCGTGCGCGCGCGCGTCAGGCACACGCCCTCCTGCCTACTGGCAGGAGGTTGAAGACGGTGGCGACTGCGGTGGGCTGGGCCGCACAGTGCTGGACCAGCACAGGAGCTGGGCCGGCTCTGGTGGGCTGCACAGGTAAGCTTTGCTCTTTTTATTATTTACTGTTTTCTATTTTCTGTAGTTTGTTTTGATTTAGTTTAGCAACTAAATCATTTAAATAAATTCTGTAGATTTTTATGTGGCTTGCCAAAATATGTACAAAGCCACTCACAAACTTCCAGAGTTATTGGAGTCATATTTAATATATATTAAATATAAACCCAAGCAAATAGTTATTGGATTAATTCAAATGGCCCAAAATAATTAACTCTGAGATACCAAAAATATTGTTTTTGAGTTTTACCTCTTTGCAATATTTTCAGAGACTAAGAGGAACATTTTTTTGGACTTCTTTGAAAAGATTTTAATGTTGATTATTTTTGAGGTGATTTATGAGGGTTTCACTAACCTCAATTCAACTTTCAGAATTTAGACATGATGCATCAAGCTCACTCAGGTAAATAGCTACAAGCAAATTCTAGGGCTGTGACAACTCACCCCCACTAAACAAAAATCTCGTCCCGAGATTCAAGTGTAGGGTAAGATGAAAGGTAAACGCAACTAGTATAATCTTCACGATCCAGGTTGCACTTCATAAAAACGTTGATTCGATCACCATCTTTGTCTTGTCGTCTTGCTCTGAGAAATCCTGCCAACATGACCTGGAGGGAAAGAGACTCCAGAAGGGTCGATCTTCTCGAAGATCGAACAACTCACGGAATGAGACATAGCAACATCTCTTGAGCTGGGAGACAAAGCACAGATTTGAAGAAATGGAGTGGAACAGATGACGAAGGTTCGCTAGGTAGACAACGATTCCACGCTTAAGAAGGTGGTAAACGATTGCCAACGTAGCGAAGAGTTGAGTTGCCATGATACCACGACGAAACATCCTGGAGGAAGGTGATCGTAGAGTATTACCTTAAGTGGCAAAAAGAATTACCTTTGATATAGAGATCATTGAGACTCTTTATACCAGCCTAAGGCAATTCTCGAGCGATCGTTTGGAGGGGGTCGGTAGAATGGCATACTCGGACTTGGATGATGTGGATTACCTTGTTGAAGACAACGTAATGGATGAATTTGCTTATCACCGGAGGTGGAAGAGACCCATGGTAGAATGGCACATTGGCGGTGCAAGCTGGGAACAAAATGCAAATGCTGGGAATGATTCTGGTAACTGGGGAAGAACCCAACAATAGAGAGTGAATTCACTATTGGAGTGGTTATAGCATAACCGAGGAAATCTGGGGCAATCCCAGCTAGTGCCGATGATAACACGTAGCGCTTGTGCGTGCTCTCAAGAACTTGAGCATTTCCATATTTATCAAGGTTTTACCAACATCCGTGTTAAGGATCCTGGCAACACAACTTGCTACCATGATGAATGGTGATGGAGGATGCAGATGCAAAGGAAGATAACACTTTCTCAGTTTTCACCTTAGCGAGGCCAAGGAAACAAAATCTGGATGATCGACCGAGAGACATTTAGCACTCCGCTTCTAATGTTCTCCTTGATGTGCTAGTGTAACCCATTCATAGATATGGTTTGATATCTAGAACATCAAGTAAAAGGTCGGACTTTGGGATCTCAGAAATCCATAGGGGCAACTAGGGAGTAAATCCTACGAAATCCCTATGGGGGGGGGGGGTGGCCAACTTCCTCAATCAAGATATTATAATAACAGGTCTTCCGGCTAGGTGTGTTGGCCACGGCATCCACTTTACCGATTATCGAGGGACCAATATTATAATTCTTGGGAAATGTTCCAACCATCACATCTGCCTGAGATTCAGATCTGGTTGGTGTCAGGATATCCCAGACTCATCAAGTCTAGAAAGAAAAATGAAAGTTTGCAACACAAATCGACGAGATAATGTTGCGGGATTCTCGGGGAGTGAGCTACGATAGTAAGCTCCAAAACATGAGCTGGTTCTGCTACAACATGTGAACACGCTGTCCCAGACAAATATGACCACGTGGTAGTCTTATAATAAAACACTACCGAGTTCAGGAGGGGAAACCATCATTAAGGACATCGAAGTCTCCACGCGTGGAAATCCAAAGAGTTCACCTTGGACAGACTCCTTTATCTTTGAACAACTCAATCAGTGGCTTGGTGTGCTAGGATATACATATAGCATGGAGGTTGCAAATCTCCAGACCACAGATACTTCGCACGTATGCATGACTGACTTGGGATGATTCCAGAGGAAGCAAAACTGACTTTCTCAAATTCACGGCGGCATCTTTCACCAAATGCACGTGTATAAAAGGAAGTCACTCCTTTCATCAACAAATACTTCATGAGCTAGCATGAAGAAAATGCTTTCAAAAGTTTCCAACACTAGCTTAATGTCCAACAAATTATGGAGGAGATAAGGATGTTGTCAATGGGCTCAACAACAATTCATCTGGGTTTCCTTTTAAAAGGAATTCCATAGTTAAGTGAACAAGTGATAGCATTGGTCAGACCAAAGATATAATGGTGTATGCTCGAGGAATCAACCACGAGTAAGACAACATTACGAATATCGTTGGTTCTGATTTGATTTGACGATAGCCCACACTCAAATCAAAGGATTGATAAGACAATAGATCCAGCAACTGAGCACAGGGACCAATCGATGAAGATATCATCTTTCTTCAACACACACTACACAAGAATATCCCTTTGGAACGAACTAAGTCAGGCAAGCTTTTATCTTCCAACTCTCCAAGTTGTTGTCTAGCTTAACCAACTAGCTCAGGGATATCTAACACCGATTCTTGGAGAGAAGGTGGTTCACAAGAAACCAACTTGATCACGAGCTCAACATAACAGTCAGATGACAGCCTGGTGATACTTTCGAGAAGATATTCGGAAAATCACGAACCACCGATATGTTACTAAGCTCGAGAACAATCTCGCTTTTGAAGGCAAGACGATATGATCAAATGAGTGAGGACTTGATAAGATCCTAACTCATCAATCGAAGGGTGCACCGAAATAAGGACTAGGTAGCACGATCAGTCTTAGAATGATGACTCAATAAACAACACGCTAAGAATGAAATTATTGTCCTTTAGCTACCAAGCAACAAGGTTGCTAGGAGTATTGATTTCACACATCATGATTCACTTGTCGGCATTCCGGTTGCATCAACACGAGGGCCGAGGAATGAACAGTGATGGCAGGAAGTATCACTGTACCAGGAGTTCATAGGATGGGGTGCAATTCCTATAACAATCCCGATTTAAAGATGGTAATACTCCAAGGTAGAACAGAACGAAAGCTGGATTAGCAATTTGATCTGCGGAGCACAACTTCTCTGACCCAATCCTGGATATGGAAGAGGTACTGGAGTTTGTTTCTCCTAGTCATTCTGCGATAGAATGGCTTGACGGACCACAAGAGTCATAGGCATCGATGAACGAACGCACGCATACTCTTGACTATCAATTGATAGACGAGGGTCAGAATGCAACTAAAGAGAACAACTCGAAGGAACATATAACTTTCTGAGTTGTGGATGCATAGATTAGTATGTCGAACCAAGTTCAACATATTTCTTCCGGATAACCCATGCAGAAAGGTAGAACTGGCAGAGTCACGATTTATGAATGGAGAACTCCTCAAGAGTACTCTAATTGTGATTTTTTTTGATCCAATAAACATCTGCCATAAGTAGTTCATGGTATTTGGAAGAAGAAGATACCACGGACTTCAAGGACTATCGCAAAGGTTACTAATATCCTAAAGGCACTAGCAATTACTATCAACATGAAGCAAGTAGGGTGAATCTCGGGTTCAAAACCCAGGGATAGAATACCTACTACTAAGTGGCATCACGGGATGCTTTCGAGAATAAAAGCCAGAATCTTCACACTAGGACACAAATCATGGCTAAATTACTAGATGATCCCCTGAGACACCTAGGGTCATAATAATATTTCCAACATAATGTCAAGGCAATAGAATACCTCAACTCAATAATTAGTGTGATTGAGCTGGCATAAAGGAGCATCGAAACCAGAGGAGAAGGATTTTGCAAATGCATCAGACTATCTAGAAACCTGGAATGTCTCGGACAGCATAACGGCTGTAAATGCTCAGAAAGATTTGAGACATTCACAAAAATGGTGGCATAACCACTCAGAAGCACAATATCAAGGTCTCGAGATCAATAATTAACATACAGAAGTAGTAGGAACTGAAACGAGGCTTAAGTCCAACAATCTTATAAGTCTACGGATTAGTAACACGTGATCCTGATAGAAAGAAGAGAAAGCCTAGTTCTTAATCCCCGTAGAAGAGAAGATGATGACTCAGATCAGAAGGTCATGAGGTATAAGGAGTAAAAAGAGCCTTACGTTCCATCCCACAATCAATTCCCTTATATATCTAAAGAATTTCTAGACTCAACTTCGACCAGTTTGGCTTGGTAATCCTACAGGCAGTCAAGCTCTGATACCAACGCTGTCAGGACCCCGACTCGATGTCACATCGATCTAGCCGGTAACACCTCATATTACTTTGCGGCCTCACGCACGGTATCCCCACGGGTGTCGCCTTACCTTTGCCCGGGACCGTTTGCGCCTTTTGGCTCACGTATATGATAGTGTCGCTAGCATCCATATGATAAGGAGCCCGGGCTGACATGACTAGTCGTAAACCCAAAGTGGCACAGACTTACAGGGACAGGCATCCATGACCCAGCTTCGAACGTGTCGGTCATCAGCAAGTGGGTCCGGGCTGTAGCACTGGGCTAGCAGGACTCCGGTAAACCGGGCTGTAGCGGGCTAACAGGACTCCGGTACTCAAAGCGTGACATTTCCCCGAAGGGACAGACACAGGAACGAAGAAGGACACATGCCGGCCAGCCTAAGTGTTCCGGAGCAGTAGCAAGCTACCATGGCTCAGTGGAAACACTAGGAGACATTTCCCGGTAGGAGAGGCTACTAAAGATAAACAACTAGATGGTCAGATCCCACACATACCAAGCATTTCAATAACATACACACAATATGCTCGATATGTGCAATACAACATGGCATCACAAAATGACTCTACGACTCAAGTATTTATTCATTAGGCTCCGAGGAGCGAGACATTACAAACATGGGTCTCACGACCCAACAATCAGAGCATACAAGTCAAAGCACTAGCGGAAGCTATCATGTCTGAGTACAGACATCTATAAATGAAAAAGGCTGAGAAGCCTGAACTATCTATCAGATCCTGCCGAGGGCACAAGATCGTAGCTGAGGTATCAAGCTAAACGTCGAAGTCCAAGCGGAACTACTAGTGAGACTGAAGTCTCTCTGCAAAACATAAAATAGGCAAACGTGAGTACAAATGTACCCAGCAAGACTTACATCAGATCTATCTACATATGCATCATTATCAACAAAGGGGATGGTGGAGTTTGACTGCAGCAAGCCAGCTTTGACTCGGTGGCTAACCTGAACTACGACTGCAATGCAACCTTTTGAGGTGGCGCACACGAGTCCACATATTCACCATATCAATACACCACTATGGATCCGCTCCCGTCTCCCTACGAGAACGCCATCCATAGCACTCACGCTTATCTTGCGTATTTTAGAGTATCCACTTTTACTTGTCTATGAACTGATATAAGCAACCCAGAGGTCCTTTTCCGTGGACACGGCTATTCGAATAGATTAGGTTAACCCTGCAGGGGTGTACTTCTTCACACACGCTCTCACCACTTACCGCCGTTTACACGACATGTACTCGGCAACCTTCAAGCGGAAGCCCAACGTGGGTGTCGGCCACGGCCTGCCTAAACACTCAAGTCTCTAGTCCAGGTTTATCGCCTATTCGGGTTCCATCCATGAGGAGATCCGGCCGGAGTTTTGCTCACAGCCCCAAACGATGTGTACAGGGTTCCGTGACACCAAACGGGCGCCCGGTTTACCCGGCCACGTGCCTACCGCATCACAGCCCACCCCTACGGTCAGCGCTGTCCACGGCCTCCAGCATACTACAAACACCAGAAACTACTTGCAACTCCTGGACAGAGGACAAGGGTGATCAAGAAGCCGAGAGGGTCCATTGGTTTCGGGCCCAATGCGTGGTAGTAGCTGAATCATGGATCACAAACACAGAACTCAGTTCCTGAGGACGGCTGCAATGAGACAACCCACCATGTACTCCTACATGGCCTCTCACCGCTACCTTTACCAAATCGTGTTCACACACTTAGCTCTCACACAGTAGGACATGTTCACACGCCTCTGATTCATCCCCGATGAATCAGACCTGACTCAACTCTAAGCAATAGCAGGCATGACAAACAAACATGAATGAGTAGGCACATCAGGGCTCAAACAACTCCTACTCATGCTAGTGGGTTTCATCTAATTACTGTGGAATGACAGGTCATGCAAAGGACAAAGGGGTTCAGCTACCGCAGCAAGTAACAGATGAATCGGTGTTGTCCTAATGCAGTAAAAGAGAGCAGGAGCGAGAGAGTAGGATTGTATCGGAATGAACAAGGGGGTTTTGCTTGCCTGGCACTTCTGAAGATAGCATTGAGTCTTCATCAGTGTCAACGATCACATCATCGGTATCACGTCTATCGAGAGGGACAATTACCGGCAACATAGAAGGGAACACAATCAATGCGATGCACAATATGATGCATGATCATGACATGGCAAAATGAATGTGTTTTGAGCTAATGCAACTAGCAACAGATTAAATGAAGTTGGTTTGAATACAAGATTCAAATTTAAACTCCATATGTGATTATTCAAATGCCATTTAATTGATTTGTGCTAAACAGCAGCTATAAGTTGTTCTAACATGCATGAAAATGGTACAGATGGATTCCTTGAATTTTTCTGATAATTTTTCATATATAATTTATTTAATTTGGAGTTACGGTTAATTTTCTATGATTTATTGAAGTTTATACAATTTTCTGGAATTTTTTTGATTTATTTTAAATCCAGAAAATCATTTAATGCGTCAGCATGACATCACCTTGACGTCAGCAGGTCAACAGGGCGCCTCCAGGTCAAACCTGACCAGTGGGGTCCACTGGTCAGTGACCCAGAGCTGTTTAGTGTCAATGGCAGGTGGGGCCGGGTCAAAGGCCACGTCAGCAGAGTCAATGCTGACGGGTGGGGCCACTGAATTAGTTTAAAAACTAAACAGAAACTAATCTATGATTAATTAGCAGGTGGGGCCCTGCTGTCAGTGTCTATTAAACTAACTAATATTTAGTTAATACTAATCCTAGCGTAATTAGCCGGGCGGGG